>NC_138183.1:251638652-252027591 GCF_964194105.1 Spermophilus citellus | reverse complement strand
CTGAGTTTCTTCCCTTATCTGAATCTGTGTCATTTCTCTTGGAGGGACCATATTTCTTTCTAATATGCATTTAGGTTGCCCCTTAATACACAGGCATCTTAGTTTCGATACTGCTTATTTTGGATACTCCTCAAGATTTAAAATATAAGATGTGGATCTAGCCCTCAAAGCGAGTATGGTTTGTTTAGACAGAGAAGCTAAAATAAAGACTAACCACTTTTTTTAATATTTATTTTTTTAGGTGTAGATGGATACAACACAATGCCTTTATTTTTATATGGTGCTGAGGATCAAACCTGGGTCCCACCCGTGCTAGGCAAGCACTCTACCGCTGAGCCACAATCCCAGCCCCAAAGACTAACCACTTTGAAAATGCCACCTTCACATTAACCAAGGAGGCCAATGATGGCAGGACAAAGTTGGAGAAGGAAAAAATAAAGACAGTTCTTGCCCAGCTTCAGAAGGACCTGGAGCAATGTTCTTGATCCCCAGGATTTCCTGGTGGAAGTATTGAATACTTGCTGCTACATTAACTTCTTCCAAAGGGTTTTTTTTTTGTTGTTGTTGTTGCTGGGTTTTTGTTTTTTTTTTTTTGTGTGTGTGTGTGTGTGTGTGTGTGTGTGTGCGCGCGCGTGCTGGGTATTGAACCCAGGGCCTTGTGCATGCAGAGCAAGCCCTCTACCAACTAAACTATATCCCCAGTCCTGAAAGAGTATCTTCTGGGTCCTCATCTATTAAAGGGATATAGCTCTGATTCACAGAATCTTGGAGCCAACTTGAAGATCAGTGGTTATTTAAACCACCCTGCTCATTTTAAAAACCAGCAATCTGGGGGCTGGGGATATAGCTTAGTTGGTAGAGTGCTTGCATTGCATGCACAGGGTTCAATCCTCAGCATTACCACCAAAAAAAAAAAAAAACCAGCAATCTGGGCCCAGAGATGTTAAGCATCTTAGACAAGGTGATGCAGTTAGCTTAATAATGAAACCAGAACCATAAACCATGTCAGTTTTGTGTTTTTGTTTTTATTTATTTTGTGGTACTAGGGGTTAAACCCAGGGACTCATGTTCTTCCTCTGAGCTACATCCCCAGCCCTTTTCAAAATTTTATTTTGAGACAGGATCTCACTAAGTTGTCCAGGCTGGCCTCAAACTTGGTATCCTCCGGCCTCAGCCTCCCACCTGTGAGTGGGAGGTATGTGCCACCCCACCTGGCATAAGCCATGTCTTCTAATAGCTAATCCTGTGGGCTTTCTTCTGCTCTTCAAATTGATGGCATTTTCCTCACAATCAAATCAAATGTTTGTTCATTCATTCATTCCCCAGAAAGTGGACCAGCCTGTATGGGGCACTGAGTTTTGACACTGGGTTTGCACCATGAGGCCACATTGTTAGGGGGCAAGTCAGATAACCAAAGAAATTAGTCTCCCAATTGAAATGAGTCTAAAGGGAATGAGTCTAATGATAAAGGGGTGTGTGGAGACTGTGAGGGCACAATGGTGGCAGGGGCCAGGTCTGCTGTGGGGGACAGCAGGGAAGGCTTCCTGGAGGAGGAATGCCTAAACTGACTTAGAAATTACTGGTTACCAGGAAGATACAGGGGAAGGGCACTTCCTGTCCCTGGTGTGCTCTGGATGCAGCAGGAGGCAGTAGAGCTGAGGTTGTAGTGAGGAAGGGGGCTTCCTAGCTGAAGGACCACTCCTACTACATTCAGCAAGAGGGTGAGGGGCTTTTGTAGGGGCTAGGCATTGAGTTACCAGGCCCCACGTGTTTCTGGAGAGTCTGTGTTGCTGGTACTGCCAGGGGTGCTGGGAACACCAAGGATCGCTGCTGACAGACAGCATCGTGTCATGTCTAGTGGGGACCCCAGAGACCACCAGGCAGTGAACATATGACCTTTCACAAATCATAATATTTGCAATCGTCCGTTTTCCTCCTAGAATGGGGATGAGGATCCCTCTTCTCAGGCAGTTTTGGGTGTAAAATGAGCTAAAGGTCGGGGAACTAGAGAAGCTCATGGAGCATAGTAAGTGCCAGAGACAAGCAGACTGGTGACACTGAGCTGGTTTAGTTTACTGGGGACCCAGCCAACCAATGATTTAGTGGATGAATCTCTGTGAGGAAAATAGAGACCGCTTATTTGAGATGACAATGGACTTGAGACCACGTGACAAAAGGGACGTTTCAGGTAGCGGGAAGAGCTTAAGTAAAGACCCTTTGTGGGAAGGGGCATTGGCGTACTCCAAAGACTGCAGGCCAGCGCGGTGGGCACCAATGGCAGAGGTAGAGAGCAGCATCCACAGGGTAACCTAACCAAGTCGCATGAGGCTATCAGTGAGCTAAGAACGTACCCTCAAGGCAGGACACCCTGGTGATCCCAGACACCTGCAAACAGAAGGTCAGATTTACATTTCAGAAAGAGCTGTGATAACAAGAAGGCATGGTGGTGCTCGCCTGTATTCCCAGCAGCTCTGGAAACTGAGACAGAAGGATCCCAAGTTCAAGGCTTTAGCAAGGCCCTTAAGGAATTTAGTGAGACCCTATTAAAAAAAAAAAAAAAAAACTCTGATACAAAAGCAGAAAGCT
Organism: Spermophilus citellus; assembly: GCF_964194105.1. Classification (NCBI taxonomy): domain Eukaryota; kingdom Metazoa; phylum Chordata; class Mammalia; order Rodentia; family Sciuridae; genus Spermophilus; species Spermophilus citellus. The sequence goes on along the minus strand of NC_138183.1, from coordinate 252,025,005 downwards.
GGCAAGAAAGTTAGGTCTTCTGCTATGGGGAGAGAGGTTAAGGACGCGGCCTCAGGAAGCTGAGAAAGGGTATGGAGATCAAAGAAGAGAGCTGGGCATGTAGCCCTAGCTATCAGGGAGGTTGCCCAGGAGTTCAGGGTCAGCTTGGGTCACATAGTAAGACCCCCTTCTAGCGGAAATGAGAGAGAGGAGAGGTGAAGGACAAGGACACAGGATTTGGTTAGCATTAGATGTTGGGGGGGGGCATGAGGAAGAGGGAGGGGTAACCAGTGACTGCTGCCTTGGTCTAAGAGGATAAGTTCACACCGGCACACACTGAGGCTGAGGGACTCAGACACCCGCCAGCTTTATAAGATTGGAATGGAGAATCAACAGCGGCAGATAAAGACCACGGGAGGAATGCAATGGATGGGGCTGTAGAGGGCAACTGTGCCTAGCCCATCACAGATGCCCAGGAACCGCTTGAGGAAGGAAGAGGTGTGCAAAGGGCCACAGAGGAGAGATGCCTGTGAAAGAGAACTGGGAAGGAAAGACCAGAGGAGAGAGGGAAGGAAAGGTGCATGGAGGAGAGTGTGATGAGGGAGGGGCTGAGGGGCACCCAGCAGCTGGAAGGCCACCCTAGATGGAACCACTATAACCCCAGTGGAACCACTATGACATCACTGATGATCTTCCTTGCAAAGTTGCGGGTGGGGCAGTTGGAACGCAGTCAGGCAAGAATGAATGGGAAGCCCAGCCTGAGGTGACCCAGGCCTGTAAGCCCAGGGATTCTGGAGGCTGAGGCAGGAAGATCACAAGTTTGAGGTCAGCCTCAACAATTTAGCAAAACCCTGTCTCAAAAACTAAAAGGGCTAGGGATGTGGCTCAGGGGTAGTGTTTTAAAATCTCTGGTGAGTACATCTTGTTTCCCTCCAGTGGAGTAAGCTTCCTGGTGCCTGAGGTTTGCCATCTCTTTGCTTCCTCCTCCATGTCTTTAGTTAGGTCTTGAACACAGTCCAGCACAAAAATGCTTGCAAAGGGTAACATGAGAATAGGTCACCATGTAGTGGCCTGAGGGTGCAGGGACAGATTAGAGGGTTTGCCAGGAAAGAGGTGGATTTGTGAAAGCAGCTGTTGGAGGAGGACATTGGTGGCACATTAAGTATTTGTGTTTAGGCAGACTCACATGGAAGTGAAATGAGTTTGGGGACATTGAGTCACTGCCAGGAAGGCCCAGCCAGTAGAGGTAGAGTTGGAGGAGGAAGAGGAAGCAAAAGGAGATCGATCCTGGGGATAAGGAGCTGGTGGTGAGTTTGGAGCCAGGATGGAAATATGTTGGTCATTGACCACCATGAAGGCTCTAGAAAGGACATCATTTGCTCAAACCCCCACCCCTGCCTTTTCTTTCCTTTCCTTTCCTTTCCTTTCCTTTCCTTTCCTTTCCTTTCCTTTCCTTTCCTTTCCTCTTCCTTCCTTCCTTCCTTCCTTTCTTTTTTCTTTCTTTCTTTCTTTCTTTAAATTTTGAGACACAATCTCACTAAATTGCCCAGGCTGGCCTTGGATATGCATTACCTCCTGTTTCAGCCTCCTGAGTTGCTAGGTTTACGACGGTTGCTGCCATGCCCAGCTGATCCTGGTCTTAATGTAGGCAAGTGAGTGTACTTTTGAATTTTCCCAGAAGCAAGCCTGAAAGAAGTATTCAAATGCAAGTACAGATACTCCTCAATTTATGATGGCATAGCATCTGATTAATTCATTGCAAGTTGAAAATATCATAAGTCAAAAATACATTGAGGTGGTGCAAACATGTAATCCCAGGGGCTAGGAGGTGAAGACAGGAGGATCACAAGTTCAAAAACAGCCTCAGCAACTTAGTGAGACCCTGTCTCAAAATAAAAAGGCCTGGAGATGTGGTTCAGTGGTTGAGTGCCTTGGATTCAATCCTAACAACAGGTGGAGACTGTGTTCCTGTTTTGTTCTGGCTGTGTATGTTGAATGACAAGTGACATAAAACAAATGCTGCCGGGTGCCTGTAATCGCAAAGACTTGGGAGACTGAGGCAGGAGGATCACAGGCCAGTCTGGGCAATTGAGCCAGACCCTGTTTCAAAAATAAAAAGGGCTGAGGATGTAGCTCAGTGGTAAAGTGTTCCCCCTTGCATACACTAGGCCCTGGATTCAATTTCCTGTAAGAAAAAGAAAAAAGTAAAAAAGCTAAAGGAGTTGTGGGAGGGGCATTGGGAGTGCTGCAGACAGCCCAGGACCTCCCACAGGAAGGTGAACTTGAAAGATGGGCCAGGCAAGGATAATTTTCAGAGGCTCCAGTGAGGAAGAAATTTACTTAGGCTCCAGAAGGGGGCACAGCACGGTGTAAGGGGACAGGTACTAAAGGTGGCTGAGGGAGTAGACAGGATCACATGAAATGACTGAGGACTTCAAGTGTATGGTGCACAGCCAGCACTGGGATTGCAAAGAGCAGGAAAACAGGAACTGTTCTCCAAACCAGCCTGAAGTCCCAAGCCTTCCCAGCTCTGGCTGGGTCCAGGGCACCTCCAGCTCTTTGGGGACTCAGGTGATGCCGAGGAAAAGAGCTGTTCTAGACAAAACAATGCACCTAACATCCCAAGTTTTTGTTTTGTCTTGAGGTTCTCCGCAGTGGTCACAAATTTATTCAACTGAAGTTCTTAATTGCTTTTAGAAAAGGATCTCCCACCAGGGGCTAAGGTACCTTTTCTTTAGCCCCCTCAGAGATGACATTTGGATACACCCAGGGCTTTTCACCCAGGGGTAGGTGTCAGAGGGCAGCAGGACTCAGCAAGACTGCTCCTCCCAGACCCCAACCACACTGATCCCCCAGTTTTTCATAAGAGAGTGGACAGCTTCATTCTCCTTTTGATCCCAGCAGCCTCCTCTGCAGTGTGGGCACCTGGCTCTCTCTGGAGAGAGCAATTTTGGAGCAGCTTTGGGGGCAGAGGAAGGAGGAGGGATACTTGACCTTTGCTTCTCTGGGTCCTGGATCCTGACCAGTCTTCAGGCTGAGCATCTGCTGCCCCCCCCCCCCCCATCTGGATGGGTCTGTAAGCCTGTCCAACCTCCTACTCATCCCACTCTGGTTCTTACCCTGCTCCACCCTCAGCCCAGTTGTAAAAATTCTCCAGTATCTTCCCTCCTACATCAGCTTGTAATTATTCCCTTGCCTCCACCCCCACCCCACGTTTCCAACCCTGCACAGGTGACCACAGACCATTGCCCTGTGAGACTAGACCGAAACATCAGCCAGAGGCAAAGGGGGAGGGTCAGTCCCAGGTTTGTGGAGGGGATCGTGGCTCCTTCTGCGGGGCAGACACGGCTGGTGCCCTGCAGGTGCCAGGCCTCCTCCACATGAGCCCTGCAATCTCTGCCTCTGCTCTAACAAGCTTTTAATACCTGTGGTAATCTCTTCTGCTGACATAGTGGATTCGGAGGTGGGTAGAGGAGCCAGTGAGCTCCGACAGACTCTGCTTGCTGCTCTGCCCAGAGCCCATATCCCAAGGGGTAGGTTCCTTGGGGCTTCAGATTGAGCTCACTGGGACAAAATATTGCCCAAATCTATTTTGAAACTAGGGATAATTATTCTGTTTCCCTGAAATCCCTGTGAAAGGAACCAAGAGGGAAAGGCAAACGTCAGGGGCTGTTTACATTTCTATTGTCAGCTGCCAGTGGTGGTGTTTGTTTAAACCTCAGGGGGTCTTCCCTGGTTCCTGGGAGATGGATCTGGGCCCACAGACCTGACTTGCTGGAGCGCATAGGCACTTGTAGACCGCCTCTCTGCACAAGGGAGGCAGAGACAGTTGTTTGCTGTGGTTCTGTGGACCTGCTCTCAGCTGCTGGGCCACCTGGGTACCAGTGCAGAAGCCCCTCCAGTGACCCACACAGCCAGGGCTTGTGGAGGTGGGAATAAGTCTCAGGAGGCAGGCGGCTAGAGCCTTTGGGCTATTAGGGCCTGTAGAAGCCCAGGGGTCCTGCCCCAGCATAGGAACATTAATATGAAAACAGACCAATGGAAGGCTATACCCCCCCCTCGCCCCCGCCCGGCCAATTGCAAAAATTTCACCTGATTGCTACAAGAATATCTGATATCTGGTGACTACTTGAGTTAAAATCTAATCTTCCCTTCCTCAGACTTCCAGCTGGGAATTGAACCCTGGGCCTCATGCATGCTAGGCAAGCATTCTATCACTCTACCATACTCCCAGCCCTGCTGGCAAAGGTTTAAAAATAACCTTTTTGGCTGGGTGCAGTGGCGCTAGATTATGGTTTGGGAGACTGAGGCAGGTGGATCGAAAGTTCAAAGCCAGCCTCAACAATTTAGCAAGGCCCTAAGCAACTGGGGATGGGGATGTGGCTCAGTGGTTGAGTGTCCCTGGGTTTGATCTCCAGCACCAAAACAAACAAACAAACAAACAAACAAAAATTTTAAAAATAATAATAACTTTTTAAAGCTGGGGGTGAAGCTCAGTAGTAGAGGGCTTGCCTAGTATGTGCAAGGCCCTAGGTTCCTCAGCCAGTTAGTAAATTTTGTTTACTACAAAAAATTAAGAAATAAATAAATAAAAATAAAAATACAAAAATAAATAAAATAACTTTTTTATTGTTTTAGTATAGGTTTAGATTTACAGAAAAATCTTTATATAACCCTGCCACCCAAGTTTCCCCTATTATTACTATCTCATTTATATTGGGGATTGAATCCAGGGCCTTGCACATGCTAGTATTCTACCACTGAGCCTACACCACCAGCCCTTTTTAATTTATTTAATTCATTCATTTATTTTATTTTATGATATACTTTACCCCTGAGCCACATCTCCAGTTCTATTTTTATCTTTTATTTTGAGACAGGGTCTTGATAAGTTGCCAGGGCTGGCCTTAAATTTAGGATCCTCCTGCTTCAGCCTCCTGGGTAGCTGGAATGACAGGTGTGTGCCACTGTGCCTGGCCTAGCCCACCCTCATCAGCCTGTTGGGTGGTGGAGCACTGGGCTAAAGCTATCAGAGAAATAGAGTTGCAGGGAACTCAGCATGACTGGAGACAAAAGGAAGGCTGGTGGGGGATCAGAAGAGGGAACAGCAGGTGTAGTGGTTAGGGTATGGAAGAACAGACTGCTTGGGTTCAAATCCTACATCTATGTTAAGAACCTGTCTTGGAGGTTAGGGGCCAGCTCAGTAGTGGGACATGTGCTTGGCATGTATGGGTCCTATGTTTATTCTCTCTCTCTCTCTCTCTCTCTCTCTCTCTCTCTCTCTCTCTCTCACACACACACACACACACACACACACACACACACACACACTACCCACCTTGATAAGTTGTTGGGAGCATCATATGAGCTGATAGAGAAAGGTCCCCTCCAAAAGGGGTACTTGAGATAAAGACTAAACTGGAGTGTCTGGGGACAAAAAGCCACAGCCCAAAAGATCTACAAAAAAGACACTGGAGGCTGTGCATCTTGGCTGCCTTTGTGTTCACAGCCAGATTACTGAAGGGAAGGGTCTGCCCCAGAATTCCCAGGAGCCATTCCCTGTGAGCTTGACCTGGGGGTGGGAGATATGTTATCCCCACATTCCACCTGTTTCAGTGCTCTCCTCTCTACAAAGAGGAAACCCAGTCCCAGCACCCTTGGTTAGCCGTATTTATTGATCTCCGTGTGACAATAAGTGGAAGTACCTAAAACCAAAAGTGTCATGGAAAAAATTGGAAAAGTTTTTTTCCCCCTCTCTTAAAATCTTTTTCCTTTAAAGTCAAACAAGAGGCGCATACCTGTAATCCCAGGGATTCAGGAGGCTGAGGCAGGAGGATCACAAGTTCAAGGCCAGCCTCAGCCAGTTAGTGAACATTTAAGCAATTTAGCAAGACCCTGTTTTGAAACAAAAAGGGCTGGGGATGTAGCTCAGAGGTAAAGTGTCCCTGGGTTCCATCACCAGTACCAAAAAAATTACAGTAAAATAGAAAGGGCTGGGATATAGCTCAGTGGTAAAGCACCCTTAACTTCAATTCCCAGTACCAGAAAACAAAAGCAACACAAAAATCCCAAATAAAACTACAAAGAAAAACTTTCTCCTACTTTACTGATTCCTGAACTTCCTTTAACTTGTTTTTTCTTTCTTTCTTTCTTTCTTTCTTTCTTTCTTTCTTTCTTTCTTTTTTTGGTACCGGGAATTGAACCAAGGGCATTTTACCACAGAGCTACATCCCCAATTATTTTTACTTTTTATTTTGAGGGTCTCCTAAGTGCTTAGGGCCTCACTAAATTGATGAGGCTGGCCTTGTACTTGCGATCCATCTGCCTCCACCTCCCAAGTCACAGGGATTATAGGTGTGTACCACAGTACTTTGTTTCCCTTTAACAATTCTAAGTAAACCCTGAACAGGGTTTCAGTTAAAAGACTATCACTTCAGTAAGACCTCTGGAGCAGGAAGCTCTGAGTCCATGTCGCTGCTCTGTTCCTGCCGATTACATGACCTCAAGCCAGTTTTCTTTCTTTCTTTTTTTTTTTTTTTTGATACCTATTGAGGATTGAACTCAGGGGCACTAGGCCACTGAGCCACATCCCCAGCCTATTTTGTATTTTATTTAGAGACAGAGTCTCACTGAGTTGCCTAACATTTCACTGTTGCTGAGTCTGGCTTTGAACTTGTGATCCTCCTGTCTCAGCCTCGGGAGCCATTGGATTACAGACATGCGCCACTATTCCCGCTCAAGCCAGTTTTCTTAACCTCTGCTTTCTTATCTGTAAATTGTGTGTGTGTGTGTGTGTGTGTGTGTGTGTGAGTGTGTGTGTGTGTGTGTGAGAGAGAGAGAGAGAGAGAGAAAGAGAGAGAGAGAGAGAAAGAGAGAGAGAGAGAGGATGTACATAGTAGGGATAAATGGTAAATATTATACTGCTGATTAAAAAACATTTATTGTTTTTGGATAACTTTAATAGTAGAAAAACTAGACATAATGCAAATCAATGTATAATAGCCAACAGATTAAAAAAGCATTAGTCATGAGATAAAATACTATGCATCCACTAAAGACGATATTCATATAAATGCGACATAGCATTCTGGATTGGATCTTGGGACAGAAATCAGACATTATTAAAAAAAAACAGTGAAAGCCAAATAAAGTCTGGAGTTTAATAGTATTAATTTCTTAGTTTTGATAAGTAGATGTTAACATTAGGGGAAGTCTGGTGAAAGTAAGCGGAAACTGTTGAGTGAGGATTTTGCAATTCTTATTTAATTTTTTTTTTTTTTTTTTTTTTTTTTTGGTGCTGTGGATTAAACTCGGGGCCTGAAGCATACAAGGCAAGGCAAGTACTGTACCCCGGAGCTACATTCCTGGCCCTTTTCATTTGAGTCAGGGTCTCGCTAAGTTGTCCAACTGGCCTTGACTTTGTGATCCTCCCTCCTCAGTGTCCTGCGTGGCTAGGATTACAGGAGTGGCCTCCAGGACCTGCAGGACTCAGGGGAGGAGGTGGGGTGGGGAAGTGAAGAGAGAGTGAGAGGCCAGGGCTGTGGGGCCTGTCTGGGCTGAGGCACATGGAGGCCCCTGAGAGGTACCACTTCTTGGCAGGGTGCAGGTAGTCTTTGCCACCTCTGGTAGGAGAAGAGCGTTCCAAGGAGCTTTTTGCCCTGCGCCCTGCACTCTGCCTGGGTTTGTTCTCCAGGAAGCTCCTCAGGCCATCCAGCCTGTCCTCACCTCCAGCTTCTCCTCCCTCCTCCTGCTAGCCCCCAGGATTGTTCTGGCCACATGGGGATGGTCCCTGGGGTGCCTGCCCACAGTGCCCCCAGATACCTTGCTTTCTTAGAACTGCCCTTGGGGTTCCCTTGATCATCTCCCCCAAACTGTGTTATAAATTCTTTTCTTTTTCTTTTTTTTTTTTTTTTGTACCGGAGATTTAACTCAGGGGCACTTAGCCACTGAGTCACATCCCCAGCCCTATTTTGTATTTTATTTAGAGGCAGGGTCTCACTGAGTTGCTTAGTGCCTCAATTTTGCTGAGTCTGGCTTTGAACTCGTGATCCTCCTGCCTCAGCCTCCCAAACCCCTGGGATGACAGGTGTGCCCCACTGTGTTGTAAATTCTGGAAAAGGTCAGGAGATAGCTGGGTTGGCATCCCTCAGTCACAACCTGCCTCCCCTAGTGTCACAGACAATAAATCACAGCAGTGTGGTTACTTGGGCTGGGGGCCTCTTGGCCTGTGGGAATTGCTTCCACACAGTGTGTTCTTTGATCTCACTCTAGGGTCTGGATTCAAACCCAGATCTCTGCTTTTAGAACCACTGTAGATTCAGAACAGCATGGTTCTTATTCTGATTTTGCAGGTCAAGTCACTCCTCCACTCTGGGCCTCAGGTTTTGTTCAGTAAATGGTGGGGTAGACACTTGGAGGGTGGAGGCATGGGAGTGGTGTGAGGTTGAACAGCCCTAGGCAGGAACTGGGAAAGGCCCCTCTTCCTGGGTCCTGCTGCCCTCTGCTGGTTGAGGCCAGGGCCTGGGCTGGGACTCCCTCTCCATGTCCAAGTGCCTGCTCTGCCACTCACTGCTTTTGGTCCCTTTCTTGGTCTCTCTGAACCTGAGTCTCCTCATCTGTAAAGTGAGGGGATAGTGGGTATCAAATTAGGCAGGAAGGCAAGACAGCACCTTCATTGCCTGGCTCGACTCAACTGTGATGCTCCTGGGGCAAACAGGCACAAAGGGTTCTGGAGCAACAGTGTTTCAGATGTAGGGTGGGAGTGGATGGCCTTAGTGTCTTTCATTCAATGACAACTGCCCCCAACCCCTCTTTGTAGATCTCACAGGCTCCACCCTGATCTGGAAGAGAGGACCTCTCTTACATGCGTGCTCCTGGTTTGCAGACCCTGCAACATCCCTGCCATGTAGGTCATTTATCCTCATGGCATAGGTGAGCATGGACTGCATAAGCACAGTTCACATTTATTCATTTAATTTCCCCAGCCAGTCCAGGAGGGCTGTCCTACTCTCACAATCTCATTTTATAGATAAGGAAACTGACAGATAAGAGAGTACTAGTGACTCATAAGATTGCTCAGCTGGTAATTTGCAGAGCCAGGATCTGAACCCAAGAAAATACTCTTCTTCCCATAATTTGATGTATTTAGTTTGGAGATCAAGTCCTCAATGTAGGGCTGGGATGGTGGCTATTTCTCTGTCCTGGATCTCACTGCTCCCCAGCTTGTTCCCTAGCAAGGAGGCTGGAGAGAGCAAAGAGGGTGGCCCACCTTCTCCCAGCATCCAGGCGCGGCCTAGGCAGGGTGCTTCCTGGACAGAGGGGAGAGGGAAGCTTCATGACTCACGGTGTGGGCTCCACCCTCTCTGCCCTGAGGATGCCAGGGAGTGGCCTGTCCTGGAGGAGATGGCTCGGAGTCCCCACCCCTGCCCCCTGACTTCCCAATAGACAAACCCAAGGCTGGGTGGAGGAACTGTGGTTTGTGGCTTTTGGCCCCAGCTGGCCTCTGGGCTGTACCTTCTTGGCTCCCGCTTGTCTGGCCCCGCCCACCCAGTGGGTGGAACTGAAAAGGGGGGATTGTTGGGTGGGAAGAGGTGCTTCCACTGCCCCCACCCCTGCCCTCCTCTGACACCAAGGATGGCTGTGTGGGCAGGCTGCACAGGATAGGGGATGGCCAGGGAATGGGAAACAGCCACCTGACTGGATCCTCTTCCACATTTCTCACCCCCTGGGGACAGGCCAAGTTCTTATGTATTTTTTAAAATTGGTGCTGGGGATTTAACTCAGGGGTGCTTTATCACTGACTCATATTCCCAGTCCTTTTTATTTTTATTTTTGAGACAGGGTCTCACTAAGTTGTTTAGGGCCTCACTAAGTTAATGAGGCTGGCCTAGAAATTGCAATCCTCCTGCCTCAGCCTTCCGTTCGTTGGGATCACAGATGTGTGACACTGTGCCAACTCTAAGTTCTTCCCTCACTTGGGGTGTCCCCATCTTTCCTGCAGTCCCCCTATTTGTTCAAGGCTTCCCAGCCCAGAAGCCACCAGGTCTTGACTTGTGGTGTCTTGTTCTTTGGGTCTGGACATCTGCAGCTGGCTCCTGGCTCCTGCCTCCATACCCCGGGATACCCTGCATCTCAGGGAGTCTAGCCAGGCCCAGGCCCTTTCCCCTGGCGGCATGGGTGGCAAAGCCCAGCCTGGTAGAGGATGCCTGCTTTGGTGTGTGAACAAGTGCCTCTGGGCTCAGTGACAAGGAAGCGGCAGGTCCCCTGGCTTCTTGGGGAAGATGGTGCCTGAGCTGGACCCTAAAGGCTCCACAAAGGAGGGAAGTTTGCACAGGCTGGGACTGGGAGGAAGGGCTCACTGAGGTGGCCTAGACAAAGCCTTGGAAGTCAGTGCCCGCTGGACGGGATGGGGACAGGCTATGTTGAGGTGGCCTGCAGAAAAGACCCAGAGGGAAGTGGGTTGGAGTCAGGCACAGGAGAGCCCAAGTCCGCAGCTGGAGACTTTGGACTCTTTCTCAGGTACAGCTTTTATGCAGGACAGCCTTGTGATTGGATTTGTGCTTTGGCAGATGGCTTTGTGGGTAGTGAGGAGGGTGGAGGAGGCCAAGAGCCTGGAGCCCGGCAGATCACATGTATTTTTTTTAATTATTTATTTTTTAGTTGTAGTTGGGCACTGTAATGCCAGATTTGTGGGATCCCAATAGACCTCCAGGAGCCGAATCCCATGCAATCACACAAGAGTCTTTATAGCAAACTCGAGCCTGGACTCACAACCGTTCCCAACGCAATGGTCCCAGGAAGTAAGTCCTAGTCCTTTCTCCAGTGAGATTTTATAGGTTTTGGGGGGGTACTCTGTGCGTCACATCACACAGCAAATCAATACATACCGCGGGAAAATCAATGAACAACTCTTTTTTTTTTTTAAGAGAGAGAGAGAATTTTTTAATATTTATTTCTTAGTTTTCGGCAGACACAACATCTTTATTTGTACGTGGTGCTGAGGATTGAACCCAGGGCCACGCGCATGCCAGGCGAGCGCGCTACCGCTTGAGCCACATCCCCAGCCCAATGAACAACTCTTAACATTGATTAGCACATTCACTGGTGGGAACAAGTTGGGTAGGGGTGATTGGTTAGTACAAGAGGGGATTCCTTTGATCTGATTGGTTTAGGCCACAAGGGGAGTACGTGCTGAACTAAATGGTTTCCCAACATGTTATCAACTACCATAAACAACTGGGGGGTCATCTGGCATCCCAGGTATTTTCCGTCTCATGCTGATTGGGGGTTGCCATGGGTCCTCATCTAGCCTAACTGAGTCAGGGACACCTGGCACAGCAGATCTCTCCTGTTATTTGCAGACAAACAACTCAGCAGAGTGGGTATATGCTTAGGAGTGCTCTGTGGGTTTTGCCAAGGACAAGGGTCACTCCCCCTTCCTTGGACAGGCTTTGCTCTGAGGTAGAGGCTGGTTTCTCAAAAATGGAGTCACAGCAGTTTCTCAGGCACAATATCTTTATCTTCTGTTGGGAGACAGAACCATTTCAAGTGAAAGGCAGCTCACTTCCCTCCCAGCCTGTGAAGTGGCCCTGCCTCTGCATGCCTTTGGATCCTCTGGCTCTCTGAGGCCTGCCTGCTTCCCCTTTGTCCATGGAGAACTAGAGAGCCATCCCACCCTGACCTTGACCTCTTGGCATGTGTCCTCAGTGAGGTGCCGCAGAGCCTCAGTGGCGCACAGCCTTCTCTCTACCCACAAGACCCTTCATGGGTCACTCTCCCTTGTCCTTGTGGTCTTCTGCTCTGAACTGGGCTAAACAAGGCACTTCATCAGTCACAGGCCTGGCATTTGGTGGGGACCCAATAAATTCCAGTCCCTGTCCCTTCTTCTGGGCTCCTGTGACCCGGCTAGCTGACTTTGCAAACTGGTTGGTATCTGGGTCAGACAACCCGGTCTTCGTAGCTGGTGACCACAGTGTCCAGAGTGGCTGTGGTGGTGACAGAGTTCGGGGATGGGGGGTGAGCCAGGCTGGGCTCTCCCACCCCTGGAGGACAGTCCTGGGCTTTCTTGTCTTCCCAAACTGTGAGCTCCTTGGCATCAGGAAGCATCTGTACATGGTGGGATCTAGGGCTGGGGGGGTCCAGGGTAGGAGTACACAGCTTGGATTCTGTGTTGGACAGTCCTTGGCTTAAATCCCAGGGCTGAAGTCAGGGGCAGGTTATCATGTTCTCTGAGCTGCTTTGCCCTTGGTGTTATATATGATCTAGCCCACTGGGCCCATGTGCATTAAATGAGATCCTCCATGGACAGTGTCCAAGCACAGCACCTGGCACTTGGTTAGGTATTAAGTAAATGTGAACTCATAAAACTGATTCTGAGCTGAGCGCATGCCTGTAATCCCAGCAATTTGGGATTGAGGCAGGAGGACTGCAAATTTGAAGACAGCCTCAGCAGTTTGGTGAGGACTTGTCTCTAAATAAAACATAAAAAGGGCTGGGGCGGTAGCTTGGTGGTAGAGTGCTCCAGGGTTCAATTCCTAAAATCACACACACACACACACACACACACACACACACACACACAAAACTAATTCTGTAAGAAGGTCCAGCCCATGAACTGCTCTCCTGTATAATACTTAGAATCCATAGAGGCTTGTGGGGGGAGTCATAGTTGAAGAGAGACCTAGGTGTGCTCCGACTGGAATGTGGTCTGAGCTATCCCCATAATGTCCATTCATTTGCCTGAGCCTCAAGGTGAGTGGCACAGCTTCATTTCTGGCCTGAATGAATGAGTCTCATGCTTGAGGGATTCATCCCAACCACACCAGGAAATAAGCCAGGGTTACATGAATCCATTCTATCCCCAGGTGCTCTGGATGGAAATATGAATTTTTTAAAACTGTAATGTGAACCTAATCTGATTTTTTTGAACTAGGGATTGAACACAGGGGTGCTTAACCACTGAGTCACATCCCCAGCCCTTTTTATTTTGAGACAGGGCCTTGCTAAGTTGCTGAGGCTGGCTTTGAACTTGTGATCCTCCTGCTTTAGTTTCCAAAGTTGCTGGGATTACAGGTGTGAGTCACATGCCTGGCTAATCAGAGCTCTTGGTAAAACCCTATCTGACCAAAACCAAATGTGAATTCTCTAACATTACTGAGCCCTAAGCTGGGGTAAACCTGGAACATCAAATTATTCCCTGAACTTGAACTGGACCATTTTATTCCCATCCCCTGCCCCAGTACTAGAAATCAAACCCAAGGTCTCATGCATGTTTAGTGTTCTACTACTGAGCTACATCCCTAGCCCTTTTTATTTTTTTGAGATAGGGTCTTACTAAATTGCTGAGACTGGTCTTGAACTTGCAATCCTCCTGCCTTGGCCTTCCCAGTGGTTGGTATTACAGGCATGCACCACCATGTCTGGCTAAACTAGACCATTTTGTTTGAGACAATACACAGGTTACTTAATGACAGGAAGCCACTAACATCCCGCTTCAGATGAAGAACCACTTGTACCACAGCTCAGGTTACTGGGCAGGCTTGCAGCAAGTGAATGGTGTTGGGGTCTACATGGAAACCCCTCCTGAATGACATAGTTCACTTTTTTTTTAGTCTAGGCCATTCAGGAATAGAAAGCAATTATTTCTGGCCTCTATTTTCAACTTCATGCTCTCTCCCATGTATGACTACACCAGAATGTTGTTCTGTGTTCTCTATCAACCTAGGGAGCTCAGCCTAGCTCAGGAGATTCTTTAATTTCCTAAAATGTGGGTTCCTGGAGCCCTTGATCGATATTTTCCTATTATTATTTTTTACTTTTGTGGTGCTAAGGATGGAGCTCAAGGTCTCATGTAAACAAGGCAAGCTCTCTTCCAGTGTGCCTACAGCTCTGTCTATGATGGGCTTTTTTTGGGTACTGGGGATTGAACTCAGGGATGATAAACTACATCCCTAGACCTTTTTTTATATTTTTGAGACAGGGTCTCATAAAGTTGCTTAGGGCCTCACTAAGTTGCTGAGGCTGGCCTTGAACTTGCAATCTTCCTGCCTCAACCTCCTGTATAGCTTGGACTATGGACATATACCACCATACATGGCAATATTTTTTAGATGTGATTTACATTTAAATCAAAGACTTTAACTAAATCAGATGACCCTCCACAGTGTGAGTGGGTCTTGTCCGGTCATTTGAAGACCTTTAGATAAAAGGTTTCCTGGAAAGAATTCTGCCACAAGTCAGCAACTCAGAAACCCTGCCTAAGTGTCCAGCCTGCTGCTCTACAGAATTCACAATCAAGACTGTAGCCCCAGTGGGCACAGTGGCACTCACCTGGAATCAGCAACTTGGAAGGCTGCAGCAGCAGGGTTGCAAGTTCTAGGCCAGCCTCAGCAATTTAGTGAGATGCTGTCTCAAAATAAGATTTGGTGATGTAGCTCAGAGTTAGAGCATCCAATCCCCAGTATTGAGGGGAAAAAAAAAGAAAGACTGCAACATTGACTCACCTGAATTTCCAGCCTGCCCTAAAGTTATCAGACTTGCCAGTCCCCACAATCACATCAGCATTAGCCAATTCTTTAAAGTAGATCCCTTTGTGTGTGTGTCCTATTGGTTCTCTCTGGAGGAGTCTGAGACACTAGATAAAGAAAGTAAGAATGTGTATGCTTTTTTTTTTTTTTTTTTGATGGTATTGGGGATCGAACCCAGGAATGTTCTACCACTGAACTACATTCTCAGCCCTTTTTAGTTTTTATTTTTAAACAGGGTCTTTTTTGTCCCTGTTGGTCTCGAACTTGCGATCCTCCTGCCTTAGTCTCTCGAGTTGCTGGGATTACAGGTGGGCACTATTGCGCCCAGTTTCCTGCTTTTTATATATGTTGGTCTCTGATTGGTCCCACTTTAAAGATGGGGAGACTGAGACCCAGAAGAACTTTCCCCAAGGTCCTGAAAGTGATAAAGCCAGGTTTGAATCGTGATAAAGCCAGGTTTGAATCCAAGAGGTCTAATCATGGTGTCTACATGGGGTGAACTCTTACCCACCTTGGTCCACGTGTAAAGGTGCTTTGCAAGAAGAGGCAGGACACAAATGACAAGTGATGTCTTTTTAATTGTTACACTTACCACTGGAACTAATAGGGGGAAGGGGAGGAGGTAGGGGCAGGGGCAGAGTGTGGGTTCTGGTTTCATGGGCCTAAGAATGCCAGGTCCTGCAGGAACAGCCTCAGGAGCAGCCACAAGAGGTGGCACCAGGCCAGGCTGCAGAGGCCACTCCAGATGTCAGGCTAGGATTGGGCCCTCCCTGGGAACGCCGCTTCCTCAGTTCAGTGTCCCCAGGCTCTGGGGTGGTGTCCATCCGTGGAGGTACAGTTCAGTAGGCCCAGCCTGGGGACTGGGTCCAGACTAACCAATTCTGCAGGTTAGCATGCAATTCCTTCCCAAGCTGGTGTGACAGTCAGGGGGCAGTGAGAGCCCCATGCTGGTCAGATCACCACGCAAAAACTCTGGGTAATCCTCCGCCAGAAGTTGCGACTTGGGCTGCTGAGAGCCACCTCAGCTGCCTCCTGGAAGACCGCGTGGACGTTCTCATCCAGCCGAGCAGAGCACTCAAGGTACACCACTGCACCCACAGACCTCGCCATCTCCAGGCCCTAACAGGGAGAGATGGGCGGGGCTGCCGTAAGCTGGGGGCGCTGGTTGGGCCTCGCCTCCTGCCTCCCTGCAGCCCTCCCAGCTATCCTGGTGGGGTTTTCTAGGGCTCCCTTGGCTCCCGCACCCTGGCTTGGCCAAGCGCTGTTCTGCACTTCATTGTACCCCTATCTGGGTCTCTGCCTCTCAAGACGGCAACCAATTAACTTCTGGCTCAGCCAGGCATGCAGCAGAGAGCGGACTTCCTCTGTGGGCCTCTGTGCAGTGGGCGGGAGGGGTAACTCTGGTTTGCTCTTTCCCACCTTCTTCCTTCTCCAGGAGCCTCTTGGAAGCTGTCTAGGTAGCATTTCCAAGTACAAGCAGTTCCTGACTCCTGACAGCCTGCAAGACCCCTAAGTGTGCTCCACACCAGGCATTGGGGAGAGGTGCCCAGAGGTGTCCTGTCCCAGTCCCCTTAGACCCAGGCTGGGCTTCCTACCCTGTGGTAGGTCACAGGCTCTGACCCCGTTTTCCGCAGCTTATTCACCAGAGCCTTGTCCTTGCGCAGGTCAGTCTTGCAGCCCACAACGATGATAGGTACTCCTTTGCAGAAGTGCGTCACCTCTGGGTACCACTGCAGCAGGGTAGGGGGGAGTTTGAGTCAACAGGAGTTCTGCCCTCCCAGTGGGCCATGCTCTTGCTGCCCTGGCTGGACTCCAACAACCACGAGCAGAATGGTCAGTATGCAGGGAGCAAACTCTCAGGACCAGGCTGATCTAAGAACTTATATGTGTGAATGCATTAACCCCAGGGCCCTAGCAGCATATTCTGTAATAAGCCCATTGCACAGATGTGGTCATGGAGGCAGGGAGGGGCTATGTAACTTGGCCTAGGTCATACAACTGTAAATGGTAGGATTTGAGCCTCAGGGGGTGGGGCCCACAGCCCTGTTCTCCCCTCCCCCATCCTGTCTCTCTGAAAGATAAGGGAGCTCATGACCACCTCCCAAACTGGGCCAAGTATGTATTTGCTTAAAAATAAATCATTTCAGCTGGGTATGGTGGTGCATGCCTGTAACACCAGTGCCTCCTGAGGCTGAGGCAGGAGAATTGCAAATTTGAAGCCAGCCTGGGCAATTTAGCAAGACCCTCAGCAACTTGGTGAGACCATGTCTCAAATAAAAAGGGCTGGGTGCCAGGTGTGGTGGCACACACCTGCAATCCCAGAGGCTCTAGAGGCTGAAGCAGGAGGATCGGGAGTTCAAAGCCAGCCTCAGCAAAAGTGAGGTGCTAAGCAACTCAGTGAGACCCTGTCTCTAAATAAAATACAAAATAGGGGGGCTGGGGATGTGGCTCAGCGGTTGAGTGCTCGCCTAGCACATGCGGTTCGATCCTCAGCACCACATAAAGATAAAGTAAAGGCATTGTGTCCAACTACAACTAAAAAATAAATATTAAAAAAAAATACAAAATAGGGCTGAGGATGTGGCTCAGTGGTTGAGTGCCCCTGAGTTCAATCCCTAGTACCTCACCCCACAAAAAAGAGCTGGGGATGTGGCTCAGTGGTAAGGTGTCCCTGGGTTCAATCCCCAGCACCAAAACCCAAAAACAATGTACAAAATTAAATAAGATAAATCAGCTTACAAAATGGTTACAGCACCTGTCTGTCTCAACTGTCACCCCTCGGAGAGACAGCTCCTACCTCTGTCACTGCTCTGTGGAATGGGAGACCATGAGGGCTGAGTTATTTTAGCCTGGGCTGCAGCTGGGGCACCGGTGTCGGGGGAGGGGCCTTCCATCTCCATGAGTGCCCAGCAGCTGAGTGTGCCTCTTCAGGAAAAAGTGGCACACTTTTATGCTGCTAGGGCCCTGGGGTTAATGCATTCACACATATAAGTTCTTAGATCAGCCTGGTCCTGAACAAACTGTTCCGCTCCTGGGGTCGAATGGGCCTCAGTAGGGTCCTAGATAGATGCTGCACAATGCGACACCTCTAAATCCAACAGGGAATTCTCCCAGGTCTGTGCCCAGGTCCTGTCTCCTGGTTCCCAGGGGCTCTCCTCCTCCTCGGAGCTTCTCTGGCTCCCAGGTCCTCACCAGTCCCTGGCAGCTCCCAAGTGCCCAGCCTGCCCTCCAGAGGAACTGCAGACTCCCACCTCTGCAGACCTACGCTGACACCTGCAGTGGGGGTGCAGGACTCTGGGCACCCCTGCCACCCCAGCCTGCTCTTTCTCCTGCTGGGAAACGGCAGTTGCCACTTTCCCGTTGCTCTGGTCCTAACTCCCCCCCTCACACACATGACCACCAGTTCATCAGCCGATTCCATGGTCTGCCTCCAGCAGCTTCAGTCCACCCTCCTCTCTCCTCCCTTTCCCAGACACCCCTGTACCCCCGCCACCAGAGCCCAGAATGGCACCTAGCACAATAAATGGCTCTCAATGAATGCAGGTGAAGGGCTGCCTGGGTTCCAATCCTAGAGGTGACACTTTAATAGATGGGTATCTTTGGATAAGTGATTTGCCTGGGAACAATAATAGTAGCTACTCTGAAATATTGTTAGGGGGATTAGATGAGCAAATAGACACATATGAGCACCCAGGACAGTGCCTGGTATATAGTAAGTTCTAGTAAATGTTGCTGTCCCCATCCTTGTTATCACTCATGCTGTCACTGGCTGTGCCCCGAGGAATCTTGGAATAGGCCACTGCACAGAGGCCCTGGCAGTGGTGGATGAGGGACTGTGCCAGGCTGGGGTAGAGGATCTCAAGGGACTGCATCCCAGACATCTAAGGGCAGCCTCGGGAATGTTACATGAGTTGGGGCATCCTGGGAGGCCTGGCAGCCATCGGTCGAGACATTGGGGAGGAGCTGCTGAGAGTGGCTGGAATCTGACTTCACGGTTCATGCCACCTTGGGCAGGCACAGCTGGGGAGATAGTTCCTCTGTGTCCCCCAGCATTCTCACGTACAGTCACAGTGGAAAGAGCCAGCTTCTGAGTCTTCAGTGGGGACAGGCAACAAGTGCTGGGCTGGGAGTCAGAGCAGATTCTGCCTCTACATCCCTGGAAGATACTGGGCGAGTCCCTGCCCACTTCTGGGCCTCAGTGTCCCCACATACATACCCAGGGCACCAGACTCAGTATCAACTAGGGTCTGCCAATCTCTGCTGGTCAGCTGGGTCAAGGGTGGGGACGCAGTGGCCTGGGCTATGGTTATTATGGAGCCTCCCCACTACCCAGTACCTACCCGGTTAAAGACGTTGTCGAAGCTGTTTGGGCTGGTGACATCAAAGCAGAGCAGCAGGACACTGGCATCAGGGTAGAAGAGGGGCCGTAGGCGGTCATAGTCATCTTGTCCTGGGCAGAATTGGGGAAGGTCACTCCTTCCAGGTCTCTTGCCTGCTGTTGGCACCTCCTGGATAGGGAGGCCATCCCAGCAGGTAGGGGCTCTGGAGGGCCTAGTTTTGTGCCTTATGTGAGTATCCCCCTGGGGTGGTGCTTACCTGGCCTGCCTTAAGGATGTGCCAGCCCTGGCCTGAGAAGAGCATTTGCCAGGTGGCTCTGCAGCAGGGGCAGAGGTTAGGTAGAGCCAACCTGTGGGAGCCTGAGCAGCTGAGGCCCACTACCATTCGGGAGCCTGCTTTACCCTGGGCTTGGAGGCTGAGGAGGAAGGGACAGGTGGGACCCCACAAAGACACCTTAGCTCATCCAAGGCAAGAGGAAAACTCAGATGCCTTCAGTTTAGCTTTGAGTTCACCCCTGTATGGGTGAGGCCAGAGGCCAAGATCAGGATCAGGTGGGTCTCAGGGAAGCTAAAGCCAGGGAGGCCAGGACCAGTCCACGCCTTGAGAGCCCAGAGCTCTGGACTCCTGTTTGTCTCCAGGACTCAGGGGCTTCCCTGGGATGGAGGCCGCAGACAGGTGCAGAAGCCAGGAGGGATCAAGTTCCTGGGGGCCCCCAATCCTAGCCAACACCTGTTCCTTGGAGGCTGGCTGGCTTCCCAGGATTAGAAGAAAGGGACAGGGCTTTGTCCCAGGCATCTGGGCCCACAGAAGTCCCTCTTGCACCCTGCCCCCACCAAGCCCCAAACACCCACCTGCTGTATCCCAGATTTGGAGGCGAACAGGTTTGCCCTTCACTTGCAGACTGATGGCGTGCCGCTCAAACACTGTGGGGGTGTAGCTCTAAGGAAGGAGGAAGGGGGAAGGGGAGGTGAGGAATCTTCTAGGAGGGGTGGGGGCCAGCCAGCACCCAGGAATGCAGCACTGTCCCCTCCCCAGACAGTGTCCTTGTTTCTGGGAAGGCTCCCAGGTGGCCTGCCTGGAGGGGAGGCCTAGAGCCGTGTGGGTAAGACCTCCTCCGTCCCTGGCCCTATTTACCTCCTTTATAAAAGATTCAAATCCCTGCCAAGGAGCATTGCTCTCAGGAGTCAACAAGATACTGGGGGTACAGCCCCTTGCAGCCCCTTGCACAGAATTGGCACCCTGTACATGCCAGTTACTGGCATTTTCTTTGTCCTCCTGGACAGGGTCCTCCCATTTCTGAGCCTTCATTCATGCTGTCCCCTCCTCCTGGAATGACATCTACATCTGTTCCTTGTTCCTTCATGGATTCGTTCAGCAAACACAAGGACCTTCTCAAGGCCCAGTTATAGACACAAAGGAGCATGCCACAAACAAGACTCAGTCTGCCCAGGGGTCCCTCCTTTGCCTCTCAAGCTCTTGAAATTCAAACAAGACCCATGTCAAATGCCCCTTCCCGGGGTTGCCTTTCCTGATCCCCTCCCTGGGGCATCTCTAGAGCCTGTCATCCAGGACAGAGGCCCCTCCATGCCCTGCCCTGCGTGAGCTCGCTGCTTCTCCACAGAGGTCACACACACGTGAAAGAGGACAGGTTCTGTCCACAGATGAAAATGCAGGAGTGAAGAGGGAGGTCTTGCTAGATGGGCCTTGGGGTTGGGTGGGGGGTCTGGGCAACGGGGCAGGGGGGGGCTGGGGACTCCACTGTGTCACTATTAGGCCCTCCTGCCCTGGGGGCATTCTACACTGTCTGCATCTTGGGCCTCGATGGCTTGCTCAGGTTGGTTGGCAGGGCCACAGTGTGTGTTCTCTGTTCTCTTCCCATCCCATGCCAGGTGGGGCCCCCCACCTGCCTGTGACTCAGGAGGACTTTTGTGGCCTATTTACTGGCTAGCCCACTTGCTGGCCATCTGAGACAGACAGGCCTTGGCCGGTTGGGAGGAGCAGCACCATAGCGGCAGGACAGTACTGACTCCAGGACACCTGGGAGGCCACAGAGGATGGCGGGGGTCACTCAAGAGTGGGCAGCTGGGGAAGAAGGCCTTGGATCTGCCACTCTTGTCATTCTCTCTACCAACTGAGAGTAATAGGGGCCCAGCCAGCTGCCCACTCCCCACCTGCCTCAGGTCCTTTGCCTGTTGGGAGACAGTGTGACCTGGTAATGTAGGTAGGATCATTGGTGCTGGGATCAGCTAGGCTTGGCTTAGGGTCTAGCTCTGGCACCTACCATTTGTGGCCTTAGGCCAGCTCTGTCAGGGATTAAAGGGGAAGAGTGTCACCTTACGATGTGGTAGGGGGATGGACTGGCAGGAAAAGCCCCAGCACAAAAGCTTACTACTTAGCTGATCGCTACCCTATCCCCTGGTCCATCCCTCTAGGTGACACCACCTCTCTCATCCCTCCTCAGCCTCTATATTGAGGTGTCTTCTGACCCAAAATGCAGACTGGGTGACACAGAGCTCCTGGGAGACACTCGGTGTCTTGCAGAGATGTGAGTGGTGAAGATCTGGAAGCTCACCTTTCACTGAGGCCCTTGAACACTCGCGGCCTTTCCTGGCACCATCCTTGATCCTTGTGACCTTGGAGAGCAGTACAATCTTTGCTCTCCCATTCTCCAGAGAGGCCCCAGGAGGGTAGTGATTTGGCCCAGGTGATATGCTAGACAGCTGGGCAGTTACAGAGCCAAGTCCCCCTGGCTCTAGAAGCCAGATTCTGTCCCTAGTACCTGCCTCTCCTGACACTAACTCCAACTCCTGATGCCCAGAGTGTGCAGGAAAGTGATCCAGCCGCCCCTGTGACTTGAATTGTCACTGCCCTTCCCCTTACTCTGGCTCCGGAGACACTCTATACTTTTTATTGTGTTCTTTGACCCCCAGGGAGGGTCACCCTCTGTCCATGGGACAAATAAGTACCTAATCTTATCTGCTGAGCTATACTTGGTCAGGAAGGCAGGGCTAGGCCTGTATTGAGCCAGGACAGAGATGACTCAGCCCGGGGCCTGCCCTCATGGGGCTCACACACCAACAGTGGATCATTACAGAATCGGGGACACAGCTCAAGAGAGGGTGTCAGAGTCTCTACAGGAAGGATGCCTATGGGGGCTAGACCAGAAGGCCTCAGTGAACTGAGCAAGCAGAACTGGGTCCTGCTGCCTCTTGTTGACATTTTGGGGCCTTTGGGCATTGGCCCTGTGGAAATGGTTGTGTTCCCAAATTCCAGCCAGAACTGGGCAGGGGCTGTCACCCAGCCCTGGATCCCTCCCTGCCCCAGGAGCTCTGTCCACCTTGCTTTCTTCTGCCCTGTACCTGAGGTTGGGCCCCAGCTGATGAGTCATTGTGGAGTCTTCAAACCCCCAGCCTGCTCTCCAGCCTTTGTTTAGGGCATGAAGCCTGGGAGATGGGACCCCATCCTTCCTAGCTGCTGGCTCCCTAGGCTTCCAGGATTGCCTGAAAGAGGAGGCCGAGTCCAGTGGGCAGGGCATTGGGGCTGGGTGGCCTGGGCTGGACCAGCACCACCACAGCAGGGCTGTGGCCTCTAGGCAAGGCTGCCTCTCTGGCCTATTTTCCCATCTGTAAAAGACTTGAATCTTGTGGTTCTTTAAAAGAAGGTGCTTTTAAAGTGCCAGGGAAACCAGACAAAGAGAGTCCATCCCTTGGTGATGAGCATGCCCACCTCTCCCCTGGCTGCCCCAGCATGTCCTCCAAAATGGTCCATGGAATGTAAAGTGTGCATTTCCATGTTGTAAAGCTCAGAAATTGTCATGATTTCACCATCTAGGATGACCGATCCAGGACATCAGTGGAGAGGGGCCGCCCTTCCACACCCCAGTCTTGTAGAGGCCCTCCCCTGGGCCCCCTGTGGCATCTCTCCAGCGTGCCATCATAATGGTTGGGTTCCCATGGGCATTATCTGGGGGCCTAGAAACCCACCCCCAACCTAAAAAATCTGCAACTAGCCAAAGAAAGTGATGTCATTCAGCTCCGCAAACCACAAAATGAATGGCTGGATGTTACCACAGTGGAAAGAAAGGCCCGGTGCTCTTTGCCGGCCTGGCCTCTCCTGCTTCCACCATCAGAGGCCTGTACAACCCAGGAGGAGGCTCACTGGAAGAGAAAGTGGGGAGGCTGGACACCACCCATGGGCTCCTTGGGCTCTCACTCCTTCCTGGGCCCAACCCCTGCCCCTGGCCTGGCCCTTGGTGCCTGGGGAGTCCATCTGGACAGCCAGTCAATAAGAAAGTCAGAGAAGGACTAACAGTTAACAGGCCCAGGGCAGCCAGGATGCACCAGGTGTCACGTTGAGATGTCCAGTGGCCTTACCTTCCTCTACCTCATGACCTACCAGGTCGCTGTGGCCCATGGGGCAAAACTGAGGCTCAGAAAGGCTAAACAAGTTACTCAGGGGCACTGGGGCTCCTTAGAGGAGAGCCCAGGTGCCAACCCATCTGTCTGACTCCAGAGTTGGCCTGCTCTTCTCCTCTGAGGTGTAGCCAGGGGATGAGCACTGCATGGACAAGGGCCAGAGAAGAGATGATGTTTCCCAAGAAGGACATTTGCCAGTTTTCAGAGAGTCCTTCTTGTGCGCAGGCTCAGAGCAAAGCACTTGACCTCTGGTAGCAGGCTCCTCTATTAACTCAGGTGGTCACTTTCATTATTCCTATTATGCAGTTAAGGAATCAGGCACAGAGAAGGGGAAGGGCACACAGCTGTAAGTGGCGAAGACATGATTTGAATCCTGCCAAAGACCTCAGTCTCTCAGCCTAGATGTGCCAAAGGGCTGCCTTGGGACCTGCCGTGTACTCAGGGGGTCCAACTCAGTCTCTGGGTCACGCCTCCCGGGTAGGTGCCATTTGCCCGACGTTATATATGACATCTCTGGGAACTCCACACTCCCCAGGGCACATTGAGAAGAACTCTGCCCTTGACCCCACACCCTGTCCGGGCCGCGTGCACCGCTGCACAGACAGGGCGCCCTGGGTCGCGGAGCGCGGGCACTCACCTCCGGGAAGGCCCCAGCGGCGAAGACCATCAGCAGCGACGTCTTCCCGCAGCCGCCGTCGCCCACCAGGACCACCTTGACCGAACGCGCGCCGGGCGGCGGGTCCTCGCCCTCGGCCTGGGCCGCCCTCATCCCCGGGCGGGCGGCGGGCGGCGGGTGCGGGCTGCGGCGGGCGGCGGGCGGCGGGCGCGGGCTGCGGCGGCGGGCGCGGGGCAGGCCCGGCGGGGCAGGAATGTGGAAGGGGCGGGGCGGCGGGAGGAAGTGCGAGCCGGGCGGCCCGGGGGCGGCGGCCCGAGCGGGCGGCCAGGCCCAGGTGAGACGCCCCCGCCGGGCCCGGGCGCTCGGGCGGTGTCTCTTTTAACCGCCCGGGAAGCACCGATTGAGCATCTGCTGTGTGCGGGCTCTGGGGCCACAGGAGCCCTGGGTCCTCGGGAGGGCACCCTGGTCTTGAAGGGGAGGAGACGAGTAGCTGGGCCCCCTAGAGGGGCTGGGGTGCGGACAGGGAACGAGTCCGGCTTCACCTGGGAGGGAAGTGGCTGGGAGCGAGCGGTGACCTTTGCCGCATGAACGAATGAATGACACCGAGCACAGCACGGTCCTCCCTCCAGGTGTTTCAGGCCGGGTGGGAAGGGGGTGGCCTACCCTGCCCCCTCGTTCAGCACCCGGAAGCCTGCTGCAGGTGGCTGACCACTTGTTTCACCTTGGCTGGCACGTGATCTAGGGAAAGCCATGGAACCTTCCATTCATAAGGTGCTTAAAGCTTGGTCTGACGTGAGGGGTTCTTTGGGTTTAACCAGCAAAAATGGTCCCAGTTTCCAAGGGCCTGGGGCTTGGGAACTGTTCAGGACAAGGTCCCTGCTTTGAGACGCCCTCAGCCTAGAATAGGAGAGAGGGAGGACCTTAGTGTGATAAGACCCACACCAGGGAGGGACAGGCAGTGGGACAGGAGTAGGGGAAAGGGGCTCCTCACCCAGGATGGGGGAGTCAGAAAACCCTTCTGACAGGAGAGGCCAGAGTCTTAAGGAATGAGTAAAACACGGTGGAATGAGAGAGAAACAAGGGTGTTCCAAATGAGGAGGCCGGCCTGTGCCCTGGTATGGAGGCAGAGTGAGGGGAGCCGCGCCCCCATCCTTCCCAGGGAGGGCGGTGGGCACCCTTTGGTTGGGAGCTGATGCTTGGAACACTTTGGATGCCAGGAATAAATCCAATATCAAACTGGAAACTTACTGTCACCCGACCTCCCCACTCCTGTTAGTGACCAGAGTTTAAACCTTTAAAAAATGAACCCAAGCTGTCTCCTCAGATCTTGGACTGGATGTTAAAGTGAAGCTTAAGGGAACAGGGCAGAGGCCTATGGGTGAGGAGGCAGAGCCCCACGCCCCTCATTCCTGTCCCAGCTCACCCTCAAGGCTGGCTCAGCAGGCTGAATGGAGCTTCACCTGGAGGGAGCCTCCCTAGGACGGCTCCACCTTTCAGGTGTCCCTACCTCCCCGAAACTACCACAGGGCTGGGCGGTGACTGGCTGGGCGTGTAGCTACTCAGCAGGGCTCCCCGCCCAAGGAGTGGTGAGGAGGGGCCCAGTCCCCCACGATCAGCTGTCAGCCTCGTCATCAGGCAAGCTGGAAGGCAGGTGGGGCCAGACTGAGGGTGGAGGGAGCTGAGAGTCAGGCCTCTGTTGCTATAGGAATAATCATCCTAATGACATGCTTGATGGCTGTCATGCTTTACAGTTTCTCTGAACTTTGCCTAATAGTCACAGTGCCCATTAATGGAATGCAAACCACGTGCAGGAGGTGGGAGTTTTTAGTCCCATTTTGTAGATGAGGAACCCGAGGCTCAGAGAGGGTAGTCCTCGTCTGAGCTCCGCAGCTAGTAAGAGGCCAAACTAGAATTTGGACCCAGGTGTGACCTCAAAATCAGACCCCTAACATCACCCCTCTCGTGTGTTACTGCATTCAGCTCTCAAACTGCAAGGTGGGCAGGGCCAGGGAGCTGCCTTCCCCATTTTATGGATTTGGGAACTGAGTCTTAGAGAGTGGCCACAGATTGTCTTAGGCCAGCAGGACCAGAGGCAAGATTTGATCTCCTGATGTCCAACCCAGCCTCACCCCACCTTATGCTTGTGCTCCTGCAAGAGGCAGATTAATCACTGGGCCATGGCCATCTGCCCAGTTGGTGAATTTTCCCCCAATCTTCTGGACCACATTGTTTTCCTGGAGTTTACTTTTGGATGGGGTGGTGCCCAGGTCACACAGTCGGCCTGGCCAGGGCACTGTTTACTGTTTTGCTGTTTACTGTGGCCACTGTTGATTTTCAGCCTGTGGATGACTCAGCCCCTCCAGGCCCAATCCTGAGCTGGGAGTCCTTTCTGAATCCTGCAGAGTGAATGACTGCCCCAAAGAAAACAGGAGGAGCAGAGAGGCTGGACCAGCCCTCAGTCTTGCAATGCAAGGGACCAGATAGTATGGTTTAGCCCCAGCCAGGGCATGGCCACTTCAAGAGCGGGGACCATGGTAGACTCACTGCTGTGCTCCAGTGTGTGTCAGGTGGGCACGAGCTGTGGCTCAGGATGTTGTGTCCAAGGGAAGGCCTGGCTGGCTGAGCAAGGGGTGGGGAGGAAAAGGATGGAGTGAAGAGGAAGAAGGCGGCAGGCAGGTGTGCTGGCGGAAAGGAACCAAAGCTTGCTGGGATGAGTGTGTGACATACCAGAGGGGGCCTGGCCAGGGCACTGTTTATAGACCGCTCCTCAGCCCCTTCCTGCTCCCCAGCTTCTGCCCCATTCCCGACACCCTGTCCCCACCTTCCTGAGTCTGATTCCCAGGAGTCTCTGCCTGTCCCGGTAGATTCTCTGCTGCCCCCATGTGGTCTCTGCGCTGCCATCACTGCAGTTGCCTGCTGGGCCTGGGGTTTCCCTCTTGGGGTATAGGGTGTTCCTAGGTGCCTGAATGAGGAAGGAAGTGCAGGCCAGGGGAGCAGAGCCTCAGAGATGCCTGGGTCCTGCCCCTGGGTTACCTGGAGTGTAGTTTACAAAGCACTGGCTCTATACACCTCCTCTGGACCCTCCCCTCTCATCCCAAACTTCAGATCTTGGTGCTCAGCCTGAATTTCTTCACCCCAATCCTTGACCTCACATTTGCCACATACCTACTGCGTGCCAGGCACTTGGCCTGTGTCATCCTATTCCACCTGATGAAGCATGTACAATTCCTACACTTTGACAAGTGAGGAAACTGAGACCCAAAGAGGGCAGATTATTTGCTCAGAGTCCCATGGTTGGTACATGGAAGTGCTGGGCCTTGAATCCAGGCAGCTGGGTTCCAGAGCCCATCCACATAGAACCCCCCAAAATCAGAGGTGTGGGGGCCTGATTTTTTTAAATATATGTTTTGATTTTTAGTTGTAGTTGGACACGATACCTTTATTTTATTTATTTATTTTTACGTGGTGGTGAGGATCGAACCCAGTGCCTTGCATATGCCAGGTGAGTGCTCTATCGCTTAGCCACAACTCCATCCCTTGATGAGCTGTCTTGTTCCATATTCTCTTTTTTTTAAAAATATTTATTTATTTTTTAGTTTTCGGTGGACACAACATCTTTATTTTATTTGTATGTGGTGCTGAGGATCGAACCCAGCGCCTCGCGCGTGTCAGGCGAGCCCGCTACTGCTTGAGCCCTTGTTCCATATTCTCATTCTTCAAGTGGAGAGACTGAGGCCCCAAGAGGGGAAGAAACTTGTCACACAGAAAGTAAGCAGCGGACCAGACCCAGGCTGATGGCAGACAGAACCTGGAGGGCCTCTTCTTCCAAGCCCCCTTCGTCTGGCCTCCTCCAGGCCAGCCCCAACAGCCGTCCCTGCCTCCTCTCCCTGCCTTATTGGTGTTGGACTTTCTGGGGGATAGTGGGTCAGTAATGGGGTGGAGAGGCGGGGAGTCCTGTGATCCAGCTCAGTGCCACTTAGCCTTTTAGCTGGTTGTCCCTGTGGACGCATATAACAAGGGGGTAGAAGAGAAGTGGGAGCCAAGGTCAACCATGGCTGTGACAGTGGCTCAGCCTACGCAGGCCTGGCCCAGGCCACGCTGCTGGTCAGGTCAGTGACCCCCACACCTGTCTCCTTTTGTCCCAGACAAAAGGGGCCTGGGACCCTGCAGGCCCGTGGCGGGGGGCTGGAGGATTAGGGTAGAGGAAGGGACAGGAGGAGAGGGGAGCCTGGGGAGGGGGTCAGAGAAGAGCTGGAAACCAGTCGAGAAGATCATGAGACAAGATGGGGAGAAGCAGCTTTTCCCAACCTGGGGGGAAGCCTCAGTTTGTGTCCTGCTAAATGAACCCCAAACCTAAAGGAAGCCCCAAAGCCTCCTGCCTGCCCCTCACTGATCAGGAGCATTGTCACCATTAAAGCCCCCACCCTCCCTCAGAGCTGATTCCAATGAGGATGCCTCCCTGGCTCCGCGCTGCCAGTACGACAAGGATCTTCTGCCTGCCCAGGAAGCCTAAGTCCCCAGAGTCCATCCCCAGGGGTTCTCGGGCCTCGGTTCAGGCCTGTCCCTAGATGCGTGCGACACCTTTGTTCAGGCAGTTTGGGGCCCCTCCCTCCTCCATGTACAACGCCGCCCTGTAAGGCCAGGGCTGCTGCCCCCACCTGCTCCAGGAAGCCCTCCCTGCTCTCGGCCCTTTCGTGTCCCTGGAATAGCCTGTCTTCAGTCACTTCTGTCTGCCCAGTTGACATGGGGCTTCCACAGAGCCTCCTGGTGGGAAAGGCCTTCTGGGGGGTTCTGGGGATCCTTACCCAGCTCATCCTTTCCCATGCTTGTGGTCTCCCGGGGAGGGAGGGAAGGGGGAAGCCAGAGAGAGCATCTTGGAATCCAGAGGAACATATCTGCTGCCTCTCAGTCCCATCTCTGGGAGATGAGAGAACGGGGCAGTGCAGCCTAGTGGTCAAGGGCATGGGTCCTGGGCCAGAGAGCCTGAACTGGAATCCTGGCTCTGGGACTTTCTGACTGTGCCATCTTAGGCTGGCTACCTAGCTTTTCTGAGTTCTCATCTATGGAAAGGGGATGCCAACAGCACCTCCTGCTAAGCGCTGTGGGCTGCAGGCCAGGCACCAGCCCTCACTGAAGCGCAAGGCCCTCCCCTTCTCTGGGCCTCTCCCCATCTCCGGCTCTGCTCTACAAAGGTGGGGAAGTTGGCCCAGGTTGGCCCACTCCTGCCCTTGGCATCTGCTATTCTCTCTGCTGGGAATGCTCCTGCCTCATCCACCTGACATGCTTTTGCCCTGAGGGCTCAGCTGAGTGCCACCACCAAGGAATCTTCTTAGATTTCCCATCACCACCCTCCCTTGCGAGGGTAGGCTCGGGGGCTCCTCTTCAGAGCTTCCCAAGCAGCTTGATGGCATTGGACCTATCGATGACCCCTCAGCCAGTCAGAGGCCTCCTGCCCCGCGTACCCAGCAGCAGGGGAAGCAGGGCTTGCTGTGACCCCACGAAGCCTGAGAGCCTGGTTCCTGCAGAAGAGACGAAGGTGATTTGGGGCCAGGCAGGGCTCCCTGGATGCCCTGCTTCCTGCCCCAGCTTTATTTTGGTTCTAGAATCATTCCAGTCAGCATTCTCCATCGCCACCATGGCCACCTGGGTACACAGTCCACATGTCATGCAGTTAGAGGGAGGGAGAGGGGGAAGGAGCAGGTGGGAAGACATGGCCTGCACTGCAAAGCCAGGGGGTGTGTCCCCTGGCCCTGTGGTGCTTGCCAAGGGTGGACAGCCTGGCCTCAGGCTGGGTCCTGGTTGTGTTAAGTGGGTCCTGCCTCCAGCCCATGACCCCTCTGGGCACTGTTCTAGCCACTCCTACCACCATGTCATCAGCAGTAGCTGGTTGGACCTGGGTCTACACAGCTCACCAGAGCTGAGGAAGAGGCAGTGCCCCTGTCATCTGTGGGTGGCTTCAGAGATGGCACTGCAGCTCTGTACCCTGACCACCCTGCCCCCAGTCATCCCTTTAAAGCTGCAGAGCTGCCTCCTCATCCTGTGACACCTGGAGGGGCAGGACACCCTCACTGCACCTGGGGATATAGCAGCCCAGTCCCTTTGCTTCTGGACAGGACCCCAGGTTGGGGGTGCCACTCCTCCCTCCAGAGCTTCCCCAGCCAACAGGCTGCGACTGGATGATTCCTGAAGCCACAGTGTTGGGGAGCTTGAGCCGGGATGCCCAGTGGTCTGGGCGTGGGAACCAGGCTACCTAAAGCATCTCTCTTCCCCACAGGGCCCACGCTGAGGGACGCCAGCAAACATCTGGATCCAATGGCTGATTTGCATGGGAGCAGCCCGAGGACCTGGGTCTGGGTCTCTGTGGACCTCTGGCTCCTGCAATGGATGAGGATAAAGGGAAGGAGATTTCACAGAGAATAATCCTGGAGCCTCCATTTGGCCCATAGACTTCGGTTTGGACCTGGTCTCTAGGTCTCTTCTACAGTCCCCAGAGAGGCCCCTGTTGCCCAGCAGGGGGCTGAGAACCAAGTTTGTGATGGGAAGTTCCTGTCCTTGCCAGTGCCTTGCTGTGCCCCCTGCCTGAGACACTCAGGCCGCTCCTACCCCTAAGTGCAGCTCCTTCCTTGTCTAAGGGGCCTTCCAAGTTCCCCCAGCTCCAGGAGCCTCTCCCCAAGAGTCTGCTGTCATTTGGCACTGGGCAGATTACCTGGGGCAGGGGGATTTTGACTTCCTGACGGCCCAGGGACCTGTGTCTTGTTCGTGTTTCCCCTGCCAGTTCCTAGCACAGTGTCTGGCCCCCAAGACTCGTGGGGGGCCCCAGTGCACGGCTTGTCACTGGCCTCCCAGGAGGTGGGGGTGGGGCTTGCCGGCTCTGAGAGGCCAAGTCCCTGCACACCAAGGACAGGCCTCATGAGGATCTGGAGGTGGTGCACAATTGGCCAGTGTCAGCTGCCCCCTCTGGGACCCGGCCCAGCCATAGCTGGTCCGCAGCAGAAGAACCTGGGTTCCCAGACAGAGGGTCCAAGTTGGCTGATGGGGACTCCCCCGGGGTACCCCAGTGTCCGCAGCTCCAGCTGGTCAATGGAGAGGGCATTGGATAGAGCGAGTGGGCACCAGGCTCTAGAGGCTCCGCCGTCTGCCTGGCCTGCCCTGGCTGCTAGTTTCGCCGGACAGGGTGCCACATGGACACAGGCCTGCGCAGTGTGGCCAGCATCTGGTTCCAGTGTGTGGTGCCCATGCCACTGGCTGATGGCCCGATGATAACGTGGCCCACGTTGTCCCCACGGCCGTCACTGCTGCTCTCAGCCACCGTCACACGGAGAGATAGGTCCTGGGGAGGAGATGACATGGGTGCTGGGGACCAGGAGCAACCAAAGTTCCTCCTTGGCTCTTGGGTCCAGCCAAAGAATGCCAGACCCCATGAGGTGCCAGTGCAGCCCCCCAGTACTCACCTCTGATCTGGGGGGCGAGGGGACGTGTCCCAGGTCGCCTGGCAAATACATGAGAGGCAAGGATTTGACCTAGATCTACCTAATTTCCACACAATGGCAGAACCAGACCAGGGGGTTCGAAGGTGGCCCCTGACTTCTCTGCTGGGTGAGCTTGGGCAGTGACTTGAGCTCTTCTACCTGTTCCTCCATCCATACAATGTGACAGCCGTCCCTAACCCCCAGAGATGTTCCAGGGATGAAATGAGTTACAATGCCTGGAAAGGGGCTGTGGCCAGAACTTGCAGGGGTCTCTTGTCTTCAGGAGTGTAATCATCCCCTTGGTCTGGCCACGGGGGAAGGGCCAGATGCTCCAGGTGAAGGCAGGAAGCCGAACCTGGAACCCAGCTGCCTGGCCCTCCTCCCCCAGGGGCCCTACAAAAGTCTCTTGCCCTTGGAGGCTATGAGTAGTGGCTCTGTGATAGCCAGGGGATAGCAAGGGCAATCTGTCCCAGGAGGGTAGCAGGGCTGTGATGGCCAGGACCGGCTGGAGATGCCACTGGAAACACCCACAGTGGGGCAGAGTTCTGAGTTTTCAAATTCAGATGGGGCACCCTGGGTGGGGGAGATGAGGTAGCCTCTGCACAGCCCCAGAGCTATGGGGACAGGCTTTGACCCAAGGCACAGAGGACCTTTTCACTATCACAAGTTCCTAAGGATGGAAGGAGAAAGTGAGGGGAGAGGGTGGAGCCCCCATCCTCTGAGGCTTGTAAGCAGAGCCACCCATGGGCGCAGCCTCCCCAACTGTGGTCTGTGATGGCCCTACTGGGAGAGGTCTCCCTACAGCATGTCATTCTCTGGAAGCTATGGGGGTGTGGGGTGCATAGCAGGGCCTCTGCTGTAGAATTCCAAGGGAGCTAGGGCTAGAACTCTGGGCCCTGGGGGACCCCTACCTGTCTCCGGGCCTCCAAAACTGCCTGCACTGGGATCTGTCTTCCCCCAGGCCTGGCTGAGCGGTGCTAAAGTCCAGGATGCATTTAATGATTAACGTTGTCTGCGGACTTTCCTCTTTTGTGAGCACCAAGAAAACAGTGCCCCTGTCCCCAGAAAGCAGGCCCATGTCCCCAAACATCCCCTGCAGGGCTGGCCCCCAGTGGGAGCTCAACGTGAGCTTCTCAACTAGAAAGATGATGACTTGAGGCAAATCATTTCTACCTCCAGGATCCCTGAGAAGCTGACCCCGTGGGCCACCGTGGCCCCACACCCTCACCTGGAGCACAATGGCTGGCACCGAGAAGATCATGGCTTCATTGAACACTGGGTTGGGGTCATCCCTCTTCACGGCTGTCTTCTTCTTGCTCATCTTCCTCCCATCCTGCAGCAGGTACACCTTCACAAAGGGGTCTGCAGGCAGGTTGGGTGGAGGGTGAGTGCTGGTGCCACACTTGCTGGCACAGCCCTGCCCACTCTGGCTCGGCCCACTGACCCCAACACCCAACCCTCTGCTGTCAAAGTTGTCTCCACCAGCCCTGCCACTGGGGTTCACTTGTTCATTCATTTATAAGAGATGGGGTCTCCTTGTGTTGCCCAGGTTGGTCTCCAGCTCCTGGGCTCAAGGGAGCTCCTGCCTCAGCCCCTACCCCAAGCAGCTGGGACTACAGATGTGCACCATGGCATCTGGCTCTATTATTTTGAAGCACTGATCTTTTTTTTTGTTTGTTTGTTTGTTTTGTGGGGCAGATGCTGGGGATTGAACTCAGGGCACTTGGCCACTGAGCCACATCCCCAGCCCTATTTTTTATTTTTTATTTAGAGACAGGGTCTCACTGAGTTGCTTATTACTTTGCTTTTGCTGATGCTGGCTTTGAACTTGTGATCCTCCTGCCTCTGCCTCAAGCTGCTGGGATTACAGTGTGCACCACCATGCCCGGCTGGCTCTATTATTTTGAATCTCATCTTCCAGGTGACATCATTGAGGCTCACGTGGCAGGTCAGGAGAGGGCTGGGCCCTGGACTCTGGTGGCTGGCCTCGCAGCCCACATATTCATATAGGAGCCTGGCAGACTCACCACTTTCCATTCTATAAATGGCCTGAGAGCAGACGTCAGCCCTGAGTCACCGGGTGCCAGCGCAGCAGAGCCTAACAGTGTGCTGCTCTGAAATACCAAGTCACTGACTGCCATAAACCTCGCCCACCAGGCAGTCTTGCTGCACCTGCCTGGACCTGGGCACCCCCAGGCTTGCAACTCCCAATAGCCAGGAGCCCCCAGCCTTCTGTTCTTTGGCTATTCATCGTAGCTGCCTCCACAGGTTCCTGAGTTGAGAGGGGCTCGAAGCTTCTGTAGAGCTGGGACATTGGGTCCTGCCTGGCAATCACCTGGAGCTTCCCTCATGAACTCTGGTTCCGAGAGCAGGAGCAGACCTTGGTCCCAAGTGCTGGCCCCTAGCCGGATTCATCTTCCCACTGTGCCCAGATCCTGGGCTCAGCAGAATCCAGGGTGCTTTGGCCCTGTCCCCACCCCTGCTGATGCTGCCAGGTGCCCACAGCACAGGGGCTGGGCCACGGCTTCCCCTGAGTCCCCAGGAAGCCAGCAGGGACTTACCTGCTGTGGTCTTGTCGTTGGTCCAGATAAGATTCTTGGCCTTTACCACCACCACGGTGAGGCGCTCAGCTGTGGGCAGGTAGCTGAGGGACAGCAGGATCTCTCCCACTGCGTCAGCAGCCTGGGGGACAGGGGTGGCTCAGAAGGCTTCTGACCCTAGGACCTGAGGGGCCCAGGGAAAGACAGAAGCTTCCTTCTCCATTGAAAACTTGTTGCTTTTGGGGGCCCTTTACGGCTAGGCCTCAGGTTGGCAGGGTCAACTATGGGATAGTCCCCCCCAGCAACACCATGGAGCATGCCCCACTCCTCCTCCTGTGGAAGGAGGTTCAGAAGTTGCCTATCAAACATATCTATCAAATGCAGTTTTGTTCCTTCATTCCAGGCCAAGGAAAGGATTCTGTGACAGTAGTGCATAGGGATCCTAGTAGAAAGGGAGTAAATCATTTGCTTTACAACAATAATGTTCCACTGGTAGTCTTACATTTATAAAAGTAAGATTCAGCTTGGCCTCTGTCCAAAATAATCCACTTTAGGGCCAGAGGTGTGCATCCCTAACGAAGGCTTGCAGGAGGAGAGCCTCTGAAGGCTTGATGGTAAGAGCAGAAAGGCTGTAAACAGTGGTGAGAGTGTAAACAGGATGCAGGAAGCAGAGTTTCCCCAAATGTAACTCAGGTCTCTTCCTCTGCTCTCCTAATGATGTTGGGGTTCGGGTGTGAAGAAAAGACAGTAGAATCCTTCATTGGAAGTGTATGTGTGTGTGCTGTCGTCAGGAGGGAACAGGCAGGACGAGGCAGGTGAGAATTACCTTGTTCTGGTCCTGTAAGTAGAGCCAGCCGCTGAAGGGCTGCAGGGGCAGGTCCAGGACCGAGAGCTTCAGCTCTACCACCCCGGTGCTGACGTTCCTCTCATCCTCGTCAATGCCAAACACGGAAAACCGCAGGCTCTTCTCCTCCAGGGCCGTGGGATCCAGCGGGATGGAGAACTTCTCATCGAAGAAGATGGAGTAGGCATTCCTCTGGATCTGCAGAGAGGGAGGCCTTGGCTGAGGAAGAGAGTGGCAGCCAGGGGCCTGAGGGGCCATAGTAGCGAGAGAGCAATGGACAGGGAGTCCAGAGACCTGGGGCTCTCTTGTCCCCACAATCTCAACATCACCGTTCCTTTGGCGGCTCGGCCCTGGAGGTTTATGAGCCACCCATCCTTCCTCAGTGGTGTGGCCTGCCCTGGCATCTGTAGCCTCCACAGTCTGATCCCAAACCATCCCCGTTCTCAGTGTGTGTAGCCCCACAGAGCCCCTCTGACTGAACTGGTTGCCATCTTTCTTGCATATGCTTGGGCCCAGCCCTGGGCCGGGTGTGCAATGGCAGGGTGGTGGGGATGTCTGTGGAGCCACAGACTCCAGCCCCCTGCAGAGACTGGCCCTGCTGCCCGAGCCCTGCAGGACGGATGGAGGATGGATGTGGATGACGGACGGGCAGATGGGTGGAGTGACTAAGCAAGGCTAGGCAGCCTCCTAGCTCAGTCCTGTCTAGTGGGTGCCGTTGGCCTTCTCCCAGGAAGCCGCGGGCAGGCCCCCTGGGAAGGTGCTCTCCCTTCTGTGGGGGCTGCCTTAGTCACTGCCTGGCAATATTTAAAAGAAGAATTCTTATTCCTGGCATCCTCTTGGCAGCTGGGGGCTGCCCAGCCTGGAGGCAGCAACCTCACGGGATTGGCTGGGCTGCGAGGCTCTGCCTCCCGCCTTCCTAGGAACAAATCCTCCACCGCCTCCAGCACTGTGACCACACTCCCCTGCCGCTGCCGGGTGCTCCCCGGGAGCCCCGTTGCCCACACAATCCCCTACTCAAGCCTCTAAGCATTCAGTCAGCCTCTTAGCTGACCCCTGCCCGTAGGGATTTGGGTTCCCAACTATTCACTCCCAGAGCAGTGTGTGGAGGGCCCCATGGTAGAGGCAGAGAACCCTGGGTTCTAGACCCCAGTCACCAGCTTAGTTGCTGGGGTTGGTTGTCCTGGGCAAACACTTTCCAAGCCTGGGCTCCTCCTCTGTATGATGCCCTGATAGTTGGCCCCGTTGGCCCCGAGGGCTCACGAGAGGACCAGGGAGGAGCTGGGCTCTGGAAGCAGGTTCTCAGCACCCACCAGGCCGCAGCAGCTGCTGTTCACCAACAGCCTGCCTTGGAGACCAGGCACAGGTGGGTCAGAAGGTACTTGGTCCTGAAAGTCCTCAGGCTCCTCTCACTCTGAGAGGCCACTGTGTGTGGCCCTCATCCATCTCTTGGCATGGGTGTCTAAATGGATGTCCTCCAAGGTACTCTTGGAGGGCAGGCTGAGGCCTCCCCTGGCCACTCCCTGTTGACTCTTTCTGCTACTTTAATCTACTCTCAGCCCAGGAGCTGATCTCCATGGATTCCCTTGGCCTTTGGCTTCCTGTCAGGTCAGTGCCTGGGGTCAACAGAGGAAGACTGGAGGTCAGAGGAAGGTCAGAGTGCTTGTTCCCTGAAGTCCTTCTCTGTAGTATCCCTGGGCTGACCATGTTGGCCCTCTCCACTGGTCCCCCCTCTTCCCTTCTGGCCCAAGGCTGCCCCCTCCCTACCCACACCACTGCAAATAGTCTTGTCACTAAGCCTTCCCCCAATTAGCCAAGTGAGCATGTCACTCCTCTGCTGCCAGGCCCGTGTTGACAGACAGACTTGGAGGTGCACAGGGCCTGCACACTGTGTGGGCCTCACATACTCCCCTTCTGCCTGCAGGACCCCCTGCATCTTTGGCCCTGGATCAGCACCAGACCCACTCTCTAGCACCCTCCAGGGACCCTGCCTGACCCTGCAGTGTGGCCTCCGCCCTCCCCAGCCCCACTTACCCTGGAAATGCCCACGATCTGCTCGTCGGGCAGCAGGCTCACGCGCATGAAGCAGGACTCGAAGCTGGCTTCCTCACGCTCCAAGAGGTCCTTGCCCTGCAGCACCGCCACGTGGAGGGTGTGGGAGGCTGGGTCGTAGTCCATGCTCACCTCCACCTGGCCCAGCGTGAAGTCCTGCCCAAAGGTGTTGCTCACGGAGGAGATGGAGTTCAGGGAGTCGGCCGACTGGGATTTCCGGAGGGTCCCATAGGGGGCCAGGTCCAGCTCGCGGCCCATCAGCTCCAGCGGCCCCAGCTCACTGATGGCCTCAAAGTTGTCCTCGATGCTGAGGCTGCCCTTGCGACTGGGTGGTCCCCGAGTCCTGGCCCGCTGGGTGTTCCAGGCAGGCATTGTCTGGAGGTGAGAAAAAGGGACATAGGAACTTCACAAGGGCCACAGGCCTGGTCTCTAGGAGGCAGCAAAGAGACGTGGTGGGTGAGCACCGTTCAGGGTACTTTCTTGTTCCCTTTCACAAAACCAGTGCATCCCCAGCCAGCAAGGTCCTTGTTTAGTGCTATTTTATGTCACTTAGAATTTTTTTCTTTTACCATAATATCAGGAGCTTTTCCTTAGTATGCTTATTATAGGGATGGAATTCCATATATAAAGATGTTAAAACTGGGAGCAGTAGCGCACGCCTGTAATCCCAGCGACTCAGGAGGCTGAAGCAGGAGGATCACAAGTTCTGGCCTGGGCAACTTAGTGAGACCCTGTCTCAAAAAGAAAAAAAAAAAAAAAAAAAAGGGGGGGCTGGGGGTGTGGCTCAAGCGGTAGTGCGCTCGCCTGGCATGCGTGCGGCCCGGGTTCGATCCTCAGCACCACATACAAACAAAGATGTTGTGTCCGCCGAGAACTAAAAATAAATATTAGAAATTCTCTTCTCTCTCTCTCTCCTCTCTCACTCTCTCTTTAAAAAAAAAAAAAAATTCTCTCTCTCTCTCTCCCCCTCTCTCTTTAAAAAAAAAAAAAAAAAAAAAGGACTGAGGATGCAGCTCGGTGGTTGAGTACCGCTGGGTTCAATCCCTGGTATCCCCTAACTGTGTTCAAGATGTCAACTACAATGATTTTGTTTGTTTGGAGCACTGGGGTTTGAACTCAAGGGCACTCAACCACTGAGCCACATCCCCAGCTCTATTTTGTGTTTTATTTTGAGACAGGTTCTCACTGAGTTGCTTAGTGCCTTGGTTTTGCTGAGGTTGGCTTTGAACTTGTGATCCTCCTGCCTCAGCCTCCCGAGCTGCTGGGATTACAGGCTTGCATGCCATGCCTGGCTTACCATGGTATTTATAAAAGAGAAGAGCAGTCAGTAATCTAACTGTCCAGCAGAGGAGAATGGGTAGGGACAGTAGGGTGTAGCCACTTAACAGATGATTGGATAGCCTCAAAAGGTTACAAAAAGTTCACAGCACCAGGGAGATTTCATGCTGGGTGACACCCAAACATTTGAAATTTTCTTTTCTCTAAATTAACCTCAGGATTTGAGGAAGCAAAATCCTGTATATCATGTCTTTGTTAACATAATTTTTTGTGGCTCCCAAATTTTTCATTGAGCAGATAGGCATAATTTATTTCACTAACCCCCTATTGTTAGAAAGTTTTGTTGTTTCTAATTTTCACAAATGCAAATAACATATTATCAAACAGCTGTCTTAAAATCCTGGCCCAGAGGACAGTCCTTTTTGAAGTTTTTTTTTTTTTTTGTGTGTGTGTGTGTGTGTGTGTGTCTGTGCGCGTGCGCGCGCATGCGTGCACATGTGTATATGCTGGGGATTAAACCCAAAAGCATCCTACCACTGAGCCACATCCCCAGCCCTTTTTATTTTATATTTTGAGACAGGGTCCACCTGAGTTGCTTAGGGCCTTTCCAAGTTGCTAAGGCTGGCCTGGGACTTTTTGCCTTGTACGTGCCAGGTGAGCGCTCTTCCTCTGAGCTACAACCCCAGCTCCTGGCCTGGGACTTTTGACCTCCTGAGTCACTAGGATTACAGGTATGGGCCTGGCTGAAGGCTTTTGACATGTTTCAAAATGCTCTTTGGAAAAGTTGTCCCAATTTATAGTCCTCCCAACAGAAAATGAGATGGTCCTCCTCGGCCCCTCCAATGAGAAACTCCAATCTGGTAATAGATTCATGATATGTTGTCTGGAACTCTACACGACATTTGAATAATTGTCTGCCAAATGTTAAGTGACGAAACATTCAGCAATATGTACTGATAGCCTTAAAAATGTTGTACCTCTCGATAAAGTAATTTCACATCTGGGCATCTATCCAAAGTCCATTATCCCAAATGAAGATAAAGTTTTACATACAAAACATCCACTGCATTATTTATGAAGGCATTTAGTAAACCATGGCACAAGCACAAAAAGAGGAATCATATGCAGCCATTAAAATGATGCTTACAATGACTGTTCAACCAGGGGGAAAACACTGCAGCTGCAAGTGAGGTGGAAAGAACAGGGCGTAAAAACCCAGGGAGATATGATGCACTTTGTATAGAAAGCTTATATGGCAAATGACTAAGGGAGTCAAACCCAGTGCTGCATACCTGTAATCCCAGAAACTCAGGAGGCTGAGGCAGGAGGATTGCAAGTTGGAGACCAGCCTCAGCACCTTAGTAAGACCCTGTCTCGAAAAATGAAAAGGGTTGGAGCATCCCTGGGTTCAAAATAATAGTATAATTTAAAAAAAGGAGAAGAAGAAGAAGGAAGAGGAGAGGGAGAAGGAAAGAAGAGAAGGAAAGAACTAAGGGGGATAGATTAAAAACATTGAAAAAATACATCAAAATGTTCGTTTAAAATAGTTAACAGTAGGGTGTGTCATTTGAAGAGATGTTTTCCTTCTTATTTTATTTATGTATTTTTCTCAGCATAGTTTTTAAAATCGAAAGCATTCATTCATTCAAGCATTTGTTGACTCCCTGGCACTGGGCAGGGAGTTGAAGAGCTTCTCCATCCAGGAGAAGAGTGGACCAAGAGGGGGCAAGAGAGGGGAGTCACTGGAGGCCGGTCCTGAGGGTGGACCTTGGGGGAATGTACCTGCAGGAGCAGAAACCTCACCTTTGGCCTGGCCTCCGCGGAGGTCTCGCCATACTTCTGCTGAAGGTACCTGTAGTCATAATTTGGGAATGGGGAGGGGCTGGGGAAGCTGCCCGATGTCCAGAGCTTCCACAGGCTCACAGCTGCGATTCCCAGCAGGGCCAGGGCCCCTGCAGCGTAGACTCCCACCTCCCAGCCAGGGGGGCTCTTGATGACTGTAAGGCAAGGGCAGCCTCTCATTAGTGGGGTTCAGTGGTCCGGACCCCCACCCAGGAAGCAGGTTCTCAGTATTGATTTATTCATTGAGTGAATTGTTATTGAGGGCCTACTGTGTGCAAGGCTCAGTACTCGGTGCTAGGATACAGTGCTGAACAGGACACACACTTTCTGGAGGTATCTGTTTCTACCTCCTTTGGACACAAAAACATGTGTTTCTACTGCGGAGACACTTGGTCAGAGCAGATGAAGAACTATGAACGACGGTCACATACTCCTTAGGCTCTAACAACCGTTCTCGGACCTCACGGCCTTCATATGACCTCTTGCTTCCAGAGTCAAAGCAGCATTTAGGGGTCTGAGGGAAGAGGAAGGAGATTTGGGGGAGTAAAAGATGATCCTGTTTTTGCCTGAAGCCTCAGCCAGAACAACCCATCAACTGATGATGGAAAAACAAAGTCTAGTGCATCCCGACCACCAGGATGCTCTTTGGCAATATGAAAGGAAGAAGCGTGGATACCAAAACATCCTAACGCGAAGGAACCTTGAAAACATCATGCGGAGCAAAAGCAGCCAGTTGCAAAGACCACGTGGGGTGTGATTCCGTTCACCGCCAGCCTTCTGGTCTGTGGGTTCCACATCTGTGGACTCAACCGATCCCAGATGGTGTGCTGTGTGGTAGGCCTTCAACGGTACCAAACAGGCACAGACTTTTTTTCTTCTTGTTCCCTAAACCACACATCATAACAACTATTTACACAGCATTGACATTGTAATCTCAAGATAATTTGGAGGATGTGTGCAGGTTATGTGCAAATTCTACATGGTTCTA
Source organism: Spermophilus citellus (assembly GCF_964194105.1). Lineage (NCBI taxonomy): Eukaryota > Metazoa > Chordata > Mammalia > Rodentia > Sciuridae > Spermophilus > Spermophilus citellus. The sequence goes on along the minus strand of NC_138183.1, from coordinate 251,984,122 downwards.
TATTAGGGACTCAGCATCCGTGGATTTGGTACGTGAGTCCTGAAGGAATGCCCTGAGATGGCAGGGCACGTGGGTATAAGGAAATATCTAGGGGAAGTTGGGCAAATAGGGGAAGTTGGGGGAAATAGAGTTTCTTTTTGAGGTGTTAAAATATTCTAAAAATTGATCATGCTGCTGGTGGTACAAAATACTAAAAGCCACTGACAGTACACATTAAGATGGGTGAATTAGGCTGTATGTAAATCTTATCTCAATAAATCTCTTGCCCCAAACCAACAAATCAAGAAACCAACTCAGCCAATGTGAAAGGATCCCAGAGCTGTGGAGGGTTTGGAGACAAATCCAGGTGTCCAGAAACTCCTCCATCGATGAGTTCGTAACTTTCCCTGTCTGCACTCCACTGTCTCCAGTGCTCCCTCAACCGTGTGTGCTGGGTCCTGCCCAGCGCCCTGCATGGCCTCCGATGCCCAAACAGAGGCTGAAAGGTGAGGCCTCACTTGCTTGGCGACCTGGCTTTGCTTTCCAAAGAAAGCAGACCAGACACTGGAATTCACTGGGCAGGAGCTCACACTATTGTCAAACACAATTCTCTAGACTGTTGTCAGTTCTGCCTCTGCACCCAGCTCAAATAGGGACACTGAGGCATGGAAAGACTCAAGAACCTGTCCAGGTCACAGAGCTAGGAAGCGGGTGGTGCTGGGACTCCCACTCTCGTAGACAGATTCCAGGGCAAGCGAGGTAACCACTGCCCCGCCCAGCCTCCACCTGTCCTAGCTCTCTAGAAGCAAGCTGAAGAGATGGGGCAGGGCATTTCAGAGGCAGAAATGAATGACTGAACACTCACTGAGCACCTACTGGGTGCCAGCACCCTGTGGACGGGGGGAACCAGGGCTGACCAATCAACCCCAGGCCCTATCCCTGTACTTAAGTGGCTCACAGTTAGGGCATGGGTGGGACAGGGAAATAAGAAAACAAAACGGGGTGCCTGCTGTCATGCCCAGGGCAGCCCAGGAAGGTTTTTCCTGGAGGAGAAGCAAGAAGGGGCCAAGTCAAAATGTCAGGGCAGGAAAGATGGAGGAGGTATGAAGAACCCAGAGTGAGCAGAGGGCCCAGTGGGAGGAAGGGGGGCCCTGGGGACTGGGGGAGGCCCCTTACCCTTGCTGCCCCAAAGCCAGCTGCACAAGAGGGAATCAGGCAGGGCCACTTCTAGCAGAATCCGCCCTCTCTGGAGAGGGTCAGGGCCCAGCCAGACCCCACATTCACCAGCACTGAGTACTCTATCAGGTCCTTACCTCCACTTGCAGAGGAGAACTGAGGCAGAGAGCCCCCCCGCCCCCGGCACGTCTACCCTGCTGCTCAAGGCCACAGACCTCCCAGGCCAGTCACCCAGCCTCTCTGGGCTTCAGTATCCTCATCCAGAAACTGGAGATGGTGATAAAAACACCCCCTATCTAGTGGTCCCACCCTGGCGTGTGACTTCTAAGGGGAAAAAAAATCCCAACAAGTTTTATGTGTGGTGTGAGTCATGAGGCTGTATTTATAACAGCAGAGATCTGGAAAGAGCCTACAGGGCCCACCAAGGAGGCTGGTGGGGGCTGTGGTACTGTCACGGGAGGTAATGTCACTGGCCTTTGAGAATGACAAGTGAGGTCATTAGGATGGCCTGTGGCAATGCAGAGAAACATTGGCAGCCTTGTTAAGAGAGAGAGAGAGAGAAAATCAATCCCAGCATGATATAATCATGGGAGATTTTGATGTAAAAACTCAGCTGGTAATGCACAAGGCCGTGCAGTCCAGGGGGAACAGAGAGACCAGGTAGTGAGGTTGAGGGGACAGGGAGCAGACCTGTTTCCTCCTGACTGCTGTTGATACAATGTGGTTATCAAACCACAAGCAAGAACTCTATGGAGGGTCCCAGGCCCAGCTGTGACAAGGTTCTGGAGTGTTCTTGGAGTCTGGTGAACAGAGGACAGGGCAAGAAAGTGCCTGGTGGACTGGAGAGGGATGTGCACCTGTCTCAGCAGGGCCACAGCAGGGCCGGCAGCAGCAGGGGACTGGCACAGGGTGAGAAGAGAGGCCCAGGGACGTGCAGGCTGTGGGCAGGGCCAGGACAAAGCAGAGTCCGCTTCCCTGATTGGAGGAACTAGGTGCTGAGGGACTGAAGCCCCAGTCCTGGTTGGCAGAATAGTGGAGCAGGGGTGGGGCAGAAAGGAAAAAGTCCAGGAAGGTGACATGGAATGACAATGAATTCTCATTCATTGGTTGATTTCATGGAGTGCCAGCCTCAAGCGCAACATGGGAAGACTTCCCACAGGAAAGGAGGTCTAAGCTAAGACCGGAAACAGGGAGGGAGAAGAGGAGGAATCACAATAATACCCCCCCCCCATGAAGCTCTTGCTACTGATTATCTGCCAGGCCCATTAAAGCCCTTCTCTATATTGACCCATTGAGTCCTCAGAACAGTCCTGTGAGGCAGGTTCTATTATTATACCCATTTTATGGATAAGTAAGTGGGGGCTCAGAGAGGTTTCCTCACTCACTCAAGGCCACCCAGGGGTGAAGGCCTCTGAGCCTGCAGGTGAACAGCGAGCAGCACTGGTTGGAGGGTGGGAGTGGAGGGCCTGACATGCCCTGAAGCTCATCCCTGGTCTTGTGGGGGTCTGTGTAGGGCAGGTGTCTGGGTAATGGAAGCGCTGAGGCTCACATCTCCCACTGGTAGGGGAGCTGAGGGAGAAAAGATGGCAGATCCACCATTGGCATGGGAGAGGAAAGCTGAGTCCCACACCCTGGCCAGCCCGGCCAGGCCATCTGAGCCTCGTGTTCCCTGAGTCTCACGTAGACCTTCCTGGGTCCCCTTTCACTTGGCTTCTTGACAGGCTCCAGGAAGGGTCATGGGGTAAATGGGTTCCCTGTCACAGGCCATCCTCAGGGAGCAGCTGGACAAGGGTCGCCCAGGGTCCCTCAAGTCAGAGGGAGTCACTTTACCATGAAGGAGCCACTGGAGTGGAAGATGAGGAGCCTTCTGGTGGGTCCCAGCACAGTGACCCCAGACTGTTGGCTTGAGCAAGTCACCAACTGCTCTAACCAGTTAGACAGGGCTGGTAGTGTGTCCCTCTGACAACTCCCACCCTGGGCCTGCTGTGAGGGTCTCATGGGATGGCCTGCAAGGGTTTGCTGGGGACTCACCGCTCAGGTGGTATTCTGCCACGTCGGCCACATCCACGGCCATGATGCCCCTGCAGTGACTGGAACTGGAAGGGAAGAAAGGGTCAGTGCTGAGGGCTGCAGAAGGTCACCAGCCCTATGTCCCGCCTCTGTGGCACCGGTGTGCCGGCCACTCAGAGCTGAGCTTGGCGGCTGAAGGTGTTTTGTTTTGTTTTGTTTTTTAATGATATTTGAAAAAAAAAAAGGTGTTCAGTTCTCTTTGCAAGCGCGCTAAGACCTCATTTCAGGGTTGCCAGATGAAGCACAGGATGCCAGCAGATTAGAATTCAAATGAACTTTTGGTATAAGTAGGTCCCAAATATCACACGGACATACTTATGCTAAACAATTACAGTTGTTCATCCTGTATTTCTGTTTGCTAAACCTGGCAGCCCTGCCTCATCTTCATCTTAACACCAGCAGGCTGCTGAGCAGAGGCTCCAGGCTGCTCACTTGGGGGCTCCTCAGAGCGTTCACAAGCCTCACCTCCGATGCTTCTGTCACATTTGGAAAGAGAAAGTCTGCATTTCCTCCATATTCTGTTCTCAGTCCTTCCCCTGCAATGGGATGGCTTCTTCCCGCCCCACCCTCTACCTGCAGGTCACATGAACTACCACTGAGGGCTAAGTCATTCTAGAAAGACCTGAGAGCCAGACCGGCCATTACCCGAGCCCGGCCCACGGCCCACTCATTTATTAATATGGTTGCTAAGTAGTACATCTGGCTCCCAGATGCGTTCTAGGTGGGTGGGTGGGGAGAGCTCTGGAAAAGGGACACTAGGATGGGCTGTACTGATCTCAACTCAGGGGCACAGAAGGCCTGAACAAGCCACCTCCAAACTCTGGGTTCCCTTGCAGCCCAGAGGTGTCTACACCTCAGGAAGCCTCAGGCAAGTAAGGGGGCATGAGTGAGAACTGCAGAGGGCCTGCCTGGCTCCTGGGCAGCAACCTTCCCAAACAGTGGGACTGCCTCACCATCACGGCTGGGTCTCCTGGCTCTTGAAGGAAAAGCCAGATGTTTGGATTTTTTTTTTTTAGTGTGTGTGTGTGTGTGTGTGTGTGTGTGTGTGTGTGTGTAGTTCCAGGTTTTTATTTTATGTATGTATTTTTAAAAATTATTTATTGATTTTCTGAGACAGGGTCTCACTATATTGCCCAGGCTGGTCTGGAACCTCTGGGCTCAAGTGATCCTTCTGCCTCAGGCTCTCAAGTAGCTGTAACCGTGGGTGCTCACCACCGCACCTGGCTTCCTTATCTTGAAATGTTGCAACCCTCTCACAAAAATCATCCAGGTGCAGTGTAAAAGGCTCTCGGACCACGGCTCACCAGTTCCCAACCATGCCAAGCATTTTGTAGGTTCCATTTGGAACCAGGGTCAAGACAGAGGGTGAAGCTTAGACACTGGGTTTCATCATCATCATCATTATTATTATTATTATTATTATTATTTAGATGTTGATGGGCCTTTATTTTATTCATTTATTTTTATGTGGTGCTGAGACTCAAACCCAGTGCCTCACACATGTTAGGTAAGCACTCTACCACTGAGCCCTAGCCACAGCCCAAGACACTGGGTATTTTTAGGAATCCTGGGGGCCTCCCCATTCTGTGGTTTTGGAGCCAAGAAGCTGGGGTGCCTTGGTCTAATCGGGGTTCTCCAGCCCATATGCAGGTGCCACGAGCCCTTAGCAGAGGACCTCACCACGCAGGGCAGATGAGGGCGCACAAAGGACTCCTGGCTCTCCTGCTCTCCTGATGCTGCCCCCTCTCCTGGTGAGATGAGGGTTGTCATGGTGATGGGAGGCAGTGCTTAACCAGGAAGGCTTCACCCACCCTGCCTTGAGACGCAGTGCATCCCTGGGTCCTGGGCTTGAGATACCGCTCAGAGCTGATCTCAATAAGCGCTTCTCACAAGCACAGTCCTGAGCATTCTGCATACGCTGACCTCACTTAACCCCAATACAACCCCGAGAGGTAGGCACTGTTGTCACGTCTGGTTTGTAGAGGAGATTGTCAGTGGGACTTCAGGCCAATTCATTCTGGCTCCAAGTTCCTAACCACTGTGTCTCTCCACAGGGGGACACATGGTTACAAAAAAGTTGTCTAAAACCTGCAGGTCAAATGGATCCATGTGAACAAGCCAAGCCCAAGGTGGCCCGGCTGCTGGTGGAAAGAGGTCTAGACACACTGAAATACAACGGAAGCACACACATCCCAGCCTGCCGCTGCCTTGCTGGGAATCCAATAATGCCATGAGCAAGCTTTCCTGCTCACTGGGCACAAGCTGGCTTGGCAAGAGGGCGGCCAGGCTGGTGCCAGTCAACGCCAGCAGCACAGTTGTGAGGTACATGTGGCAAAGATACACCCACGGCACAGTATGAATGGCACAAGGCAGAACCTGAGGCTGTAACTGGCCTCTGGCTGTTGGGGGCTCCCTGTCCAGCCAGATCCCAGAATCCTGAAGGCCCACCTTCCCGCCTCCCCTCATCACAACAGCTTGCCTGGGAGCTGTGACTTTGGGGAGGGCATGAATGCTCACTGGGCACACCCCAGATCCCAGCTCCTGTGGTCTGCTGTGGAGGGTTAGAAGCCTGGCCCGCTCCAGGACTCCTACTCAGCTACTCCCAGCTTACTCCAGATCTGCCCCCTTGCTGGCTCAAGTGGCCTTGGACAATTTTCTTAGACTCCCTCTAAGCCTCAGTTGTCCCATCTGTGAAAAGGATTCATGGCTGCCCTGTGTGTGAGACTGGGGGTGGGTAAGTATGGTGAGGCTTAGCAAGTATTTGCTGCTGGGGTTACTGGCCTGGCCACCGTGCCACAGGCCCCAACCCCACGTCTGAGCAGTAGAATCACATGGGTGGCACTGTCAGCCTGTGGCTGTTGTTACTTTCTTGAAATTCAGCTGAGTTGTATTTAAATTGGGAAATTTCTAATTAAAATAAATTTAAAGGGAAGGGGGTGGCCTGGGGGTGCAGCTCAGTGGGAGAGCACCTGCCCAGCATGTGGGAGGCTGTACTCAGGCCTCTGCACTGCAAACAAACAAAAACAAAAACAGAACAAGGATTTCCAGGCAATGGGTCTGCACCTCACCCCCCACCCCCAACAACAGCAGCATTCCAACAGTGACAATGGAGCTGGTATCTGCTCTTGGCCTCAGACCTGGCTCCTCGGCCCCTCCCCCCATTCACTTCCAGATCCTGCTGGGCCCTGGAAGCACCTCTCTTCTTGAGCCTGGTAAACTGGACTTAAGATGAGCTAGGAGACTCTGTTCAGTGAGGTCAAGTGACGTGTGTGAAGCCTGCAGTGGTGGGCCCTGCCGCCTGGTCCAGCACCTGTTCCACTAGCAGTGACAGCACCCATGCCAAGGACTTCATGTGCATCTTCCCCATCACCCACGACCCCTCTTCAGAAAATCCTATTATCATCCCTACTTTATAGAGGAGGAAAAGGAGGCTCAGAGAAGGACAGTGAATTGGCCCAAGGTCACCCAAGCATTGAGTGGGAAAAAGGAGGCTGGGCCAGGTCTGGCCCTTCTTTTTTATTTACTTAGTTGTAATTTTGCAGTGCTGGGGATGGAACCCAGAGGCCCTCTACCACTGAGCTACATCGCTAGCCCTCTCTATTTTTTATTCTGAGACAGGGTTGCCCAGGCTGGCTTTGAATTCACAATCCTCCTGTCTTATCATCCTGAGTATCTGGACAGGGATACAGTACCAACCCCCCCTCCACAGCAAGTGCCCTTCTTAATGGCTTTACTCACTACCCTGACACCCCTTGGGTCCATCTCACCTCAGGCTCTCTCTGGCAGCCTGGAGGTCGGCCAGGGAGAGGGGTGCAGCTTGGGCTAGGACTAGGATGCTGACAAGACATATCAAAGGCCAAGGCAGCCAGGAACCAGCAGTTCCCGGTTCCCCCATGTCTGGCACAAGGCAATGAGCACAGCAGGGAGCTACTCCAGACCCATGCCTGAGCTCCTAAGACTGCACGCCTCCTTCAGCACCTCTCCCCACCTAACCGACCTTCAGTCCCACCATCTACACTGTGGAGTTTGCTCTATGAAAACAGCTCCAGGTTCGATTTCTAGCTCAATGGCACCTACCAGCAATACCTCCTGCTGTAGACCTGGGGATTGAATGGACTCTGGATCCCATTTGACAGATGCAGAAGCTGGGGCCCCAGGGCCTTCAGCCTGAATGGCAACACTGGGCTCCCGGACAGGGAGCTATGGATCTGGGCCTGGGCTCTGAGTCACCATACTGACTCCTGACCAGGTCTTCTGGGGGTGGGGTGGGTGGGACAAGTGACCACCTGGGCTTTGCTGGAGTTTGACCTTACTGGAGGCCCCCTCCTGGGCTTCTAAGAGAGATGGCTTTCCAGGAATTTTTTGCCTTGGCAGAGGAGGGGAGCCTTGTGTCCCTGCTCCCCACTCCACCCATCTCCTTGCTCAATAACCTCAAGGTACCTCTCTGGTCAGCAAGGTGTGCCCCTCCCCCAGCCGCAGGAAATGGAGGATGAGGGTGAGGGGTATGGTGTGGGGGGCTCAACCTTCCAGGCTGTGAACTTCTTCAGGATCTTTAGGTTTGAAAACATTCTCAAGTGCTTTCCAACACTATCTGAGATGACCACATCCTGGTGCCGTCCCTCAAATGGGCCACAAAAACCACAGTACAGATTGGCTGGGGCAGGGTGGGGGTGGATGCTGGCTGACATTGGGCACCTACTATGTGCCGCTCACAGTACCAAACACTTGCCTCCTGTTATCTCAGCAGTTCCTCCCTGAGCCCTCTGAGGAGTAAGAAAACCAAGGTGCAGGAAATGACTTGCCTATGGTCACCAGGGCTGTTAGGTCCAGGTTTGGACCCCAGGCTAGGAGTCCCCACTCTTCCAAGCTGCTTGGGAAGGCTTTCAGGATTCAGAGTGGGAAGGCTGGGGCTTGGATACTTTCTTGATCCTTCTTTGGACTGGCTGCGTTAATGTGGATGTGTCTTCTGTGTTTTTCTGAGCCTCGGTTTCCCCATTTCTAATAGGAAGTACTATTTCTACCACTCTCCAACTCGCCAAAGTGGACAGAGGGGCTGAATTTGAGTGTGCAGGTTTCCCATGTTCTTCCGGATGGAGGTGGGGGCACAGAGTCCCTCTGCAGCACCGGATCACCAGTCTTGGGCTTAGGGGTCTTCCATCCATAGGCCTGGCTCACCGACCCCATGCCTGGCCCAAATTTACAACCTCGAGCAGGCCAAGGGTCCTCTCTGGCTCTTGACGCAGTCTAGGGCCTTTTGGGGACGGGGTGCAACATGCCCCTCAGAATGGGAACAGTTCCTGCAGACCTAGCGTTCTTGCCTGAGGAATCGCCCAGGGAAAACAGGGACAGTATTGTGGGGGGCTGACCTGGAGCCCTGAGGGGCTGTGCAGCCAGGGCAGGGGCAGGGAGTACAGTCAGGGCGCTGAGTGTGAAAGTGAGGGCCGTGGTGCCGCGCGGGCGCAGGGGAGGTGTGTAAATAGCGGGGTGAGCCGCGTGTGTGCACACGAGTGCGGGCGTGCGGGCGCAAGGCGGTGCGCAGTGCGCGAAGTGGCTGGGCCGGGTAAGGGCGCCGTCGTGCTCTGTGCCTGGCGTTGGTGTGCAAGCGCAGCGCTGGGGTGCAAGCGCGCGGAGTGTGCTGGGGGCCCCGGGTCCCGGGCGCGGGGAGAGGGACTGCGTGCGTCCGCGCTCTGGGCGCGGATCCCAGTGGCGCGCTGGGGTCGGCCCGGTGCGTACTCACCCGAGGGGCCGCCACTCTGCCTGGGGCTGACTCCGGCTCCCGGGTCCCAGCCGGCCTCCTGCAGCAGCGCACGCACCGGCGCCAAGCCCGGCAGCCCGCGGCAATGCCACCCCTGCAGTGTCTCCTGGCGCCCGCCTCGGAGCAGCGCGGTGCGGGCCGGGGGCTCTGCCGGGCCGGGGCGGCGGACGGGAGCTACGCCGCAGTCCGGGCACGCTCCCAGGAGCCCGCCGCGCGCTCCCTCGCGCTCACCCGCCCGCCAGCTCCCTCTTTAATTTAAAGTGACAACCCCGAGCGCTCTCTCCACTCCCGGGAGCGGCGCTGCCGGGGTCTGAGCCGGAGATGCCCAAGCGCGGCCGGGGGTCCCGGGTGAGGAGCGCCCAAGCCCAAGCTCAACCTCTCTCCCAGACCCTGGGATGGCGAGGGGTGGGTCTTCACAGGCTCACCAGAGCCTCTGAGAGGGTGGTAGAGCACTGGACGCAGACGCGGCAGGCCTGCGTTCTAGCTCCAGCCTGCCGCGCCCCGGGTTATCCTGCTCCCTTTCTAGACCTCAGTTTCTTCATCTGTAAAACGGACCCGCTGTTGCCAACCTCCCGGAACCCAAAGGAAACAGCCCGACAGGCAGCGCAGCGGGAAGGTTCCCCTTCTTTGAATGGATAAATGGATAATCCACGCCCCCTCCATGATTGAGCTGTTATCATCGTAGGCCAGATCCAGCGCTGGTGGCTCACAACACCATCTCTTAACCCCATCATGACATAATCAAATCCTAGTCACGCCATTGTCATTAACAGGACTCAAGCGATCAAGGTCACACGGTGCCAAAGGTCAGGGACACAGCATGAACCCAGGTTTGTGTGACTTTAATACCCTCCCTCTTAAACTCTTAAAGGTCGTGCTTTCTCTCCCAAAGGAATGAATGAATCATTCAGGAGATACTTAAGACGCCCCGGCTGGCCGCTTGGCATTGTGCCAGGTGTGGGCGATCTTCCATCTTCCGGGAACAGGGGGACAGGTCCCTCTCTGCCCGCGCAGTCTGGCAGGAGACACGGCACGCATCAGGAGGGGCTGGGTGTGCGGGGGAAGGCGCCACGTGTTGTGAGCCCAAGTAACGAGGAGAGCAAGCTGGGTGGGCACCTGGAGAAGCCTCTGGGAGGATCTGGGGTCTGGTGGGGAAGGCGGGTGAGGATCCCAGACGCAGAGCCAGTGTTCGAGGGCGATCGCGCTTCCTGGACTATCTAAGCTCTGGCCTCTGGATCTGGGAGCAGCCTGTGGGCAGAGCCTTCTCAGTAGAGGCCGAACCTGTGCTGGTTGTGGAGAGTGAGCATCCTGGGTCTGGAAGGCAAGACCTTGGGGACTAGGACAAAGAAAGGACTGCAGGTTCACCCTCACCGATAGGGGGCGCCCTGGTTTTCATGACATTTCTTGAACCTGGAGGAGAATGGACAGAGTGCTTTAGTTATGTCCTGGAGCTGGGGAGGGGCTGGGTGCCAGACCAAGGGCTTTTACAATTTCCATTTAATATCCACATCCACCAGCAGCTTCGGTAGACTGTGCCCATTTTCTAGAGGACAGAGGACACCTGAGTCCCGCAGGATGCCTGGGTTTTCTTTTGGGAGGGAGTGGGGTATTACACATACCATACACATAAAAGAGCAGACTTGATAAGGGCTTCTGTAGGGTCAAAAAGTGGTAAAGTTGAGGCTGGTCCAATTCTAATGTGCCCCTGGGGAACTGGAATGAGTGTGAGATGAAATCTTGTCCATTTCATGTTTAAAATCCTCCAATGACCAGAAAAGCAAATGTATGTGCACCAAAGACAGACCTAGAGTGTTCACAGCAGCCTCCAACTGGAGACCACAAATGCCCACCAACAGCTGAAAGTGCAGATGTCCTCTGGTACCTACAGCCACACCCTGGAATACCATGCAGCAAAGAGGAGAAGCAGAACCGTAGCTGCTGATGAGTGGCAGGTGAACCTCACAACCATGACACTGAGTGAGAGAAGCCAGATACCAAAGGACACATGTTGCTCAATTCCATTTTTAGGAGATTCAGAAACAAGCAAAACTACTCTGTTCTGTTAGAAGTCAGGATAATGGTTCTCATGGGATTGGGGTCAAGAAGGGGCCCGAAGAGGGTGCTAGGGCTGAGCATGGTTCCAGTGGTCCCCTAAGAGTTCGTATGTTGGAGGTATGGTCTTCAGTGTGGTGATGTAAGGGTGGTGGGACTTTTACAAAATGGGACCTGGTGGAAGGTCGTTGCACTTGGAAGGGATAAAGGGGTTGTATGAGACACTGATGAATTTTCTTGAAAAGGTTGTTATGGAGGAGCAAGACTGTGGTCTCCCAGGTCTCCTTAATTTCCTGTCTTGCCATGCAATCTCTCTGTCTCCCACCATGATGCCATCTGCCATGATGTGACATAGTCAAGAAGAGGCCAAATCAATGGGGCCACCCAATCTTGATCTTTCAGTCTCTAAAACCATGAGCAAAAAAAGCCTCTTTCCTTTATGCACTATCCAGCCTCTGGTATTTCATTAAAGCAACAGAAAATGTACTAAGACAGGGGAATTCTGGGGTGCTGCTCATATCCTGGCTGGGATCTCAGTGCAGGTCTCCCAGGTATGTTGGTCGTGTGAAAATTCATGGCATTGCACACTTCTGACTTGTACACTTCTCTTCACGTGTGATATGATTCAACACAATTTATACAAACACCTCGTGTGTCTGCAGGCTGCACTGGAAATAGAAGCCAAAAGCCCTCTGTGGTCCACGAGGCCCTGCGTGATCTGGCCCTCCTGGCCTTGCTCGGCTGTGGCACTGCCCCTCACCCACCAGGCTCCCGCCGCCTGCTCCTTCTGTCACTTCTGACACTTGCCAAGCTATTTTCCACCTCAGGGACGCTCACTTGCTGGTCCCTCTGCCTGGAAAGCATCTTCCTTGCTGTGGCCATGACTGCATCTTCTGTCTTCCATGCTTCACCCTAAAGAGGTCACTTTTCCAGAGAGGCCCTCCTGACTACCCACCTTGAGGAGCATCTCCAGCCCCACTAACGCTTCCCACCGATCACGGTTTAGTTAAAACACAAGCTCTTCTGGGTTCAGTGGCACGTGCCTACGACCCAGCACTCATGAGACAGGCTGGGGGTCATAAGTATGTGCTAGCATGTGCAAGGACTGGTTTCAATTCAAAGCACCTAAAAATCAAAAACAAAAATAAGAACTTCTTGGGCTGGGGATGTGGCTCAAGCGGTAGCGCGCTTGCCTGGCATGCGTGCGGCCTGGGTTCGATCCTCAGCACCACATACCAACAAAGATGTTGTGTCCACTGAAGACTAAAAAATAAATATTAAAAAATTGTCTCTCTCTCTCTCTAAAAAAAAATAAATAAATAAATAAAAATAAGAACTTCTAGCTATAGTCTGCAATGATCTTATTATGTCTTTGTTTATAGTTCATTTTCTGTAACCCCCACAAGACTAATAATTGAAAACAACATGGCATCCTTACTATTAGGTTAGGGCCAATGGCTTTTTAAAACCAATTTAAGGCATTGATTCCTCACCCCAAAACTTTGGGGAAACACTATTCTTAGCTCCATTTTAAAGTTCAGGCACACAGGGCTCAGAGATCTTATGTAACTTGCTCATGGTCACACAGCTGGGAAGCAGTGGAGCCAGGATTTGAACATGCACAGCTTGGCTCCAGAGTACTTGCTGTTAAATTTACACTTGGACAGACTTTGTCAATCTTCTCTGTTGTTGTATAGCTGGGGCTGTCCGGGGCATCTGGGATCTGCTGGGATGTAGTTGGAATGCAATGAGTGTTTGCTGGGAGGACATGTGAATGAGTGAGTCGAGGAAGCACTGAAGGATGAGAAGTGGGGTGGGGGTAGCTTGAACCCAAGTGAGTGAGAGGAGAAAAGCCGTGGTATCTGGAGTCTCACCAGCAGCTAACAACAGATGGAAGTCCCGAGACAACTGGAATTACCCACAAACCCTGGTCAGGGGCAAGGCCTGGCATGGGCCTGGCAGCACTTGGCCTCCCCTGCCAGGCACAGAGACTGTTTCCAGAGGGGCCTCTGCCTGGGGTCCCTGCAGTGTGTAAGCCTCTGGTAGGTGATGCTACCCTTCAGGTACCCAGGCTGCAGGGACCCCAGAGAGGTGAAATGAATTACCTGCCTCTGGCCAGAAGCTCTCACACCTTTGGAACCTCCCTAGGATTAGGAAGGTCCCAAGCGACTTAAAATCCAGGCTGTGGCTGTGGGACCAGTCAGCGAAGACCACAGCGCTGGTGAGTCATCCTTCTTGAGCTGCCTTTCTGTCCTCAAGCCCCAGGAGCCAGGGCCAGCTGCATCGCTACTTCCTGGCTGTCCTGGTGGCGAAGTCCATGGCTGTCCATTGACCTGGAGTGAACCCATATGCACCGCCTCCCAGTGGGTATCCTCCTCATTCTCCACTGGCCTCCAGGACAATTGAGACAGGTTCCTGAGGACTGAGGACACCCCAGGTGTGGCACTGCACAGAGGTCTGGGCCCCTGGGGGTGCTTTGTGCAGTCCGCCTTAGGGAAAGACAAACAAAGGCATAGAGAAGGGCACGCCAGGCCAGTCCTGACCACAGGTTACAGCGTTCCAAGGCAGGACTGCTGGATTGTGGGCCCCAGGGACACTGCTCTGGCAAGCAGCTGGCTATTTCCCAGGGTCTGGCTTAGCTCATGGGGCTCTGGTCACTTGTCTGCCCTGCATCCCCTGCAGGCTGGACCATTTAACTTTTTTTTTTTTTGTACTAGGGATTGAACTCAGGCGCACTCAACCACTGAGCCACATCCTCAGCCCTTTTTATATTTAATTTAGAGACAGGGTCTCACTGAGTTGCTTAGGGCCTTGCTAAATTGCTGAGGCTGGCTTTGAACTCACGATCCTCATGCTTCAGCCTCCTGAGCTGCTGGGATGACGGGCCACAGTGCCCAGCTTAATTTTTAGAGAGGCTCAGCCCAGTACTCTGAGGTCAGGCAAATGTGTACTTGAATTCTCACATCAGACAAGTGGCTCTGACTGGATGCTGTCATCTATAAGGGGGGATAAAGCTGCCCCCCCTCCCCAGGTGGGAGGAATATTACCTCCCCGCAACATTCCCTCTGAAGTAATACAACAGAGGAGTCTACGCCGCACTTGAGTCTACACAGCACTCGACACTGCGTGAGCACTTTCTCTCCCAACTCTTACAACACTTGGTGATAAGCCCGCTGTGTGGAAAGGACCATGGAGGCTGGGCACAGAGAACTTTCCAGAGCTCGCGGGTGGAGCGGGAGGTCCCTCTGGGGCAGGGTGGGGTACTGGGTGGGGAGTCCTCAGAGCTGTGGGCTCCCTGGGGATGGCTGAATAGGAGTGAGCAGACCCAGGATCCCATGGCTGAGACTCACAGTGCTGGAGCTCAGCCTCCCCGTCCTGTCATCAAGCGGGCTCAGGAACAGGGACGGTGGCTCCAAAACAGGCCTGTCCTGCGGACTTTATGTGCCCCTCTCGGTGGATGTTTTTAAAGAGACGCCAGGCTAGTACCTATTATTTATGTGTTTATTTATTTTGGTATCAGGGATTGAACCCAAGGGCACTTAACCATTGGAGCCGCATCCCCAGACCTTTTGATATTTTATTTAGAAGCAGGTTCTCGGTAAATTGCTTAGGACATTGCTAAGTGGCTGAGGCTGGCTTTGAACCTGCAATCCTCCTGCCTCAGCCTCTGGAGCCACTGGGATTACAGGCATGTGCCATCGCTCCCAGGCTAGGATCTAAAGGACTGAAGTTATTTCTCTTCCAGGAGCCCCTCTGGAAGACTCCGAGTCCACTCACGTGCCTGCGGTGGTGGTGGGGGGAGTCCTTCCTACCCACCTTCCCACACAGCTGCTCCGCCCTGAAAGGAGCCGCCTCCAGCCCCTCCCCGCTGTCTGTCTGTCAGTCCTTCACAGAACCCCCCTCCACCCCGTCCTCCTGATAGCCTGTTTCTTTATGATATTGTTCTCTAGCCACGAGTTCTTGGGCTTTCCATGCAAATCCAGCCAGGCCTCTGGCTTCTCTAACCCCCTCTCATCAGCCTCCCGAGGTCCCGAGCCCACTAGGCCAGTGAGGGAGGACGCACAGGCCATGGGCCCTCCTAAGTCCAGTGACTCTGGCCACACTCCTGGGGAGCTCCACAGGCAGGGCCGCTGGCCAGGCCCTTGCAGAGCCTCGCTGTGTTCACCATCTCCCACTGTCCTGGGAGGGGGAGGCCGTTCCTGGTCCAGGAGAAATGGATCACCAGGCCTGGCTGGGTGCAGCCACAAGGCCTGGCTCTGGATCCTGAGCCCTTCTGTCCTGAGATGTCCTTTAACTCACAGGGAAATGTGTGGAAATGGTGGCAGGTGTCACCAGCCAGGGCTGGGCAGCCAATGAGCCTGGAGCCGGCACAGGCCTAGTGAGATGGAAGGGCAGGAGCCCAGGATTGGGGGTGGAACCCAGGGAGGGGCTGGGGGATCGGAGGGCCCATGGGGTTTCCACTGCCCACCTCCAGCTATAGCCCAACGCCCACTGTCTGGACACTCGTGTCCCTCAGGGCCAGAACATCAGCTTTGGAGCCCACCTCAGGCAGGGTCCCCAGAGGCCATCCGGCCACCCCCTGCCCACGAGGGAGCTTGGGCTGGAGTGAGTACAGATGTTTCTGGGGCGGAGGAAAAAGTGAGTGAGGTTCCTCTGCTGGGTAATTCCTAACAGTGTTCTTTCTTTTTCTAGCCTAGGAGGGAGCAAAACATTTTCCCTGGTGCTGGTGAGCCAGAAATCACTGGTCGACCAGTCTCATCGAATTTTCCCACTTGTCACTCCAGCCTCTCATCCAGCTGTCACTTCCCTCAGGCCATATGCTTGTGCTTCAGGCATATTCCCTACTCATCATCCCCCAGACACAACCCTTCCTTTCTTCCTTTCCCTCTCCCTCTTTTTTGGAACTGGGTATTACCAGGGGTGCTTAACCCTGAGCTACCTCCTCAGCCCACCCCTCGACACTCTTTTTTTTTTTTTTTTTGAGCTAAGTTCTCAGTAAATAGCTTAGAGCCTTGCAAAGTTGCTGAGGCTGGCCTCTAACTTGCAATCCTCCTGTCTCAGCCTCACGAATCGCTGGGATTACAGGCATGTGCTGCCCACCAGGCATGAAATTTTTTCTTGTCTCTAACTTTTGCTCAGTGCAGTTCCTTTTGCCTCTGCCTGCTTCTTTCCAAATTATATAAACTCCTCTTTATCCTTCAAAACCCCATTCATAACTGCTCCAGCAAGCCAGTCTCAGCCATCTCCCATGTACCTGGCATATTCACACGGTGTCTTCTCTAGAATTATTCACTCTGTGCCTGCCCCTAGTGGATGCCAGGCATTTGAAGAGCAGATGTCATGTCTTTTTTTTTTTTTTTTTCTTTTTTTCTTTTGGTGCTAGGGATTGAGACCAGGGGCATTCAACCACTGAGCCACATCCCAGCCCTTTTTATATTTCATTTAGAGACAGGATCTTGCTAAGTTGCTTAGGGCCTCACTAAGTTTCTGAGGCTGGTTTTGAACTCAAGATCCTCCTGCCTCAGCCTCCTGAGTACTGGGATTACAGGTGTGCACCACCGTGCTGGGCGGATGTCATTTCTTATTCATCTTTCAATCCTTCAGGCCTACCACATAGTAGGTGCTTTGCCAATTAAAAAAAAAAAATCACTGGGCATGGTGGTGCACACCTGTAATCCCAGTGGCTCAGGAGGCTGAGACAGGAGGATGGTGAGTTCAAAGCCAGCCTCAGCAAAAAGCAAGGCACTAAGCAACTCAGTGAGACCCTGTCTCTAAATAAAATACAAAATAGAGCCAGGGGTGTGGCCAAGTGCCCCTGAGTTCAACTCCTGGCACCAAAAAAAAAAAAACCAATCAAGAACCCCCATGTGTCAAGTCCCTGCGTTCTGTGTATTGACTGTCAATTCTCCCAGTTGCCCCTTTGATGAGATTTCCAGTACCAACCCCCAATTCACACATTTGGAATTGGGGGCACCTAGAGGTTACAAAATGTGGCCAAGAATAAGCACTAAGGGGTGGCAGAGGTGGGATTCAAGCCCACAGTGAGGAGTGGTCACAACCAGTTACTACTCGTGGGTGAACAAACAGACCAGGAAAGGAACTGACAGGAGGAGAAAATCAGGTGAAGGGGGACTTCCTCAGACGGGAGGAAGTGCTCCCCCTCAGAAATGAGGAGAAAAATCCCTCCATCTAAATCCAGCCTTTTAATAAAGAATCCATTCTCCGCCCCCACGCTCTCATTACTGCCTCCCACTCAGGAACTGAGAATTCTGTGTAAAAATAGCAAAGCTGAAGGAGTTTGCAGGAAGCGCTTGCACAGCGCCCCACAGGGCTGTGACCTCTGATGCGGGTGGCTCCAGGGTCCTGCAGAAGCTGAGTGGGAGGGCCCTGAGCGAGGGTGGGGGACAGGGCCCGGGCCAGTCCCTGGGAAGGCTCTTGGCAGCAGTTGACCCTTGCAGATGAGGCGCAGTGTCTCCTGGCCGCCTCCCCCAACCCTGCTCGGCCAGGAGCGCTCACCCTGCTGTGGTCCTCTCTGACCCACGGGCCTTCCTGCTCCTCCATCAGCCAGGTCTGGACCCCTGCCCGCCTCCCTCTGTGCTCCCTCGAGATCTTTTCACCACGTTGCCCACTTCCTATTTCTAGAACTTCAATCTGTGCCTGGCTCAGGAGAGAGCTCTGATTGGCTGCTTTGGGTCAGTGATCAGCCCTGCTCCACTCCCCAGTGGCCAGGAGAACAGAGTCATGTGGTTACACGTGGCTGCCCTTGAGAAGTAAGGGTGTCGCCCGATGAAAATACATGCAAAAGTTGGCGCAGGTGTGTTGGCTCACCTTGGCTCCTCTGGGCAGTAACGTCCATCTGGGCGCTCTGTCGCTGTCGTGAACCCCACTCACGCTGTTGGATCTTGTCCCTGGCCATTTGAACTGGTTGTCTCCTGTCCCTGTGCACAGCACAAGCTGGGACCCCAGCATGCCCGGCACACCGACGTGACCCCTGTCCCTAGTTCAAGGCCTTCACCCTGTACCTCTCTTCAGGGCCATGCACAACCTGTGTTTGCACACGTGATTTAATGCACACTTTTTGCTGTCTTGAAATTCTCACTCCGTTTTCAACAAGACAGTGTCTTCCTTTTGCACTCGGCCCTGCAAACTATGTGGCTGGCCTTGCTTCTTTCCTTGACCCACCTTGAGTCTATGTTAGTTGATGGGGTTACTGTAACAAAATTCCCCACACCGAGGCTTAAACAGCAGCAGTGGATTTTCTCACAGTTGTGGAGGCTAAAGTCCAGGTTCAAGATGTCACCAGGGTTGGTTTCTGGTGAGGCCTCTTTTCCTGGCTTGTAGACAGCTCCCTGTTGTGTCCTCACATGGCCTTTTTGGATCACTGGTGTCTCTTCCTCTTTAAGGCCCCACTCTTGAGACCTCACTTAATCTTAATTACCTCCCTAGAAACCCTATTTCCAGGTACAATTATCCCTCAGTGTTTGTGGGAGATTCCTCCAACACACCCACTCGGGTATCAGAACTGGTTGGAGCTCAAGACCCCTGTACAAAATGGCTTTATATTTGCAATAACCAGCTCACATCCTCCTGAGGGAGCATAAAATAAATAAATAAGTGGAAAGGAGACACAAAGAAAGAACAAGGAAAAAGATTTTAATCTGGAAGTTCTGCATACTTTTCCAGGCCAGTCAGCCCTAAGCAAGTCTCTCTTCCTGGCCCTTTACTACTAAATTCCTGAAAAACCTATAACTCAGGAGGCTGAGGCAGGAGGATCACAAGTTCAAAGCCAGCCTCAGCAATTTAGTGAGGCTCCGTGCAACTTAGTGAGATCCTGTCTCAAAAAATAAAAAGGGCCGGGGATAAGGTCAGTGGTTAAGTGCCCCTGGGCTCAAACAAACAAACAAAAAACTATAAACTTACCCATACTGTTAATTAATCCCCCAATAAATCAATCAAGCAAAGAAAGATGCAATATTTTGAGGAACTTATAATCTAGTGTTATCATTGATCAGATGATGGAGACCACATCAGCCAGAGGATCCTGAGACTGAATGGCTGGGAGAGCTCCCTCCTGTCCCGTTACCATTCCTGCCCACCCTGTTACAGTGGCTAATTTTATGCCTGTTGGACCCACTGGTTCCCTTATGATGATAGCAACATTCATTTAAAAATCTTAAGTTACCGTCGCCCCTGGTCATCCGTGGGGAATTATTCTAGAACCTCTCCCGAGATACCAAACCCTTGGAGGCTCAAATCTCTGCTGCACCATGCTGTAGTACCTGCCTGCAGCCCCCGCGTGTCCCCCTGTAAGCCCTAAGCGTCTCTAGATTACTTGTAACATGCAGATGCTATGGAAATAGTTGTCACACTGGAAATAGTTGTTACATGGTATTGTTTAGGGAACAATAACAAGAAGAAAAGAAATCTGTATGTGCTCCATACTGATGCAATTTTTTTCCCCAAATATCCTTTTGACCCATAGTTGGTTGAATCTGCAGACGCAGAAGCTGCAGATATGGAGGGCTGACTGCCTCATTGTGCCCCAAACCAAACAAATGACTTACTACGTTTAAGAATTTTAAGCACAAAAATTGGTGTGAAAAGTATAACTCTTCTAATTTTCTAATAACTGAACGTAGCCTGCTAGCCTGAAATTCTGCTTAATGGAAGCAAAATTTCTAATAATGACCATTTAATGTCACTTTCTTTTTATACTTAGACTAGCGTCTTTGAGAAAGACTTTCTTGTATTTTTGACTCGTGCTAATAAATCTACTGCACTTTGAAACCCAGCACAACATCTGATCCATAATTATGTAGCAAAAAAAACTTAAAAAAAAAAATGTGATGCACTTTGACATTTTCCCCTCCTCCCTTCCTTCTTTCCTTCCTTCTTTCCGTACTGGAGATTGAGCCTAGGAGGACTTTACCATGGAGCCACATTCCCAGGCCTTTTAATTTGTTATTTTAAGACAGGGTCTCACTAAGTTGCTGAGGGTCTCACTAAGTTGCTGAGGCTGGCCCTGAACTTGTGATCTTCCTGACTCAGCCTCTTGAGAGGCTGGAATTAAAGGCAGTGCCTCGGTGTCTGGCCACTCAGTTCTATTTCTCATTTCTATCTTATTCTGTGCTGTTTTGTTGGATTTTATTCTGTTCTGGCAACCCACTGAATCAGAAGCCTCTGATGGGTCCTGAACCCAGTTTCTCCCTCTGTCCGTGGCTTATCTCAGGGCAGATGGGAGCAGTGACTGTGACTCCGGCATCAGGAAGGGGCACCCGGTTCCCACACCCCTTTCTGTCCTGCCCTGAGGGGGTCTTGCGCCTCAACTCTGGGCAGGGGCCTCAATCCCTCCTGCATCCACTCTTGCTGACCAGGGCCTGACCAGGCCTTGTCAGCAGGCCACATTAAGGCGGGCACACCCTCCTTTCCTGGCACCAGGTCCTCTCTTGGCCTGAGCCCCTGTCTTTGGGAGGCTCTTCCATCTTCTTGGGATGCAGAGATGGTGGTGGGGAGCCCCCTGAGGCCCAGGGTCCAGACCTGTCTGGGTTTACCCCATGCCCTGCTAAGTTTCCCCCCTGGAGACTCCCAGGTGCTAATGTTCCTGGGGTGTGGACTGGGGAGGGGGGCCTGGGAAATGTGGGGTGGGGACTAGCATCAGGTCACCCGGCAGCTGGATGCAGGGAAAGGTAGCCATCTCCCCAACACCTTCTTGACTCCTGGGCGGCTGCTGAGTCCTCCATGAGTCCCCCATGGCCCACAGACTTTCATCACTCTCCCTGGGAGGGCCCCGTGGTGGAGGCTTCTCCAGCGGGAAGCTTGTTCTCAATGCCAGGGTTTCTGTTTGGGGCTCTAGAAAAGTCTCATTTGAAACCCAAAGTTGAATGAAGTCCTCTTATTCTCCTATGTCCACCCTCCTGGGGTCAGTGCTGGGGAGGCCAGGCGGACCAGGAGGAGGGTGCAGGTGTCAGGGGCGGGGGCCAGCTGCAGGGGAGAGTTAAATGAAAGGGAAACCAGAACCAGCCAGGGCATCAGAGGCAGCTCTCCTACCAGCTGGGTGAAGCCCTGCCCACTCCCTCACCGCCCTCTGCACACAACCCAGGTCACTGCGCTGTGCAATTATTTGCATTTATGTCCATGCATGCAGATTTGTGTGGCTCCAGCCCTCTATGCCTGCAGTTCCACATCCAAGGGTCCAGCCAACCACGGATCAGAACTGTCACCTTGCCACTGACATGCATCTCTTGGGTACAGATTTTTTTCTTGCCATTATTCCCTAAACAGTACAGGAGAACAACTGTTTCCATTGTGTTAAGTATACAGCAATCCAGAGGTGACTTAAAGTACCTGGGAGGAGGTGTGTAAATTGCTGCCATTGCTAAGCCATTTTATATAAGGAACTTCCGTCTGGATGTTGTTATCCGCTGGGGATCCTGGGGCCACTGAACAATGGATGACCGTACACTTGATTTTTGTATATGATCTTGTGTCCTGATGAACTCCTTAGTTCTAATAGACGTTGGCATCTGTAGAGGAGCCTAGAAGCAATCACCCTTGGATACCAAGGGACAACTCTGTATGCGTGTAGAGATCTCTCTCTGAGAGCTCAAACCCTCACTCGGTCGTTTACTAACTATGCAATCTCAGGAAAGTTACTTAACCTCTCTGTGCCTCAGTTTTTTTCGCCTGTAAAAACGAGGATAATAGATTAACTCAGAGAGTGGTGAAAGGTCCATTTCAGGAGGCGCTGCCCTGGGCCCTGCAGGCCACCTGGGTATCTTCACTCTAGTCTCCTGTTGATGCACCAAGGTTGCTTCTGATTTCTGTTATTACAAATAACTCTGTAACCAACACCCTGAGCACCTGCAATTTTATCTTGAAAGTTATGGCCAAATTTTCACCTCCAAAGTTATGCCCATTGCCACTCCTGCCTACGCGCCCCGTTTCCCTAAGCACCTGGACGCCAGCAATATGCTCCAATTTTGCCAATCAGATAGGTTAAAAAATGATGCTTTGATGTTTTTATTGGGTTGTTTCTTTGGTTACAGAGCTTGCCCATCTCTTCAGGGGTGCATTATGTTCTTCTTCTGTTCATTTTCCTAATGGGCTTTTTTTTTTTAAATTGAGTTATAGGAGTGCTCATTCTTTTCTTTTTTTTTTTAATAAGTAAATTTCTTTATTGTTCACATGGAAAATATTGGTTAACTGAGTTACCAATATAGTTTTAAAGTTGGCAAATTAGATTATCCCATATATACTAGACCAAGAAACATCAGATTTGTTAATATCATCATCAAATTCATCAGAGAAGTCTTTATGTGTTAGGAGAGTTCGGGCACATGATGGGAGACACAAGTTTTCCAAAACTCTCATTTCACTTAAAAGTTGAATTTTTATCATGGGCATGTGTACTGTCAGCTATTTTCTTTTTCTTTTTTTATTGCTTTATTTTTTTTTTTTAATTTTTTCTGTATTTTTAAAAAAACATTTTCTAGTTGTACATGGATGCAGCATCTTTTTATGTGGTGCTGAGGATGGAACCCAGTGCCCCCTACATGGGAGGCAAGCACTTTACCACTGAGCCACACCCCAGCCCTCCAGTCCTTTCTTGTGTTTTATTTAGAGACAGGGTCTCACTGAGTTGCTTAGGGCCTCGCTAAATTGCTGAGCCTGGCTTTGAAGTCATAATCCTCCTGCCTCAGCCTCCAGAGCCACTGGGATTACAGGCATGTGCCACTGAGCCTGTTTTCTTTTTAAATACTCTTTAAGTTAAAATAGCTCGAGATTTACAGAAAAGTTGGGAAGACAGTGCATAGTTCCATACTCTGCCCTGTTCCTGTTAACCCCTCCCACCCGAGCGTGGTACACTTGTCACAACTAATGAGCAAGCATGGAGATGTGACTGCTGCAGCCCGCGCTTTATTCTGATGTCCTCGACTTTTACCTGAGGTCCTTCTTCTGTCCCAGGACATTACATCACAAACTTGTCATGTCTCTGAGGCTCCTCTTCACTGTGACAGTTTCTCAGACTTTTCTTTTTAAAATTTGTTTATGAACTTGACAGTTTTTAATGTCTTTAAGTAGTCAGCTTTTTTTTTTTTTTTTTTTGGTATGTGTTTGTGATGGTTGGGGGATGGAACCCAGGGGCACTTAATCACTGAGCCACATCTCCAGCCATTTTTGTATTGTTTGGAGACAGGGTCTTGCTGAGTTGCTTAGGGCCTCCATAAGTTGCTGAGGCTGGCTTTGAACTCATGATCCTCCTGCCTCGGTGTTAGAGTCTGTAAACAAGTCTGGATGGCGCCTGGCAAAATGCCAGAGGGAGTGGTTTGTGAAGTAACGCCAGCGAGCCATTAAGTGTAGAGATTCCTTATTGGTTGATTGCTGTATCTAGTTTATGTTAATTAGTTAAGCTGTGTGGAATGTATAAATACCACTGTTGTCCTACAATAAACAGCTCCCACTCCTGCTGTATCAATCTACACAAGTTGCTCATCAACCCCCCCCACCCCCCACCCCCCGTTAGTTTGCTGCAGCCGGACTGCAGCACCTCGGCCTCTCAAGATGTTAGGATTATAGACATGTGCCACCACACCTGGCTAGTCAGCTGTTTTGTAGAATGTCCCTCAGCTGGGGTCTGTCTGATGTCTTTCTCATGATTAAGAAAAGGAGGAAGATCACAGAGGAAAAGTGCCATTAACTGTTGATATTGACCTTGATCACCTGATAGAATTTATCAGGCTTCAGGCTTCTCCATTACAAGTTTTTTTTTGTTTTTTTTTTTTTTGGGTACTGCACATTGAACCCAGGGTGCTTCACCACTGACTACGTCCCCAGCTCTCTTAATTTTTTTATTTTGAGACAGAATCTAAGTTGCCGAGGCTGGTCTCAAACTTGCGATCCTCCCGCCTCAGCCTCCCAAGTTGTGGGTGTGTGTGCCACGTGCCCAGTTCTGTCTTATCTTTTAACTGTGTTATGGTGTCATTGGTACAGCAGTCTGATATGTTCAGTCTCTTTGGAGCTGGATCTCTGTCACCTAAGGGACAGCAAGTGACAGCAGTGGCAGACCCTCTATAGTGAGAGCCTCAGTACATCCCCTCCCAGCTCCTCAGGATGACCCATGACCTTGGTCCTGTTATTGTCTCCATTCATAGATGAGAAAGGAGAGTCCTCCAGCCATCAGACACACCAGACCTGGCAAGAGACAGACTCAGATTCACAGCCCCGTGTGTGGGGCCCTGGCCATAACTGCTTATGCACAGAGCTGCAGTCCAGAGACACTGGCCAAGTCCACTCAGCAAGGCGGTGGCTCTGCTGCGCCCTCCCTCTGGCCAGGCCACTGAATCTGTGGTTGTTGCTCGCCTACCCTGTCCCCACCTCAAGCTGCCCACGCCTGATCCTCCTCCAGCCAGTGTCCTTTGGCCACCACAGCTTCTAGCACCCACAGGGGAAGTGACCCAGACTTCCCAGTAAATAAACACCACCCACAGACTTCCAAATATACAGATCACTGTTTCCTCCCACCACGGCTGGAGCTGGCCGGAACCCCAGACATCCCCGCTGGCTCCTGTGGCCATGAGTTCCGGGAACTGAGTTCTTACTGGGACAGCATGTGCCCTCCGTGTGCGACGGAGGCGAAATCTGAACTAGGACACGATCATCAACAACAGCAAATTAGTAATCTGCAATCCCTGTTTGGAGACCAGGAGATATTTAATTTTTTTCCTGTAGTGCTGGAGATGGAACCCAGGGCCTTGCACGTGCTACACAAGTGCTCTGAGGCTCCGTCCTCAGCCCAGACGCATTTTATAAAATGGTTGTTAGCAAGGTCTTTGTCAGACAGAGCCCTTTGGGAGTCGTCTAACAAGGTTGTTGCCAGCACCCTGTACCCCAAGCCTCGTATCCAGGGAGGCGAGTTGGGCAACAGAACTCTCTGTATGTATGGTGGGTGTGGCAGCCATTTCCACATGGTCAGGATCCATGGGGCACTGCCTTTCAAAACTCTCCATTATGGCTGAGTGCGGTGGTGCATGCCTGTAATTCCCGTGGCTTGGGAGGCTGAGGCAGGAGGATCATGAGTTCAAAGCCAGCCTCAGCAACTTAGGAAGGCCCTAAGCAACTCAGTGAGGCCCTAAGCAACTCAGTGAGATCCTGTTTCTAAATAAAATATATATTTTATTATATATATATATATATATATATATATATATATATATATATATGGCTGGGGATATGGCTCAGTGTTTAAGCACCCCTGGTTCAATTCCTGGTGCCAAAATTAGGCACCTTGGGTCTACCCAGTACTGTCCCCCGGCTTCAGCAGCGTTAGCTCAGGGTTGGTCCTGTTTGTCTATATTCTCATCCATTTCCTTCACCTCCCAAGCAAATCCCAGACACTGCGTCATGCCATCCACAAAATGTAAAAGGAACCTAAAAGACAAGGAAAGTTTTATTAATGTAACTATTACAGTCGCCCCTCAGTGTCCTTGGGGGATTTGTTCCGGAACCCCCAGCAGAGAGCTAAGTCTGAGGATGCCCAGTCCCTT
This sequence comes from Spermophilus citellus, assembly GCF_964194105.1. Classification (NCBI taxonomy): domain Eukaryota; kingdom Metazoa; phylum Chordata; class Mammalia; order Rodentia; family Sciuridae; genus Spermophilus; species Spermophilus citellus. Next base: position 251,958,547 of record NC_138183.1, on the reverse strand, counting down.
ATGTAACATGGCCTAGTATCTGCGTAGAACCCAAGAACCTCCTCCTGTATCCTTCAGTTCTAGATCATGTACAGTGCCTAATGCAATACAAATGCTATGTGAATTGCTGTTATACTGCCCTGTTTAGGGAACAGTGATTAGAAAGAAAAGTCTAGATGCAGTTTTATGGTGCTACTGTTGGAACCCAGGGTATCATGCACTCTAGGCGCTCCACCGCTGAGCCACACCCACAGCCCTCCCCAATATGTTAACCCCCCAGTTGTTGAATCTATAGGTGCAAAATCCATGGACCCAGTGCTGGATTTTCACCCCTAAGAAAGAATACTCATATGATATCGAATATCTGATAAGTGTTCAAAGTCCCAAGTGTTTCATGGTTCAGAAGTATTTTCTCTTTCTTTGTTTCCTTCCTTCCTTCTCATTTTGTTTGATTAGTGTCCAAATAAAGTTAATACTTGTGACTGGTTAATTTTTCACATTTCTTAGAATTTCCCAGTCCATCTTTTTTTTTTTTTTTTTTTTTTTTTTTTTTTAAAGAGAGAGTGAGAGAGGGGAGAGAGAGAGAGAGAGAGAGAATTTTTAATATTTATTTTTTTTTTTAGTTCTCGGCAGACACAACATCTTTGTTGGTATGTGGTGCTGAGGATCGAACCCGGGCTGCACGCATGCCAGGCGAGCGCGCTACCGCTTGAGCCACATCCCCAGCCCCATCTTTTTTTTTCTTGGCAATTTATTTGTTGATAAACACTGAGGGGGGCTCATGCTCTAGGGATGGCCCCCACCACCTGCATCTGGCTGATTGCCACCCCCTGGTGTAGTTGAACATGCTCTCTGTCCCCAGGGTCCTTGTAAATTGGGAGCTGGATCTGAAAGCTTGATAAAATATAGCTGTGAATTTGGGGGGCAAGAGTATGTCACGGTGGAGCTGTTTCTCCATTGGGAGGGGCACACTCTCTGCTCGCCTCTCCTGAGTGATGTGATCAGATTGCTTTTACTTTTCTTTTCTTTTTTTTTTTTTAACTTATTTTGAAGTCAGGTGCAGTAGTGCAGGCTGTAATCCAGGTGGCTCCGGAGGCTGAGGCAGGAGGATCACAAGTTCAAGGCCCAGCCTCAGCAATTTAGCAAGGTTCTAAGCAACTCAGTGAGATCCTGTCTCAAAATAAAATATAAAATGGGTTGGGAATGTGGCTCAGTGGTTAAGCACCCCTGGGTTTAATCTCTCACACCAAAAAACATAAACAAAAATCCTATTTTGAAAAATGTTCAACCTATAAAAAGTTGTGAGGACAGTACAATGAACTCTGGCATAGTCTTCACCTTGAGTCACCGACTGTTCCCACATGTGCTTTCCAGTGTGCATGCTTTTACATATATATATGTAATTAAATACATGCCTATGTGCAAAACTTTTTCCTATATCATTTGAGAACAGGTTGCAAATACCATGATACCACATCCTTCCACCCTGAGCTACTTTGTTCACATGCATCTGAGAGGTCTCCTCCATGACCCTCGGGTTCAGGAAGAACTGCAGTGACATACTCCGTCATGAATATCTACATCACCTTCCAAGTCTGCCAATCAATCTGTGTTGCTTTAAAAAAATATATATGTCAATGGGTCTTTATATTTATTTATTTATTCATATGCAGTGCTGAGAATCGAACCCAGTGCCCCACACATGCTAGGCAAGTGCTCTACCACTGAGCTCCAGCCCCATCCCCTGGGTTACTTTTTGAAATGATTTTAGAAGACTTATTTCCAAAACATCTATTCCTAGTAGTCCCGAGGTCATAACCTCATAAGTAATTTATAAATCTATTCCATTTATTTTTCATTTTTATTTTTATCAAAGCTTAGTTTTATTTTTTTTTATTTTTTTTTAAGAGAGAGAGAGAGAGAGAGAGAATTTTAATATTTTATTATTATTTTTTTTTTTTTAGTTTTCAGCGGACACAACATCTTTGTTGGTATGTGGTGCTGAGGATCGAACCCGGGCCGCACACATGCCAGGCGAGCGTGCTACTGCTTGAGCCACATCCCCAGCCCAAAGCTTAGTTTTAAAAATCAAATGGCCTAAGATCTGTGGCCCTTGGCCTTATCCCACTGCACTCCCCCCCCCCCCAGGCCTTGCACCACCTGTTTCCTTGGGATTTACCTCCACAATCCTAGATCACATGCCTGCATTGCGAGTCCTTGGGTCTGCATATTAGAACTTCACCTGAGACTTCCAACTCTGAGAGGTGAAGATTTAGCTCTCCTGTTTCCACACTGCCCCCAACATATGGATCTTCTGTCTCTGCCCTCTTAATAGTTATGACATGATTTGGGGGATAATAAAGTCATTAATTATATTATTTTGACTTTGCAAATATTGCTTGTAACCAAGTCGCTCAGTGCTCTGCATGTCCAAGTCCTTTCTTGGGCATCTTTTCTTTGGTTTGCAACAGTACAGGGCTGAGGCTTGGTTGCTCAGGGCTCCCAGGTCCCTCCAGAGCAGAAGTTGGCACTCATTTGCTGAGCAGATGAATGATGCTCGTTTAGGGTCAGGGTCAGGAGGAAGACACATGCTGGGAAATTCAAAAGACTGCAGAGGGAAGCCCAGTTCTCAGGTTCCCCCTGCCTAGTGCGGGGCCATGAGCTCTGAGTCTGGATGCATTTGAAGAGGGGTGGACAGGTCAGCGGGGGGGGCAGGGGGGCAGGGGGGGATGTAGTGGGCAGGAAGAGTCTGACATGGAGGTGCCCGGCTCTGCTGGGCTGGGACTGGAGTTGCCATAATGAGGTGGGGATCATTGGGCCAGAAGAACAGAGAAGAGCTTGGGACATTTGGGATCCAAAGTTCCTCTTAGACATTCAGGTGGGGGTGATGCCTAAGAGGAGTGTGGAAGGGTGGGGACAGTGACCTCAGGCCTTTTACTCTATGTCCTGTAACAGCTTCTCCTTTTCTTTGTAGAATCCACTCTGCCGCCCAGGGACTCAACTGGGACCTGACCACTGAGAGCCTCCTGTTGTCTCTGTCAGAGAAATTGGTTCAGAAACAGGCAGGGGACCTCTTCTGAACTGGTGTCTGTGCTCCAGGAGGTGACCAGGTGGAGCAGAGGAGAGGGGGGGTGGCTCCAGGCGGGGGGCAAGGGGGGAGGGGGACCCAACAGCAGGCAAACCCCTTGCTGCCATGGTAGGGGCAGGGGCCCCCGAGGCCCGCAGCCGCTGCCCTGCCCACCATCACTGACCCGTCCTCCTCCTGCATCAGGCCGAGGCCTTCCTCTGGGGAGGGAGGCCTCAGTGCTCCTCGGCCCCGGGAGCCCCACGGGAGGTGGAAACTGGGCAGCAGGAAGGAAGGCGGCGGAGGCACGTCGGGGTGTGCGGGTTCCAGGTGGGCTGGGGTACGGGCGCCCAGCCCGGGTCGCCTCACTGTGCGTGGCCCAGCCAAGCCCACCTCCCTCTGGGTCTTGAGACCCTGTCTGTAAAACAGTCTGTGGTCCCTCCCACTGGGCCTCTGCCTGTCCTGGTCTTCTGGAGTGGCCGCCATCCTGCCCGGCTCCCTGGGGTTTCCCAGGTGAAGCTCAGGCTCTCCTGATCCCGGAAGTCCCACCCCTTGTCTTCCCTGTTATCCCCCTGTGAGAGTTGTGCTACTCCTGTTCTTCCACAGTCCTGCTGTCTCTGGCCGGCTCTGTGCACCCCACTGGTCACACCCTGCCCAACTCCTCCACTGGGTGAGCCCCCATTCCCTTTGCTGCCCCCTCCTCAGGCAGCCTCCTTGGGTTTCCCACCTCCTAATGCCAACAGTGCCCTCCTCAGGGCACATCTGCACCCTGAGCAGCTGCAGGGTGGGATTCGTTCCCAGGGCTGTCACCTTGCTGGGCTTTGGGGAGAGGATTGTGCCTTATCCTTTCTGAAGCTCTCTGAGTGACACTTGCCCAAAGATGCTTGGATCTACTGCTTGTGCCTGGGACTCAGAGAAGGGAGACGTGGCCAGGCTGGGAGGGGCCTGGAGGGCCAGCGGCAGCCGCAGGGGGAAGGAGGCAAGGTGAGGAGTCGGTGGGTGACTTCATCCTGCTCCTGTTCCCACTTGGGCACTGAGTGAGACCACCTCCTGGGAGGCCCCAGGGCCACCATCTGGTCTGAGGCTGAGCCCACTTTCCTGGATCCCGATGGCCCCTCCATGCTGCCCACAGCCCTGCCAAGGCCAGGCGCAGCCAAGGTGAGCTGAGGACACGCTGGGCTCCCGGTGCCAGGCCTCCCCAGGCTCTCATTGAGCCTGCGCTTGCCTGAGCTGGCTCCGAGCTCAGCACAGCGTGTGCCTTGGCCTGTCTCATCCCCCAGACTCCTCGAGCCAGGGGCTATTATTAACACCCCCATTTTCCAGAGGAGGCCACTGAGATTCAGAGAGCAGACCTGCTCAAGATCACATGGGGAAAACACCCTAGAACTGGCTACTGAGAACGAAAGGCTGACTGACTGCCCTAATATTTTACATGTGTTAACCTGGGGAATACAAAACCCTGTGAAGAGGGATTGCTACTTTTATTGAATGAGGAAATCAAGTCACAGAGAGGTTAAGCAGTTTGCCTGATGTCACCCAGCTAGTAATCGATAGAAACAGGATTTGAACTCAGGCAATTTAGCCTCCGTCTGCAGTTTTCCCTCCAGCTTGTTGATGAGGGAGGAGGTGAGGTATTCTCTCTCAGGATAAGGCACCGTGGAGTTTGCAAGGCTCTAGCACATTTGGCCTCTAACCTTCAGCCCAAAGGAGAGCACCATCCCGCTTTGCAGAGAGAGAATTAAGACCAGAGAAGGGCGGAGGTTCACACAAGGTCACTCAGAGAATCAGCTGGACTCAGGTTGGACATCCAGGCCTGAGCCGCCCTGGCTTCCCTCACAGGCTGCACACCCAGCTGGACTCCTGACTCCCTCAGGGGAAGCCCTGGGGGAGCTGCAGCTTGTCACAGTCTGGCTGGGCACAAAATCACGAGCCACTCAAGCAGGAACAAACTTTATTTCCAAAACTCCCACGAATGCCACACACGCGGCCTTCTCCCCAGACACACTACACCAACAGGAAATCCCTCCTCCGGAATTCCCTCCTAGGGCACTTCCCCAACCAATGGGAACTCTCCGGGAGCTCCAAAGTAGCAGGTAGAGTCAGACAGCAGGGGTCTAATCTCCAATTGAATGCACATCTTAACATAATCATTATCATCTCAATGGCTTGCTGGCATCACCAAAAATGCCATGCATCATTCCTACTTGGCTATGGCTCTCAGCATCTCCCCCCTTCTGTTTAATTAAGCACCAAGCATGTGGCTTAGGGACCGTGCCTGTTAGGCTGTCCAATACTACATATGGTCCTTACCCGTCATCAGATGAGCTGACCTCTAGGTGTCAGCCTCCTGTCTTAGGTTGGTACCACTGCAATTGGATCATACCTGTCACTGACTACCGGTCCAGCATACAGCCATACTTGTGGATAGGCCTATGAAACAGTGGGGGGGTGAGGTTCTTTGCCTCACCTCTGTTGGCCCCCAAATTTGTCCTTGGTGCCAGTGGGGGGGTGAGGTTCTTTGCCTCACCTCTGTTGGCCCCCAAATTTTAGACCATCACTAGCAGAAGGCAGGAAGATACAGAAATGCCATGACACTAAGCCAATTGACGGCTCCTTTGAAAAATTGTACCACCGGTGACACCATCAGCAAAGATACTCCAGCATTACCACAATTCGCTGCACCAACAGATAGTTCAAAATGCATACAAGTGTTACATAGTCCAGGCAATTCTGCAAGCAGTTCAAAGCGGAGGAATCTATCAATATGTCCATTTCCTCTCAAAGTAAATCGACTCCTTGATTGAGCATTACTTGTTGAGTTATTATTCATTGATGCATCAGTTTATACAGTTTACTGTGATAGCTATCGAAGAAGCTGTAGTTTGGTTTTATCTTTGTCTTCACCAGCACTGGGATGAAGATAGGAATTCTGGCAATGATGGCTAAAAAAAATATGTAACATTTCAACAGATACTAAGAAAACAATTTTCTGAACAATTTACATTATCCTGAACAGAATTATTAAATATAATGAAAAGGAAAGGTGAAAGTAAACAAACAGATCTGTTAACCTCCTTATTTGTTCACATATTAAAAAATCCTCAATAGCTGTTTACCCAATTTATATTAAACCATTTAAATCACGTGAATAATAAAAATATTTGGATCCATTTTTTCATGAGCGCTCCTCATATATGATCTATGGACATACGAACATACAGACATACAACACAAAACACAAGTGTGCACACAAACATACAACACATAAGACAACAGTAAAGGCCTTGTAGCTTTACACAGGTGAAATCTCCATTGCAATGTTTAAAAACTCCACAGTCAAAAAATAAAACTGATCAGAAAAACATTAACCTATGTCTGTATGAGCTCAAAAAATAAAATAGAACTTTATGATGTGGGAAAAGGCAATAATAAAATAGATATTGAAAAAAGCATCCTGGTTAATCACTGTCACAGATGTAAGAATAGCCAAGCTGGAGCTCTGGATATCAGCTGTTATGGATTTGAGTCAAATCATCTTTTTTTTGGTCTGTAGAAATCGCTTTGGTTAGTTTCTCTGGAATCCAAATCGGCTGCTGTTCTCCCTGTGGAAACACACAAACAGACCCCCGACTCCAGACAATCACTGGGTCAGGACCTTTCCATTGTCCTGTTAGAATATCCTTCCAAAGTACCTTAGGCTTATGTACATTTTTTGGATACATATGCCTTTCCACAGCACTAAGCCCTGATGAATCCAAATTTAAAAAGTTTAGAGTAAAAAGGGTTATTTTAAGTTTATCTTTGGGGGATATATACCCCTTTCCAATTCCCTCTTTTTGCTTTAATAGGTACATTTTAATAGTTTGATGAGCTCTTTCAACTATGCCTTGTCCCTGTGGATTGTATGGGATTCCTGTTATATGAGTAATGCCAAATGATGAGCAAAATTGTTTAAAAGAGGTAGAAGTATAACCAGGGGCATTATCTGTTTTTAACTGTTTTGGAATGCCCACAGTGGCAAAATTTTGTAAGCAATGAGCTATAACATCTTTAGTTTTTTCTCCGGCATGAAGGGAGCCCATCAAAAATCCAGAAGAAGTGTCAACTATAACATGCAAATATTTTAATTCTCCAAATTCTGGCAAGTGTGTGACGTCCATCTGCCAAATATGGTTAGGTATCAATCCTCTAGGATTGACTCCAAGATTAACTTGTGGTAAAAAGGTCACACAATTTTGACATTGTTTTATTAAATCTCTGGCTTGTTCCTTAGTTATTTTAAAACGCTTTTGTAAAGTATTAGCATTGACATGGAACCTTTTATGAAAATTTATAGCTTCTTCTATTGTGGAGGAAATATGTATGTCATGTGTAGATTTATCTGCTAAATCATTGCCCAAACTAAGGGCTCCAGGCAATCCTGTATGTGCCCTGATATGTCCTATAAAGAATGGATCTTTTCTGTCCCAGATTAGACTTTGTATAGTGGAAAACAAAGAGAAAACAGTAGAGGAAGGGGAAATCCTACCGGCATCTTCAAGGGATACTATAGCATTAACTATATACTGACTATCAGAAAATAAATTAAATACAGAATCTTTAAACATCACAAAAGCTTGTAAAACTGCATTAAGCTCTACCTTTTGAGCTGATTGTTTGGGTACTAAAAATGTAAAAGTTTGATCAGGGGTAACTACAGCTGCTGTACCATTATTAGACCCATCAGTGAATATATTTGGAGCATTCATGATAGGTGTTTTTCTTGTCATTTTTGGAAAAACTACAGGATGTGAGGACCAAAAAGACAACAAAGTATTAGATGGTAAGTGATTATCAAATGAAACATTAGATTTACACATGATTATTGCCCAAGTATTTAACTCATTAGCTAGCTCATCAATTTGATCCATAGTATATGGAGTAATAATTTTATTGGGAGAAATTCCAAACACTCCCTTTGTTGCTTTTATTCCTTTGAGTATTAATTGTCCTAGAGCCTCAGGATACCTAGTAAGAATAGTGTTAGGAGAATAAGATAAATGTATCCACAATAATGGACCTTCTTGCCAAAATACTCCTGTAGGAATATTTTTTGTTGGTATTACAATAAATAATAAAGGCAAACTTATATCAATTTTATCCAAATGCATATTTTCCATATATGTTTCAATAAATTTAATGCCTTTCTTGCTTCAGGCGTTAACATTCGGGGTGAATTTGGATCTGATGGACCTTTTAGGATATCAAATAAAGGTCCCAACTCTCCTGTTAGTATGCCTAGATAAGGCCTTATCCAATTTTTTTTAAGAGAGAGTGAGAGAGGAGAGAGAGAGAGAGAGAGAGAGAGAGAGAGAGAGAGAGAATTTTTAATATTTATTTATTTTTTTTAGTTCTCGGCGGACACAACATCTTTGTTGGTATGTGGTGCTGAGGATCGAACCCGGGCCGCACGCATGCCAGGCGAGTGCGCTACCGCTTGAGCCACATCCCCAGCCCAGGCCTTATCCAATTTATGTCTCCCAATAACTTTTGAAAGTCGTTAAGTGATTTGAGTTGATCTACTCGTATTTGAATTTTTGGTGGATGGACCATGGTTGAGGATAATGGAACTCCTAAATAATTAATTGGAAAATTTAATTGTACTTTATCTATTGCTATCTCTAGATTATAATTTTTTAATAAATTTGTAAGTGTGGCATAACATTTTAGCAATGTGTTTTTATCTTTATGTGCTAATAATACATCATCCATATAGTGAAATATTTGTAGTTCAGGATTTTTATTTCTAAGTGGCTGGATTGTTTTGTTAACATAAATTTGACACATAGTTGGGCTGTTAGACATCCCTTGAGGGAGTACTTTCCATTCATATTTCTGATCAGGACCTTTTTGATTCAGTGCAGGGATAGTAAATGCAAAACGTGGACTATCCTCAGGATGAATTGGAATTGAAAAAAAAAACAATCTTTAATATCTATAACTAAAACATACCAGGTTTTTGGCAAAGCAGACAATTGAGGAATCCCCGATTGAGCAGGTCCCATAATAACCATCTCATTATTATTATTTTTTTTTAATTTTTTTTAGAGAATTTTAATATTTATTTTTTTTAGTTTTCGGCGGACACAACATCTTTGTATGTGGTGCTGAGAATTGAACCCGGGCTGCACGCATGGCAGGCGAGCGCGCTACTGCTTGAGCCACATCCCCAGCCCACCATCTCATTATTAATGGCTCTTAAATCTTGCAATAATCTCCATTTACCAGATTTTTTTATGACAAAAATGGGAGTATTATGGGGAGATACGGAAGGTTGTATATGTCCTTCCACTAATTGTTGTTTGACCAGGTCATGGGCTACTTGTATCTTTTCTTTAGTCAGGAGCCACTGAGGAACCCACACTGGTCTTTTTGATTTCCAAGTAATTTTGATTGTCTCAGTGGCCCCTTCTGAAAACCCAATCCATGTCTATTTATTCCTTGATCTATTTGAATTGGTGTTGCTATACCTTGTTCTTGTTCTCCTAATCTTTTTTCTTTCCTAAATCCTTGTCTAGCCCTAGTAGTGGGCGCATTAGGATTGATGTTATTTGTTAATGTCAATCCTAATTGATCTAAGACATCTCGTCCCCATAAATTTACGGGAAGATGATCCAATACATATGGCTGTATAGTTTCTTCACATCCTTCAGGATCCTTCCAATCTAATACCATTGCACTTCTATGGGGATTAGTCGCCACTCCTAGGCCTCGAAGTGCTTGAGTGGCTTGTTGTAATGGCCAATGTTTTGGCCATTTTTGACGAGATATGATGCTAAGGTCTGTACCTGTATCAAGTAGCCCATTAAATTCATGTCCTTGAATATTTAGTTTTAGCATTGGGCGAGAATCTAAATTTAAAGACAGTATAGCCCAATCTACACCTGTGTAGCCTAATCCCCTGGAACCTCTTTCTACAGTATGACTGGAAAATTTATCATGCAGGCTGGGTATTATTAATAACTGTGCTATTCTATCTCCTGGTGAAATTACTGATATACTTCTTGGATAACTAGCTATAATTTTTATTTCACCTACATAATCGGGATCAATTACCCCAGGATTTATATAAGTCCTTTTAGTGTAGAAGAACTGTGTCCCAATAATAAGCCTACTGTTCCTTGAGGAAGAGGTCCTTTTACTCCTGTGGGAATGATTTGAACTCCCATCTCTGGAGTTAGTACTGCTCTGGCAGAGGTGCAGATGTCCAACCCTGTGCTCCCTCTGGTTTGTCTGATGAGGGATTTAATGGATAATGTGTCCTGGGCACTACCCTGATGGTGTTGCTGGGTTCCTCCATTGCCCCATATATTTGTGGTTGTGGGCCCTGGAGCATTGGGCCCCCCAGTCCGTTTTTTGGCAATGGAGCCCGATGGCTTTCTCCACGATATCGTGGGTAAACACCTGGTCCTTGTCTGTTTTTTGATAACGGAGTACCCTCTATGGTGGTTTGAGAATGGCATTCATTAGCCCAATGTTTCCCTTTATGGCATCGTGGGCAAATACCCGGTATTTTACTCCTTTGATACCTAGCTTTGTTAAACCCTCCTCCTACGGGGCAACTCCTTTTGAATTGTCCTGTTTGTTCACAATTGTAGCATGTTTTTGGCCTGGCATCTAAAGCCTGTTGTACTGCAGCTGCCAAGACTTGCCCTTGTTCATTAATGTCTCTACATAATTTAATATATGTGTTTAAATCTTCATGTTTCCATGGTCTAATGACCTCTCTGCAGCAATGATTTGCTTGCTCATAAGCCAGTTGTTTTATTAATGGCATTACTTGTTCTGGCAGCTGTTTGAATAAGCCTATCTACAAATTCAGCGTAAGGTTCATTAGCTCCTTGTATTACCTTAGATAATTGACCTTGTAAATCTCCATGTCCTTGTAAAGTCTTCCATGCCCTAACTGCATCTGCAGCAATCTGTGCATATATAGCAGGATAATATTCAATTTGTTGCCGTTGACCCTCATAAGGTCCTTTTCCTAACAACATATCTAGATTTCTTTGAGGGTAACTGGCTGCTGCATTTCGCCTAGCTGTCTCCGTGGAAAATTCCTCATTGGCTACCTTCCATAACAAATATTTTCCTTCATTTAGCACATATTTACACATGCTAGTCCAATCTGCTTGCGTCATGTCCAAGTTGGTAATGGATTCGACCATGCTTACAGTGAAGGGTGCTTGGGGACCATAGGTTGTTACAGCCTCCTTTAACTGCTTCACTGTTTTGAAATCTAGAGCATGGTGAATTCGCTGCCCTCCTGTCTGCTCAAGTACAGGGCATGGTAATCTTTGAGGTCCTGTCTCAGGATCCCATCTATCAACTACGGGGGTTGAGGGCCACTCAGCTGTCTCCATAGGTGGAGCTGTTGGTTGAATTACGCCCTCTGGTGATGGAACGGTGTTAGTAGCAGCCTCCTGTTGTAGCTTTTTCCCTGATAGCTGTTTGTCCTCTAAGCTTTCTTCCTTTAAATTTTTTTCCTCTGTCTGACTAGCTCGAGAGACCTTCTCTTTTGCTTGATCTAACATGTTTTCTCCCATAGTCTGGACCTCTAACAATTTACTTAATACTCTTTCGGTTTGTTTTTTGCTAATTTCTAATCTACTATAAAGATAACGCAACCCAATAAGATAACACAAAACAAAGCCGAAACAGAATGAAACAAAAACGGAACAAAAAATCGTTGTATCAATTTTATCTTCCTCAGGGCCGAACAACTTCAAACCTTGAGCCAACCATTTTTCCCGGTTTGTCTGAGAAAGTTCTAGGGATAGGCAGCTTGAAACAAAAACAAAATAAATCAAAAGAAGAACACATTGTTTTTTTGAAATGGTCACCCATTCTCTCACTCTCCCTTAGGGGCGAGCAGTTTTACTTACCTCCAAGCTTCAGGCGTTCCCTACACGGGCCTCCAAATGCTGCAGTCTGGCTGGCACAAAATCACGAGCCACTCAAGCAGCAACAAACTTTATTTCCAAAACTCCCGCAAATGCCACACATGCAGCCTTCTCCCGGGACACACTACACCAACAGGAAATCCCTCCTCTGGAATTCCCTCCTAGGGCACTTCCCCCACCAATGGGAACTCTCCGGGGAGTCCCGGGAGAGCTCCAAAGTAGCAGGTGGAGGTGGACAGCAGGGGTCTAATCTCCAATTGAATGCACCTCTTTATATAATCATTATCATCTCAATGGCTTGCTGGTGTCACCTTTCAACCAAAAATGCCATGCATCATTCCTACTTGGCTATGGCTCTCAGCAGCAGCTCTGCCTCTGTCCTGCTGTGGGAGCCTCCGTTTCCTCATCTGTGAAGTAAATGGACTGAATCTGCTGGGCCCCAGGGGCCTCTCCAGCCCACGTCCACAGCCCTGGCTCTGGAGAGGCAGGACGCCGTGTTTTCTGCCTGCCTCATTGCTTCCCCATTAGCGCAGCCGAGTGGCCCCATTTACCCTCCTGCTCATGGCTTCTCCCCCGCAGAAGCTCTCAGGAACCTGGGGAAGATGTGCAGCTGAGCCAGGCGGTCATGCCAGTTCAGGAGCCAGGGCCTCTCTCTGAGTCTCCCACACCACACTGCCCAGCGAGCATCCACTTCATTCTGCTTCAGAGCAGGGCAGTGGCCATCTGTCCGTCTGTCTGCCCCCCAGCCAGGCTGGGAGCTCCTGGAGGGCAGAGGTCACATGTGAAGAGGGTGCTTGATCAGGAGCGAGCTCCCCAGTCCTGGAAACTTGTGAGCCTTAGTGTGTCAGATAGGAAGGGCACTTCCTCTCTGTTCAGGACAGTTCTAGGCAACGTGCCTTCATGGGCTCCTCACAATCACCTTAGGAGCCAACTGCTGCTATTAGCCGCATTTTACAAATGAGGAAACTGAGGCAGAGATAGTAAGTGGCTTGTCCAGGATCACAAACCACCAACTGGTAGAGTCAGGATTCAAACCCTGGCAGTCTGGCTCCATGGCAGTGGCTAACCACTGAACCACACTGTCTGCCTCTACCCACCGCGGCCCTGGCAGAGGGCCTGTTGCAAAGGTCACACCCTGCAGTGGCAGCCAGGCTGTTGGGTTAGCTGCTGTGCATCTCCAACTACCCCCCCCCAAGTTGAACTTGTCCCTCTCGAAGTTCATGCCCACCTAGAATCTTGAGTGTGACCTTTTTGGATACAGGGTGTCTGTAAAGGGAATCAAGTTAGGATGAGGTCAGACAGGATGAGGGTGGACCCTAAATCCAGTAGGACTGGTGTCCTTAAAGGAAGAGGGAAACATGGACATAGACACCCTGGGAAAATGCCCTGGGAGGCGGAGCCTGGAACATCAGGGATTGGGGGAAGCCACTAGGAGCTGAAGGGCAGGAAGAATTCTGCCTTCCTAGAACCTTCAGGGAGAGCACAGCCTGACCACGCCTTCATTTGGGACTTGTGGCCTCCGGAACTGTGAGGGAATACAGTTCTGTTGCTTTAATAACAGCTTGTGGTCATTTGTCATAGTGGCCCTAGGACTCTAATATGACCCCAAACTGCAAAGCCAGAAGAGTTTCTTACATCTCAACACTGAGGGTTGGCTGGGCCCGGCTGACGATTCGTCTGTTCTGTGGTCAGCGGGAACAACTCAGGCTGCCGTCAGTTGGGATCAGGCTGGGGTCTCACAGGACTGGTGTTGGTGCTGGTTGTGGGGCTGCCTTAGGCCTGCTCCCTGTGGCCCCTGACCTCCACATGGTCTCTCTAGCAGGACAGCCTGGCCTTCTCAACAGGCAGCTGGCTTCCCAAGGAAGGAAGAGCAGGAGGTAGTATCAGGATCAGGAGGTAGGACCTGCAAAACCTATCAAGGCCTAGACTTTGAAGCCCTGGACATTTTCACCACAGTGTGTTGGTTCAGCTAGGTCACACAGCTCATCCAGATTCAAGGAGAGGGAAAATAGACTGTGCTCTTGATGGGAAATGTGTTTGTCAGCTTTCTGTTACTATCACAAAACACCTGAGATAATAACCTCATAGAGAGAGTGTTTTTTGCCTCACAGTTTTGGAAGTTCTAGTCTGTGATGGATTGGCCCTGTTGCTTTGGTTGTGTGGTGAGGCAGTGCATCATGATAGGACACAGCAAAACTGTGGCCAGCAATCAAAGAGAAAGTGAAAGAGAATGGAGTCCCACAGTCCACTTCAGGGGCACAACCTCAATGACCTAAGAATGTCCGGTGAGGCCCCACCTCTCAAAGTTCTTATCATCTCCCAAGAATGCCACCCTGGGGACTAAATCTTTCACACATAGGCCTTTGAGAGTCTCTAAACGTGTGATAGACAAGGCCAAAGGCAGTGGAGATGGGAGGGATGATTGGGGCCATCTTAAGCTACAACCCACCTGTGTGCAGGTGGGTGGGTGGGGCTATCCCAAGGGCCCTAGAAATGAGCTTCCTGTCGATGGCTTGCTGGTGAGCCTGAGGAAGGGAGTACTCTGCCTGAGAGGGAGAGTCCAGACCCCAGAGCCAGAGGTCCAGCTCAGCCATCCACTCACCAGTGACCTTGAGCCACTCCTTCATTCACTCAACAATCATTTACTGAGCATTACTAAGTGCCAGGCCTAAGCTAGGCACTGTGCCATGAACAGTCCCACCACCATGGAACTGAACTGGACAGGAGGTCACAGGACATGCTGAGCAGGAGAAACTCAGGGCTTGTCTCTGAGGAACGAGAGGCCGAGACGGGCCTCCAGGGCAGAGATCAGAGGTCAACAAGTCCTGCTCCATTCTGGCCTGCTCCTCCTCCAGGCACTGACAGGGCTGCTCAGAGCTGTGGACTCAGCTGCCTCCTGGAGTCTTGGGGTTTCCCAGAGGCACCCCCAGTGCTTCTGAGGAAGGGGCCAAGCAGGGGCACCTGGAGTTTACTACAGCTGTGCTCAGTGGCTCCACAGTCTGGCTTCAGAGCCAGGCTGCCACTGGCTGTCTGGGACAACATTTTCCTAGAACCTCTCTTCTTCCTGAATGACCTGCCAGGGTTCTGGGCTCTGAGGATCTCACTTCTCTGGGGGACCTCAACAACCCCTAAACGGGCCCTGGGCCAGGATGCCTGGTTGCTCCCTTACCTTTGACTTTAGACCTGCTCGGTCCTGGAGAGCCCCAGGGACCCCACCAGGAATGCAGTCTCAAAGAACTCAGGCTCTTGGAATCAGAGTGTCCCCCTCTGTGTGGTCCTGGCAGAGCGCCTCACCTCTCTGAGCCTCTGAGAGCCGTGCCCGGGCTCTGGGCCCAGCCTGCTTCACGGGGCTGGGAGAGGCTCTGAACTTGTGCGAGTCAGCTGGCCAAACCTTCACTGCAGTTCAGCGTCTTTATTACAACCCCAAATTTGGGCCCCGGGTGGGGGTGCAGTGTGGGGCTAGGTACCCCCAAACAATGAATCCCCCTGCCTCAGTTTCCCTCTGTCACATGGGAAGGAAGGCCTCCCTGCTTCCTTCATCAGGATACCGTGAGGCCGGAATGTGGCAACACGTGGTCACAGGCCTCTCTGTCACAGAGTGCCCAACAATGAGGATCGTCCAGACACGGTCCTTGCGCTCCAGGGCTGACATCTGTGAGGGACACCTGTGCCCGGGCCCAGCACCACTGACGGGAAGGGCAGGTGGAGCTCGCCCCTGAGACTGGGTGGTGTCCCAGAGCCTCTCAGCCATGGGTCTGGCTTCACCAAGCTCTGTCTTGAAGTGGGCACAGGTCTTGTGTGGGGCTGGGGCGCGATACCCCCAACTCCCAGCAAGTTCCCCAACCTTCACAGCTTCCTCGTCCAAGGGCAGAGCCGAGCCTTCTCCTCAGCCCCACCGGGTCTCTGCTGGGGTTGGGGTGGGAGGGACAGAGCCAAGGTGGACAGCAACACGGGGGCTCCCGAGAGCTGGTGACAGAGGCCGACCATCCAGAGCCATGAAGAGGCAAGTCCCGTGGGGCTCAGCAAGGTCCACCCTATTTCCAGCACCTCTAGCTGCTGTCCAGTGGGAGCTTCTGGGAGGCTGGCCGACTCACGGTCACGTTGGGGATGCTGGTGACAAAGCTGTCCCACTTCCTCCTCACCTGCTGGAACACCAAGGTAGGGGAGCTGAGCGGCCAAGGCCCACGGCCAAGCTGGGGGCTTCTGGTGCTGTTCCAGCCATAGCCGCGAGGTGGCGGTAGACCCCAGAGAGAGAAGCGCCGCCGCCGGCGACCCTTCCGCAGCAGGAGGAGGCGCCCCCCGCCCCAGGGATCCGTTCTCTCCTTCTTCAAGGAGCAGGAGGCGGCCGATCTCCTGCTCCACTCACGCACCCACGACAATGTCGCGCTGATCATCTTAAAACAGCTCTGACCATGACCCCACCCCGCCCCATCCTAAAACTTTCAGCCACTGCCCAGTGCCCAGGGGACTAAGCCTCCAGGACCCTCCGGACCGCCATCTCCCAGGAGCTCGCTCCCGCCTCACTCCTGGGCAGCTGTGCGTCTTCCCGGTCCGCTGCCTGCTGTGCACCCACCTGGGAGCCTGGGCCGCCCCCGCTGCCCGCTCCATGACCGGTCCTTCAGCCCTGGCCCTTACCTGTTGGCATCGCCTCAGCCACCACCGGCAGCCTCTCGGCGGGGTTTGGATCAGCTGCTCCGTGAGCTGCTCCGTGAGCTGCTCCGAGAGCTGCTCCGTGTCCTCCCCTCTCCCCGCAGGTTGGCTCTTCTGAGCAGGGACTTTCTGCACGTCTGCCCCTCCGTCAAGGCCTTGGGACCTGGATTTCTCATGCCCTTGTCTGAGGCTCACTGCCCGGCGGAGCTGGCCCTTGAGGGGTCTTCCCCAGGGCTCCTGGAGCTTCCCGTAGGAGTGCCGCCAGGGTCCTCGCAAGGACTGGCTGCGCAGCCCTGTTCCCATGGTTCTGGACACTTCAGCCTCTCGGCAAGCCACTGGCCCTCTAGGATGGCCTGGTGCCTCCACCCATCTGACCGGAGCTCACCTGGGGGCAAAGGTTGTTGCTGCTGAGGTGGCTGTCATAAACCAAAGGGCAGGCCACAGGGGCTGAGCATCCCTGAGTCACACTCCCCACCACCTCCTCATCTTCTGGAACAAGAAGTGTAAACCCGAGGCCTGGATCTTCCCGTCTGTTTCTCCTCCTCCTCCAGGCAACCCTCCCTGACCACCCATTCTGGAAAAGCTTGGCCTCCTCTAAGCGCGGCTCTGGTTGTCCAGGTCCCTGCATCTCAGAGACACTGATTCTAGATGACTCAAGAGCAAAGCAGAGACAGGCTTTTATGAGTCAGGGCAGCTCCAACCTAGAAGAGCCATATTCATAGAGATACAAAGTAGAATGGCAGCTGCCGCCAACCAGAGGCAGAGGGAATGGAGAGTTCATTGTTTAGTGGTTATACATTTTCAGTTTTAGGAGATGAGAAGGGCCCTGGAGGTTGGTTGCACAACATTGTGGATGAATGCAATACTACTGAGCCATCCACTTCAAATACCGCTGGCCGAGATGGAGCTGGGCGTGGAGGCGCACGCCTGTAATCTCAGCAACTCGGTAGGCTGAGGCAGGAGGATCACAAGTTTGAGGCCAGCCTCAGCAATTTAGGAAGACCCTTACAAAGAATGAAAAGGGCTGGAGATGTGGCTCAGTAGTAAAGCGACTGAAAAAAAAAATAAAGAATAAAAAGGCTAAGATGGTAAATCTTTTACCACATTAGGAAAAAAAAAAGTTAAAGAATAAGAGAAAGAGAAACAGCTCTAGGCCAGGCATCAGGAGGCCTGGTTTTCTTCCAAGTCTAACTCTGCCCCAATATTCCAGGACAGTGTAGAGGTTAAGAGCTGGGCTGCCAGGACCCAGGACCAAGTGCCTATGGGTAAACTGCAGCTTTAGCGCTTAAAGTTCTGTGACCCATGAGCCCCCACTTCAGTAACAGAGCTCCTCAGGCAATTGTTCTGTGGCTTAAATGTGTCCCACAGGGTCTGGTACACAGCAAGTGCTCAATAAAAATGAGTTGGCGGTATTGATCATTGTCTCCCCTCTGTAAAATGGGTTCTTTGAAAAACTGAGACAAAATCATGAATGTGGACATCTCTGCAAGTGAGACTACCAGTAGCAGCTCTTTCTCATGAGACAGGGGAAAGAGAGAGTGGTCCCAAGTTAGGCCAGCAGTTTCCCGAGAATCATAGAATTTGAGGGCTGGAGGGACCTCCCACTTCGGGCCATGCTCCTTTTAGTTTTGTCCACTATGTTTTGAGCATTTTGAGCATTTACACTGGTTCAAGAGCTCCATGGATTTCATTTAAACACCATGCTAGCCCTATGAAGTGGGCATTATTATCCTTTGCTGTTGTTAGTTTGAGACAGGGTCTTCCTTAAACTCCTACACCCAAGTGATTCTCCTGCCTCAGTCTCCCCAGTAGCTGGAACTACAGGAGTATGCCAGCATGCTTAGCTTATCATCCCATTTTACAGACCAGAAAATTGCGGCTCACAGAAATCAAGCACTGTCCAGAGAGCATGCCCAGTAAATGGTAGAGCTAGACTCCCAGTGGATCAGCCTGGCTTTAAAGCACAAGCTTCTACGGTCTGTCCCTACCCTGGCCCTGCCATGCCCCTGGGTCAGCAGCAGAGGCAGAACCAGAAGCCAGGCCCCTGCCTCCTCCATGCTTAGGCTGCTGCAAGAGCTGCCTGCCGTGGGTCAGGGAAGTGCTGGCTGTGACCCATGGCTCTGCTCTACAGTTCCCCCCCAGGGGCTGGCCTGGCCTTCTTTCCTCCCTCTGAGTTTCTGGGCCATCCTTGGGAAAAGCCTGTCTTAATGTCTGACAGACTCAGCTCTGACCGAGGAGCTAAGACAAGGAACTTATAAAGAGAATGGACCCTGCGCCCCAGTCTGTCCCAAATGCTGATTCTGACAGGATCCCAGGCATCTTTATCCAGCCCCGCCCACACTCCTAGTGTTCAACCCACAGGCCACCCTGACCCTGGTCCCAAGGCAACAAAGCCATCACAGAATCTCTGTGGCCCTGGCCTCGGCGGTGCTGTTCTTGCACGTCCTGCTCTCTCTGAAGCCCGAGCCAGGAAGAGCTTGCTGACCCACAGGCTGGGAGAAGCGTAGGGCTGGATGGCTCCCATCAAGCCCTCTTGCTAAATGCGTAGTCTTAAAATAATCTCCCCCATCCACTGAGGACAAGGAGAAAATAGGTGTTCCTGTCCTTCTCTTCCCATCCTCCGGCCTTCTTCACCTGGCCAGCTCTCGCTCACCTTTCAACACCTGGTTCTGTGAGTGACACCTGCCAGAAGGCTTTGCTGACCCCTCTGGGCTGTGTCAGGTGGGTGGTCCCCAACCCACCAGAGCCCAATCACACCCACGCCTTGTCCCACCAGACTGGGCATCCTTTAAAGGTAAAATCTTTTCCCTCTCTGTGGCCCTGGTACCCAACACAGTGAATACTTGGTGTTAAATATCGGAATTGATCAATCGTCCATGGCTGTGTGACAAACGACTCCTGGGGCAAAGAGTGCAGGCCAAGGGACTAAAATGTATTGCTTCCTTCTCTTCCTTTGGTTTTATTTATTTATTTTTATGTGGTGCTGCGGATCAAACCCAGGGCCTCACATGTGGTAGGTAAGCACTCTACCACTGAGCCACAACCCCAACCCCTCTTTTTTTAAATAT
Organism: Spermophilus citellus; assembly: GCF_964194105.1. NCBI lineage: Eukaryota > Metazoa > Chordata > Mammalia > Rodentia > Sciuridae > Spermophilus > Spermophilus citellus. The sequence continues at coordinate 251,938,847 of NC_138183.1, read as the reverse complement.
TTATTTCTTTTAGTTGTACATAGTACCTTTGTTTTATGTATGTATGTATGTATGTATGTATTTTTATGTGGTGCTGAGGATCCAACCCAGGGCCTCACACCTGCTAGGCAAGTGCTCTACTCTAAGCCACAACCACAGCCCTTCCTTTGGTTTTAAGCACTATGTTTTGAGTATTTTTGCTGGTTCTGGAGCTAATCCCTCCATGGATTTAATTTAAACCTGATAGCTTAAATGACATTTAGAGGCTTACAACACACTGAGTGGCTTCAGGCAGGACACATTATGTCACAGTTTCTGTGGGTCAGGAACTGGCCGTGGCTCAGTGGGACTACTCTCAAGGGTCCCACAGGATGGATGACCTTCTGGGCTCACTCCTACCATGACACAGAATTCTATCCTCACAGGTCATTGTTGGCTGTTGGCTGCCTACCCCTAGGTCTCCAAAACCAGCTCACAATGTGACAGCTGGCTTCAATCAGAGCAAGCAAGGGACAGCCAGAGATGGGGAGCAAGACGGGAGCCAGAGTCTCCCTGGGCTTAATCTCAGAGGGGACATCCATCCCTTCTGTTCCTCAGGAGCAAGTCATCATGGCTTCGGGGGAGGGGGTCACACAAGGATGTGAACACCAGCAGGCTGGAGTGGCCGGGCCCTTGGAGAGCATGCCTACCCCGCAGAACAAGGATTCATTCCCAGCCCATGACGTGCCCAAGTCTAGAGCCTTGCCCTGTCAGGAACTAGCTACAGGCCTGGGCAAGTGGCTTACCTTCATGTCCCTACAATTTCTCAGCTGTCAAATGGGGATTAGATGGCACCCACGGAAAGGCGGCGTTGTTTTACACCCATTAAGAAAGAATACCTGTTGCCCACTCATGGGAACACGCAGCCCTACTTCAGAGAGAGTTAAATGTGGAGAGAAGTGTGACATTAATGACACGTGCTAGTATCGACTTCCTGAATGATGGATGCCATTTAAGGTTGTGGTGATGGGAGAAGGCTGCGGACAGGGGCAGGCTCCCCGGAGAGTTCTCATAAGGCAGCCAGTGCTGTTAATCTGTGTCTGCACGTTGTTCGCAAGACCTTGGGTGAGGCCCAAGAGTGAGGCGGGTAGAATCTCTGCCCTGGGAAAGGAGGGATTCTCAGACACTTAAGGAAGTGCCTTGGGAGATGCCAAGTGCAGGAGGATGCATCCTTGAGGAGAATCTGAAAAACCAGCCTCTACCTCAGAGCAAAGCCTGTCCAAGGAAGGAGGCATGACCCTTGTCCTTGGAAAGACCCACAGAGCACTCCTAGGCACATATCCACCCTGCTGAGTTCTTCATCTGCAAATAACTGGAGAGATCTGCTGCGCCAGGTGTCCCTGACTCAACCAGGCTAGGTGGGGACCGATAGCAACCCCTTGGCAGCCACCAATCAGCATGGGAAAGGGAAAATACCTGGGATGCCAGATGACCCTCCCAGTAGTTTATGGTGGTTGATAACATGTTGGGAAAACAAGTATTTCAGCAAGTACTCCCCTCGTGGCTTAAACCAATCAGTTCAAACGAATCCCCCTCTTGTACTAACCAAACACCCCTATCCAACTTGTTCCCGCCAATGAATGTGCTAATCGTGTTTTAGAGTTGTTGTTTGATTTTCCCGCGGTGGGTGATGATTTGCTAAGAGATGCTATTACTGCTGTTGACCGGTGACGAGTTCTTGCTTCCCCGATGTTGAAGAATAACACCAGAGAGCACGCCGAGGCAAGGTCAGAGGAGAAATTAGAAGTTTATTAAAGGACAGCAGAAAAGACTTCTCCCGGAGGAAGAAGGGGACCCAAGAGGTGGAATCCGTGGAAGTGCGGTTGTCTCCCCTTCTTATAGTTTTGGGGATGGAATGTAGGTTGGAAGGCCCAGGGGTGGGACACTTCTTTATGATGGGCTATCTTTAAGTTTGCTGGGGGCTGTTCATCAACACTTCTTCTTTTTTTTTTTTTTCAAGAGAGAAGAGAGAAGAGAGGAGAGAGAGAGAGAGAGAGAGAGAGAGAGAATTTTAATATTTATTTTTTAGTTCTCGGCGGACACAACATCTTTGTTTTGCATGTGGTGATGAGGATCGAACCCAGGCCAAACGCATGCCAGGCAAACACGCTACCGCTTGAGCCACATCCCCAGCCCTCATTAACACTTCTTTGAGGTGGACTTTGGCCTTGGGCTTTTTCAGGACTTCATTAACATTCCATGAGTTGTCCTGCGTTTCCTGGAATCATTCCCAGCATGGCCTCCATTTTAGATTTCACTCGGTATTAGACTCGATTTACCTAACTACACTGACTACCTAACTTTAAATCTGGCTTCAATGCTATGATGTATGTGAAGACCCTGCCTTCCCCAAAGAGTGTATAAAACTGCTGCAAACCCTGGGCTCCGGGGCCTCTCAGTGTCACCGGTTGCTGTGTGCGTGCGGAGGACAGAGCTAGCTCACAATAAACACCTCTTTGTCTCTGGTGGTCTCTAGTGGTTTTGGGGGGGTCCCGAATTGAATTCAAGGATAACAAATCCAGGTGGTGATACCGCTGTTGACCAGTGACGAGTCCTTGCTTCCCCGATGTTGAAGAATAACACCAGAGAGCACGCCGAGGCAAGGTCAGAGTAGAAATTAGAAGTTTATTAAAGGACAGCAGAAAAGACTTCTCCCGGAGGAAGAAGGGGACCCAAGAGGTGGAATCCGTGGAAGTGCGGTTGTCTCCCCTTCTTATAGTTTTGGGGATGGAATGTAGGTTGGAAGGCCCGAGGGGTGGGACACTTCTTTGTGATGGGCTATCTTTAAGTTTGCTGGGGGCTGTTCATTAACACTTCTTTGAGGTGGACTTTGGCCTAGGGCCTTTTCGGTACTTCATTAACATTCCATGAGTTGTCCTGTGTTTTCCCTGAGTCATTCTCGGCATGGCCTCCATTTTAGATTTCACTCGATATTAGGCCCGATTTACCTAACTACACTGACTACCTAACTTTAAATCTGGCTTCAGTGGGCTTCTTCAAGGAGGTGGTGGGGTGGGGTTCAGCCTCACAGGCACGAAGGAGGTGGAGGTGAGAGTGGAGCAGATGGCCAGAGCCTGGGGACATGCCAGGTTCGCCCTGGGGAAGTCAGACATGAAGCTCATCTCCAGGCCTTTGAGAATCTGACCTGGGAATCTGATAGGCCTTGGGGGGCAGCAGGAGAGCAGCATGCCCTCTACTCAGAAGCCTTACCCCATTGTTCAGATGAAGTAACAGAGGCACAGTTGGGATGGACCTGGGGTGCAGCCCTATTGAGCCTGGCTAGCACGGGGAGTCTTCAGCAAATGAACTGTGCTCCACCCTCTGGGGGTGAAGTCTGGGTATTCACAGAACTATGTGTTGGTAAAGATGGCGCCCAGACTGCTTCTCTTCCCGGAGCTCAGGTCCAAGAAGCACTGAATGGCGCTCGAACTGTCACCTCCAATCCCTGTGAATGGCTCGAACTTTGAATGGCGCACCTCCAATCCCTGAAGTGGCGCGAATTCTCAGCCAATGAAGAAGTAACAGCCCACTCGCCTTGCTCCTCCTCATCCTGTGTTAAGCCCATAAATATCAATACCCTGTTCGTGCTCACTCTTACCCTTACTCTCCCCCCTCCCCTCTCTCCCCCCTCCCCTCTCTCTCTCCTCCCCTCTCTCTCCCCCCTCCCCTCTCTCCCCCCTCCCCTCTCCCTCCCCCCTCCCCTCTCCCTCCTCCCCTCTGTCTTCCTCTCCTCTCTTTATCCCCCCTCACTCTCTCCTTCCCCCTCACTCTCCCTCCTCCCCTCTCCTCTCCCTCCTCCCCTCTCCCTTCCTCTCCTCTCTTTATCCCCCCTCTCTCTTTCCTCCCCTCTCTCTCCCCCTCCCCTCTCTCCCCCCTCCCCTCTCTCCCTCCTCCCCTCCCCTCTCCCTCCTCCCCTCTCTCTTCCTCTCCTCTCTTTATCCCCCCTCACTCTCTCCTTCCCCCTCACTCTCCCTCTCTCCCCTCCCCCCTCCTCCCTTCTCCTCTGTGACTGGCTGCTAAGGTCCTGCTAATAAAGGTAAACGGTTGTTTTGGCTTGTTGAGTTTACGGAGCTTTTCCATCGCCCTTTACACTATGAGCCCAATGGTTAATGCCACTAGATTTTCTCCTTGAAAATATGACCAGTGCTTGCAGACATATGTTTAACTTAAAACTGTTTGAGTATGTTCAATAATGAATCTCTGCTCTTTGCCTGAGCGACTCCTAATATGCTGTAATTTGGTGCCCTCTTTCTTTTAGTTCAGAACAATGGTACCAAACCATTGTCCAGTTTTTCGGTTTTCATGTCCCCACAGGAAGCTGGAATACCAGGCTGTTAATTTCAATGCCAGAACCTGGCCACCTTATCACTTGGAGAAATCAAAGTGAATGGTAAATAACACTATTACTTAAACACTGTTATAAAAGCTCCCAGGTGCTGGGCACTTGTCCCTGCCAGGCACTGCACCGAGGGCCTCCTGAAAGTGGCTGTGTTTAATTGCCACAGCATTCCAAAGAATTAGGGAAGGATTATTTTGAGTGGCAGAGAACCTGAGCTCAATAGGTGCAGGGAGGCAGAGCCAGTAACTCAGGTGCTCTTGAACTTTTCCAAATAGCTTGATTCCTCATCTGTAGAATGGAGCTGGGCAGGTCTCCTGGGAGCCCCAGACTTGCCTTTCTGAGAAGCACCAACCACCAGGCCCCATGGCAAGTCCACCGCAAAGTCAGGTCTGAGAAGGGCCCGGAGAAGCTGGCTGTACAATCAGGTTCCAGTGTTCCCGCTGTGTACCGGTGATGAGTCCTTGCTTCCCTGAGGTAGAAGTATAACGCCAGAGAGGCACGCGGAGGCAAGGGTAGAGTGGAAAGTTGACTATTAAAAGACAGCAAAAGACTTCTCCCTGGAGGAAGAAGGGGACCCAAGAGGTGGAATCCATGGAAGGGTGAGGTCTTCCCTCTTTTATAGCTAAGGTCTACTTTCAGCTTTCCCGATTCCTGTCCTTTGTTCTGTTATCTTGCAGTGATGGAATGCAGGTGGGAAGACCCAAAGGGTGGGGGACAGGTGGACCAAAGGAGTAATCTGGGCTGGGATTGCTTTTGGATTAGCTTCATTCACATTTCCTAGGGATGGGCTCTGTCTTCATCTTACTCGATATGAAACCCCATTTACCTGACTACGCTAACCACCTATCTGTAAATCTGGCTTCACCAGGTACTATCTTCACAGAGATCTCAGAAACAAAGTCAGAAACAAAGCTCTTCCTTTGATTCCACAGTTTCTGCTTTCTCTTTTCCTGGGTGGTCTAAGGTGGCGAGTGGAGCAGAAAATGTGGTGCTTGGGGGTCCCTGACTGGGTCCCTGGCTGTGCAACCAGGAGAGAGGTTGTGTCTGTTCTTGGAGCCTCAACATCCCTCCCTACTTTAGAGGATTGCTGGGAGAATCCAAAGAGTTATCACTTGGACTGTAAGGAGGTGCGTCCCCTTCCTCTGTCCCATCTTGGGGACCAGTGACTTTGAATGGACCTGGCACCCTGGTAAAGGGCTGGACCCATGGTGGGGAGTCTCCCACGGGTTTGAGGACTTGGGATTTGGGCACGTGGGCAAAGCAGGAGAGATGGCAGAAATGACAATGTTAACTGCAGCTGAGAGTCTGGGCAGGGGCAAGTACAGGGACTGTTTTGGCTGGCATTGCCCCAATAAAACTTGGGAGGAGGTTTGGGAGGAGCTAACCCATTCCTTTGCTTCTTGGGGCTGGCCCGTTCAGAGGGGTGGAAACAGAAGCACGATCTCAGAACTGGCAGAGACTTCGGCAGCCCAAGAGCACAGGGGAGATGAAGGCTGTGCTCCACCTCGGCCGGCGATGGTCTGAGTATCTTGTGGGGATCCCTTGATGGGCTCTGTGGTCTAGTGGGACTGTCCAGACTGAAAGGACAGGTCCCTAGGGGTGGGAGGCAACAAGGTTAAAGGAACAGAGACCACAGGGACAAAGTGTGGGGAGTTAGGCTCAGTACCCCAAAACTGCACCTGGGCAAGGGCACAGGACCGCCTTTCATCGCTGTGCAGTTCCCACATTGCCCATGTGCTCCATGCTGATGGGTGAACGGGGATGTGACCCAAGCCATGCTTTGCCTGCCCGGTCATGTGCTGGTAGAGAGAGGCCTTATCACCAAAGTGCCACCTTTTCCTTATCATCAACCAGGCACCCCATGGTTTAGTGTAGCTGTGCATGGGAACCAGGCTAGGAGCCCCAGTGGAGCAGCCTGGTCCCCCCAAGGACCTGAGGCAGGAAAACTTATGAAAAATAAATAAATAAAAAGCAGATCAAACTACCCTTGGACTGCCTCTGCCCTGTCACCTGGAGGCTTCTGTGCTACAGAATAGAAGACACAGTTCCAGCCTGTGCAGGGTGTTTGTCCATCCCAGGGGAAGCAATGGGTCTTCCTGAGGGCCTGGTGGCCTTGCCCTGTCTTTTCACTGAGGGTTAACCCAGCAGCCAGGCCCTCTAAGGTTCCAGCCACCAGAAATTGGACAGCCCTCATTCATCATCTGAGGAGGGAAGATCCCCCTCATCTGGGTTGTCCTGGTCAGAGTGAAGCCCAGCTTCTGAGCTGGAAATGGAAACTCAGAGGGTGGTCTGCACTGGGGGGCTCGTGGCATCTGCTATGTTCTGAGGGGTCCATGGCTTTGTCTGGGAGCTCCCTTTCCACCTGGATGCTTCCAGTTTCTTTGTTCCTAACTGTTCCTGGCCTCCCCCACTGTGCTTCCTGAATTTGCTGGGGAGCTGTCCTCCCTGGGCCCAGCAGTATGCAGTGCACCATGCCCCTCCCCCGCCTCATCTTCCTGTCTTAGTTTGGGCCTGTTCTCAGCATGGGGCCTTGTTTATCAATATCTTCACCTGATAAACTCTCTCTTTTTCAGGACTTGGCCCAGTCATCACCTCCTCCAGGAAGCCCTCTAAGGCCCCTCTTTTAGGGTCAGGGGCCCCTCCTTGGAGTTCCATAACCCCCCTGGCCATCCATCATCTCTAGCACAGAGCCACACCGCTTTGAAGTCAAGCATTTCAGGCTCTGTTCCTGCTGGTCCGGGAGCAGGGTGGGGCTGGGGAAACTGCTCATTATTCAGGACATCTTTCCTGAGAAAGCTGTGGCGTGAATGAATCTTCTTTCCCTCCTTTCTGGCCCAGGGACACTCTTGAAGTCTCCCTCCTCCCAATTTGCCCCTTGGCAAACACACTCCCACCCCACCTGACCTGTTCCAGGTCGTTGTCTCTTTAACTTTCCCTCCAGGCTAAAGGTGGTGTCCTCTGGACTCCTCAACCTCCTGCTGGACTCTTGGGCCTCTGAGGCAGTCCCCTTTACTCCAGTCCTTTTAACTGTGGGCTGATGTCTCCCCTGCTTTCATTACCCACTATTTATTAAGCACCTATTCTGTGCTAAACTCAACTGTTGGAGAGGTAATGTTCAAATGTGAGGAGGGGAACAGAAGACCGACCAACCAATCAACCAAGAACCTTCCAGAAAGTGGAAGACACTAAGAAGCAGAAGGCAGAGCTGCACTTCCAGCCTCACAGGAGCCTCTGAGCTGCTGGATGTCACACTTCTTTCCTGAGAGATCCTGCTGCCTGTGCCTGAGCACCACAGCTGAACTCCTGGCCAGCCCTCCTCTGCCACCCCCTCTTGGGAATTTAGCCAAGTCCCCAAGCTTCCCAGATCTCCAGAATTAGTGGGGGTTAAAAAAATCAATAAAAGATTCCTGGGCCCCACCCTAGCTCCATGGGTGTGGGTCCAGGAATCTGTTTGTTTAAAAAAAACAGGGAGATTCTTATCATTGGGAAGTAGGCCTCTCTGCGGGTCTCGACACTGATTCACTTCAGAACCATTTGGAAAGTTCCTAAAACTAGCAAGGCAAAGGGGGGGGGGATCTCATTTCCCAACGTTGGGTCTCAGTGACCTAGGTGACTCTGTTAGTCCCTCTAAGGCATCTGGTTAATTTGAATAAGACCATGGGGGTGGGGCTCAGGAATCTGCATCTCCAGTCAGCACTCTGTAACAAAGAGATTCTGCCAGTAAAGATCTGAAGCTCACCCTGAGAAATGCTCCAGCCATGGCAGACTCCTCACCCAGGCTGTTGGCTAGAAAGTTTTCTTGGCTTGGAATGGAATACTTTCCCAACCCTGTCCTCTTGGGGAAGGAGAAAGCCTGGATGGCAAGGTGTCTTGTTTCTCAATCTAACTTGATAATGTATATGCTCTGGCTAACTGTTTAGAACCCATACTGCTTTGTTCACAGCAATCTATCTGGTTCCACTCAATTAGGTCCTTTGTTCAGATCTGCCTCAGTTGGTGTTGATGTAGGAGTCACCTGAACCTGGGTGGAGGAAGCCACCTGCTTTATGTTCCAGATCCATTCACAGACCCTGTTGATTGGCCAGCCCTAGAACAAGGTCATGCCTTTTCTGAAAGACACAGGGATTCAAGTCTTACATCTGTGCAGAAGGGTAGATAAAATAGACAGGAAGTAATGAGGTCACAAGGTAGGCATGTGCTAGAAGTGTAACACACAAGGAAGGACAGACTCAAGTGTATGAAGTCCAGCCCCTTTTATGTGGAAATCCAGTCCAGAGAGGGATGGGACCTCACAAGGTTACAAGGCTTTAACACTTTTCCTGTATTAAAAAAAAAAAAAAAGTTATGTCGAGTCTTTGGGCTTGGAGATGCGTTAGAAAGTGAGCTCCATGAAATGATGGGCCTGGGTTTTGCCCACCAATCCCCCGCATAGCACCAGGCACATAGTAGTAAGTAGGTGCTTAAGAGATGCGTATTGATTTAATGAAAGCGTGACTTTGGAAGGTTGGATTTTAAATTCTTATTCTGCTTCTAAAATAGCTGTGGTGGGGGGCTGGGGATGTGGCTCAAGCGGTAGCGCGCTCGCCTGGCATGCGTGCGGCCCGGGTTCGATCCTCAGCACCACATACAAAGATGTTGTGTCCGCCAAAAACTTTAAAAAAAAAATAAAAATATTAAAAAAAATAGCTGTGGTGGATCGACCCAGGGTTGGAGTCCTGCGGAACAGGTGGAAGAAAGGACGAGGAAGTTGTAGTGATAAACTTTTTACGCAATGAAGTTCGAGAAGAGAAGGGGATCTTAGAAGTTCGAGAAGAGAAGGGGATCTTAATCCCTCTCCGCGCTCAATTTCTAGTCAACGGTGTTCTTAGAGTCCTTGATCCTCTAGTCTGGAAGCAGGTTATTTTTTCTCCTTGCCCTAATTACGTCTGATGTACTGTATATTTTATGTTTATTTGTCTAGTTTCCCCTCACCGGAAGGCAGGAATTTTGGGTTGTTTGGGTCACTTCCCTACCCTCTGGTTGGCACAGAGCCCAATTAAGCAGCTTTCCTTTCATATCTCAACCAAGCTTTATAAACCCCTAGGTCCTGAGCGACCCCACTTTGCAAATTAGGAAAACTGAAGCTCAGAGAGGTGAAGTGGAAATGTCCAAGGTCACACAGAGACTGACTTCTAACCCCCATGACCACCCACACAGACGCCACAGGACGCAGTCACGTAAACCCTGGAGGCACCAGCATCTTCTCCTTCCTCCTACCCTCCGCTAACGCTCTGAGACCTCTTCTCCGACCGCTAATGCGTATCTGCGTCGGGCCGGGGTGCCTGAACCGGGGCGCATCTGTTATGCTTGCGGTTTGGGGAGACACGTGCTACCCGGGTGAATGAATTGCACGTCCCCACCCCTGGCGATAGCCAATCACGACGTGTCGGAGCCAGGCCACTTCCGCCTATTGCGGGCGGGGGCGGGGCCGAGCTGCCCACGTGAGGTTCCGGAGACAAGAGAGTAGGCGGTGGTGCGCCTGGGGCGGGCTCTCCTGGCCTTGCCACCAATCCAGGGGCCCTCCGGAGACGCGAGGGGCGGGGCTGACGTGGCGCGCCAAGGCTTAAACGTGCCGGTAGGTGGGCGTAGGGAGGAGTCCTAAGCGGAGGAGTGGTGAGTGACGGAGAATATTACCCAATTCTAGGAGGGGTTGGGCTGCCTGGACCAATAGGAAGTCCGTGAGGCGGGGCCTGGGACTGCAGCAAGTTCGGTTGCACGGAGACCGCAGCTGTTCCCTGTCAGCGGAGGCAGCGGCCGTAGAGGCGGCGGCGACGACTTGCAGCGCCTGGGAGGAGGTGAGTGTCCGCGGCGTTCTGCACCTTCCTCTTCCTGCGGCAGGTCGGAGCTGGTGGGCGTGCGCCGGCGCCAGGGACGCTTATGTAAGGGTCGCGCGCGCAAAGGAGGCGCGGGCTTTGCGAGTGACGGCTGGAGGGGACGACTGCGGGCGGCGTGCAGCGCGACGCGACACGACACGACACGACGTGCGCCGTCTCTCCTCCTCCAGCCGGGACCGGGCCGGCGCCGACCCGCCCCCTCCCTTATCCACACCCGGACCCCGCCGCGAGGCATCTAGGGCTAGATGCCGCGTGAGCATCCCTCCCGGGCGGGCGCCACCTCATCCCGCCCCTCTGGCTGCCACAGTCCTGCTCTCAGGCCCATTTTGCAGATGGAGAAACTGACGCACTGGACCCTAAAATGCCTCGCGCCAGGTCCCTGAGGGTTCAAACCAAGCCCAAGCTGACCCCATCTCACTGACTGTATGGAAGCTGTGGCAATGTAAGGCTGGCATTTTCCTTGTTCCAAGTGGTTGCACTCCGTCTCCCGTAGGATACACTTGGTTCAGATGTAGAAGTGAACTTGAGGTGCTTAGACACAATGATTCAAGACCCTTCAGTTAGGAGGTGTGGCTGGGTTCAGTCTCATTATTCTACAGCTTTTAGTGGTTTACAAAGTGCGTTTGGAAAGTGCCCTCCTGCGTCCGACTGGAAGCCTGAACCTTGAGGCCCTGCCCCGCGGGTGACTTGCCCTGTATACTTTCAGCCAGTTGTTTTACCTTTGGAGAGCTCTTTCCTCATCTCACAGATGATGGAACTAGGCCAAGTCCCAAGGTCCCTGGCAGTTTTGAAATTTTTAAAAATCCGGTCGCCTTTTTATTTTGTGAAAGGAGGAGCCCAGGGCTCATTATCCTCATTCTGCAGCTGAGAAAACTGAGGCTCTGATAAGTGCCAACACTTGCTAGATCGCAACTAGAGCCCTCAGACTCTGCCATGAGCCTTCCCCATGCTCCCTTACCCACTACCACCAGCAGCCCTGGCTAGCCTCCCTCCTGTCAATCTTTCCTTGTATGTGATGCAAATAATTATGTAGGGTGTGGATGTGCTCAGCCTTCCTATTTACTTGCATCTACAGCTTTCTGTTTTTCTTTTTATCTTAAGGCTTCAACTTTTAAACTCATCATGTGTAGAGCCCTAGGCTAGGTGCGGAGAGGTTACTTAGGTGATGAGGTTAATCCTTGTTTTAGAACTGCTGACAAACTGGTTGGAGGAGAGAAAAATTAAACCCAAGTAGAAGTCAGCATGCTACAGATGTTTGTAGAGAGCAGGTGAGAGCAAGGTATGCCCCAGAAGAGGAAGTGTGGTAGAGGCCCGCAAACCAGGGCAGACCTCATGCTAAAGCGGGAGAGAAGGGGACTGGCCCCTGGGCTAAAAGGGCAGCCTTTGTGGGAGAGGTGAGTGGTAAACCTACTTTTGATGCCACTGGCAGTGTAGCAGCAGTGATTGGATTTGAGCAACAAAGGTCTTATGGAAGAGGAGCAAGTTCTAAGCAATGAGAGCCTGCAAGTGGAAGGCTGAGGAAAAAGAATGGGGAAAATAGTACTTCTCAGGGGGTATGAGAAACTTGGTCATGGGAAGCGGCTGCTACAGGTGAGGGCACTAGGATTTACTAATGTGCGGGTAAATCAGGGAGGATTGGATCCAGGGGCAGCTGGGCGTTTGGGAACCAGCAGACCTGAGCTCCGGTTGTGTTCATTTGTGTTCTGCTAAGTTCTTTGAGAGCAGCAGTCCTTTTCTGTCTTTCTTTCTTTCTTTTTTTTTTTTTTTGCATTCTGGGGATTGAACCAGGGTCCTGAGCATGGTGAACACCATACTCTGCCATTGAGTTACACCCTAAGCCAGCTCATCCCTCCATCCCCCACCCCTTTCTTTTTTGTGGAACAGGGAATTGAACCCAGGGTCCTGTCACTGAGCTCTTTTCCCAGCTTTTCAATCTGTCTCTCTACCTATCTATCTATCTATACTTTATTTTATTTTGAGGCAGGGTCTCATTAAGTTGCTGAGGCAGGCCTGCAGTTCCCCTGCCTCAGCTTCAGAGTAGCTGGAATTACAGGTGTGTGCCACCATGCCCTACTCACTCTTTCTTTTATTTTTTTATTTTTTGGGTATCAGAGATTGGGTATACTGAGCCACATCCTCAGTCCTTTTTTGTATTTTATTTAGAGACGGGGTCTCACTGAGTTGTTTAGAGCCTTACCTTGCTGAGGCTGGCTTTGAACACGTGATCCCCTGCCTTAGTCTCCTGAGCCACTGGGATTATAGGCGTATGCCATCCTGCCGGCTCACCCTTTGTTTCTTTTCTTTTTAATTTTTTTTTTTAGTTGTAGATAGATAGCATGCCTTTTTTTTATTTGTTAATTTTTATGTGGTGCTAAGGATTGAATCCAGTGCCTCACACATGCCAGGCAAGCGCTCTTGTCACTCAGCTATGGCCCCAGCTCAACCCTTTATTTCTTAGTGGCTGCTCTGTCCCCTGCCCTTAGGGAAAGGGCTCTCTGTTCACTGTGGTTGGTCAATGTCTGTTGTTTTTTTAATTAATTGAGGCTGCCATCCGAGGTGTCTCCAGTTTACCCCAGCGCCCCCTTCTGCACCTTCTGTCCTCTTCTGTCCCTGTTGAAGCCTGCTGCATCTTGGCTCACCCGTCTCTGTGACACTGCTCCCCTCCAGGGTCTCACTCCAGGAGGGTTCCCCTGTAGCCTGCTGTGGGTCCTCTGCCTCTGACAACCTCCATGTCCTATTCCTCCATTTCTCCGTATCACTCCCAGTACTCCATGTGCCGTGCTGCGTGGCTGTCCTCCCAACCCTGTGCATGGAGGCTCTGGACCAGTGGCAGTGCTGGATCTCAGGTTCATGTCTCATTCCGTGTCACAGCTGTCTGTGTCTTCTTTGTATCCTCAGTCTCTAACACAGGGCTGGGAACAACAGGGGTGCTTAGTAAAAGTTTTGGATAAATTAGTAGAAAATGTCTTAAGCTGATCATGAGTGAGGAGAGCAAGGTAGACATCAGGGCACCTAGAAAGTAGTCATTAGGGACGGCTGCAATGACCAGCACCATGTGCAGAGACCAGTGAATCTGGGAGGGAGTCCCCTCTCTGGCCCTTTCCGGGTCCTCACCCGGGACTGTGTTTTTGTTGGAGGTGAGTGTGGACTTCTCTGGCTGCCTCCCAGTGGCAGCATACTCTTTTTGGATGGGGCCCTGTTCTGCACGTCCCAGGCCTGCTCTGGGGCTAGTTTCTCCTCCAGAGGCGTCCTTTGAGAAGGGGGGCATTTTGCCTGCTCCCTTGCTGAAACCATCTCTGGGCCTGACTGAGTGGATTCTCTCACTTAGCTGTCTTCTGGTATTTGCTGTGGACGCTTTGCCAGAGAACGAGGGCTTGATAGTAAAAGATGGAAAATAACCAAAGGAACAAGCCCTTTCCTCTTACTTACTGAATGAGGAGCTTGCCTCATCTTGGCGTTCAGGACTAACCAACGTGGTCCTTCTGTTGGGCTTTTTCATCCATTGACCCCATTGGTAACCTCTTCTGCCTTGGCGCCACCGTCAGACTATTCACTGACCCTCCAAACTCACTTCTTAGTGTCCCTCTTCTTGTTCCCAGTGACTTGATTTTCTTCAGGGCCTTTTACTCTTCAGTACTCAGGGCTTTCCTATATTAAGCCTGGCCAGATCTGTTCAGCTGGATGTGGATTCTCTCTTTTAATAACAAATCATTATTTGTAATGATAAGTAATGATTTGCTATTAATAATAGAGCCAAACTGTATGTGCTCTCACTATGTAGTGACAGGGGCCTTACTAAGCCCCACATATAGAGAGGTTAACTATCTTGTTCGAAGTCTCATGGCTGGGAAATGGCCTGGCTGGGGTTGACCCTGGACTCGGAGACCTTCTTTGGGGACCTGAGTCTTCTGCTTTTGGCTTCTAAAGTTAGCCCCTAATAATGTGTGTTTGGGCACTTTTTGGCAGAGCTGGTATCTTCTGGCATAATTCCTTGTGAATGCATGCACTCCATAAATATTTTATTGAATTGAATGCCCCAAACATTAAATTTCAGCTTTGACATAATCTACCAAGGCAGCTGGTTTTCTGTGAACATATTTGATTTCTTGCTGGTGTGTGTCTCCAATTTGCTATTTATTGACCAGTGGCTTGAGCTGTCTGATGGATGTGGCCTTTGGAAAATAAGCAGTCTGTAAGCTCCAGAAAGTGGCCATGCACCACCTCTGGGCTCCCACGGCGTGAATGCACGCTGTACTCTTCTTATGCAGGGCAGGGAGGAGCCTCTGCAGGAAAGGCTCTGAGGGAACAGTCTGGAAATAGGAGACACATCTCAGATCACGTAAGACAGTTCTTCATTAGTGTCAAGTTGCATCGTGAGATAGGAACCAGAGCCCAAGAGTCAGGAGACAGGTAGCTCCTGAGGTTAGAGGCAGCTGCACAGAGAATGTGGTTGGGGGACTGAGTGGAGGTGGGTGGGAAGAGGAAGCCCCTCAGATGAAACAATAACAGTTTCTGGAACTTCTTATTCTTGTGTAGTGGGAACCACACAAGGGTTTTTCTTAAATCCTGCTAGTCGTCCAGCCAGCGTCCCAGCGTGGCCATCGCGTGTGTTACCGCATTGGGTACTCCTGTGAGCCCGTGAGGTAGGTATTGTTATTGTCCCTATTTTACAGAGGAGGAATCAGGCTGCAGGGTCACAGGAGTGGGTGGCAAGAAGCAAAGGGTGGGGACAGCTGATCAATACCTGGTGTGCCCTCAGCCCTGTGCTGCTCTGGTGGCACCCATGGAGCCCCCAAGAGGAAGCAAGCTAGCAGATCTTCTCTTGGTTCTGAATCGCTATGTCCTGGCCACTCCTAGGTTCTCCCAGGCATGCCTGGAGAAGTGACAATAATACTTTTTCTTTTTCTTTAGATAGTGCCTGCCTCCTCGAGGGCTGACGCAACGCTGAGGGTAAGTCCTGTGCCTGAACCCAGGCCTGTGGGACGTGGCAGTGACTTCATTGGGAGCAGCTGGAGATGAGTCTTGTCATGTCATGTCTCAAGCTCAGTCAAGAAAAAAGACCACACTTTGATTTTTGAAAATCTCTATTTAAGCTTGGTCTTTCTGGGTTTCGTTGGTTTTCATAGGAAAGTGACATCTGTTTCCCTGCTGGCCCCAGTTGGCAGCTGGCCAGCCACAGCAGGAGGCCCCATTGCTGGAAGGGTGTGGTTTGGGAAGCTGGCAGGGGGAGGATGATGAGGCGCCTGATGACCCACAGGAAGCATCCCCAGGCAGGGCTGCCTCTGAGAAGAGCCGTTCTTCAGGGGTCACAGAGGGAGGGCAGCTGGGCACGGAGGGGCTCTGAGAAGCATGCAGCTGGGGCATGAGAGGTGGCTCTGCCAGCTAGTTATAAAGATACTTGACACGTGTTCCCAGCCTCTGCCAACTACAGTGGCAAGGAGATGAAGTTGGACTTGTCCCTCTACTTAGTGCCAAGGCAGCACTGCCCTCGTCACCTGCCCTTTTAGGGTTTCCCCTAATACTGATTTCCCTCTGATTGCAGGTGGCTGGGAGATCCAGTTGCATGTCCTCACCCTAAATGGTAAGGCTGCCTGGCAGGGCTCCACTGAAACTCAGACCTGTCTCCTGCTGGTCTTCAACAACAGTCCAGCTGGGCAGCCTGCCGGGCATTCTCCCTATGATCAGGACACTATGGTCAGGCAGCCTTCCCTTCCTCCCAAGGCAGGCTAGCTGCTCTTCCTGTGTTACAGCTAGGTGTCCTGGGAACTCTGTGGCTCTTCTTCCCCAGAGCTCATGCTCAGTGTGGAGTGGGGATTCCTTTGCACAGGAACTTGTCTTGGTTTCCACCCTTTGTATTTTAGGGATTTTTCTCTGGGGGCCCTTCATGACCTAGGAGTCTGTCTCCTTTGAGATTTTCCACCGTCCTCTTGCCCTAGGCTTTGGGCTCGCACCAGCTGTTTTCCTCCCTACAATTGAGTTTGCTTAGAAAGTTGATGGAGAAAAGGCTGATGGGAATGCGATGGAAACCCTCCACCAGGTACCCACCACCTGTTCTCTCTGCTTGCTCTGTCCACTCGTTCTCAGTTGGTAGAGTTGGGTGTCATCTCCCTTGCTTGCATCCTGCAAGGAGAGGTGGGGGCGCTGAGTGAAGTACCTCTAAACCACCTGTCTTAAGGAGCTGAAGAAACTGAAGCCCAGAGAAGGCTAATGAGCAGAATCCAAGATGCTAACACTGTTGTTTTTAAGATTGTCATTTTTTATTGATGTTTCTTTCAAATCCATCAGTTGGAAGGGAAGATTAGTCACCAAGAAGGGCCTTCTTCTCCCAGGTCATCTGATTTGTCAAAGCTCTTTGGGCTCATCAGTCCCCCAGGCCCAGCTAATTCCCTGGAGCTTTTCTTAGTTACTGTAACCAAGTCTCTGTCATCTCAGCTGGGGCCTCCCCCTCGCAGCTTTCTCCCTGGTGATCATGGGGGGAGGTGGTTGCCCGCTGTTGCTGCTGCTGCTGCTGCTGCTGCTGTTGCTGTTGAATACCATGTTGGGAGACCTCCCCAGGTCCTCCCAGGACCACCACAGCCTGCAGTCCTTCTCTTACTTGCTTGTCCTGATTCTCTGCTGGCCAAGGAGGGGCGGGCCTGGGGCATCACTAGCAGGCGGCTCCTTCTGGGGCAGCTTCTCTCTTGACCAACTTGAGATGACGTGACATCCACACCGGCTGAAAATTCTGTGACCTGGCTGTGCTGAGTCATGCTCAGTCTCTGAGGATATGTGTATCTACTTTCTCCTGTCTGCCATTGGTCAGCCCAGGATCTGGCTGGGCTGCAGTTACTAGCATGGTATTGTGCTGCTCATTTCTTTATGCCAATGTGTTGGCCAGTGTGCTATTTATCAGTATGAAATTTATTAATAAATCATTAATAGCAAATATATTGTTTACTCTGGGAAACATTTCTCTCTTACAGATGAGAAAACACAGATTCAGAGACTAAGTGACTGGGTGAGGTTTTTATATTTTATTTTTAAAAAATTTTTTAGTTTCAGGTGGACACAATATCTTTATTTTATTTTTATGAGGTCTGAGAATCGAACCCAGTGCCTCACGCATGCTAGGCAAGCACGCTACCACTTGAGCCACATCCCCAGCCCTGACTGGGTGAGTTTTGGGTGACTGTGAGTGGCATTTTTGGGTGAGATTCTGGATGCCATACCTCATCTCTACCCCTAGATGTTTGAGTAATGTAAAGTTTTTTTTTTTTTTTTTTTTGGAAGTTACTCAGATAGAAAAAAATATGTATTTTCAATTTGTTAAAATTACAATTCAGAAATCTATCCAGCTCAGTGGTGGAGCACCTGCTGGGGGCCTGGGTTCCATCCCCAGCAAAGCAAAGAAATAAAACCTCAAAATTGAATTCTTTCTTTTAAGGTCTACACTTTTTAAAGTTTAGCTCTTAAATACAACAAAGTACAAATCTTTCTATTCTGTTTACAATTCTAGAAAGTTTTAACAATCACTCTGAAAGTGATTGATTAATGCTGGTCCCATTCGAAGACTTAATTAGATTCATTTGAAAATTTTAAATTGAATTTATAAATTATTCGTCTTATTTTAATTATTTTAATACTTCTTCCAATGTTAGTTATAAATTAAAGCTGGCCATGAGGGATGCATGATTAAAAAATTCCCCAATATTTAAATAACACTTGTAAATCTAATACATTAAGCTGATTCTTAAAGTTTTCATAAACGTTCCTATTCCATTAAAAAAAATTTTTTTTTAGTTATAGATGGACACAACATGTTTATTTTGTTTACTTATTTTTATATGGTGCTGAGGATTGAACCAAGTGTCTCACATGTGCGAGGCAAGTGCTCAGCCACTGAGTACAACCTCAGCCCCCGTTTTATATTTTATTTTTAAAATAGCTTTACTGAGGTTTTATTGACATATAACTAGTAGCTCATATTTAAATCTTATGATTTAGGGCTGGGGATGTGGCTCAAGCGGTAGCGCGCTCGCCTGGCATGCGTGCGGCCCGGGTTCGATCCTCAGCACCACATACCAACAAAGATGTTGTGTCCGCCGAGAACTAAAAAAATAAATTAAAAAAAAATATATATAGTTTAAATCTTATGATTTCACAAGTTTTGACAAATTGTCCCTGTGAAACCATCAATACAGTCCAGACAAGCTGACACACCTGTCGTCTTTAGAATCTACCCCCCACCTTTGCCTCCACCTCCCTCAGGTAACCACTAATTACTTTCTGTTACTAGAGATGAGTTTGCATTTTCTGAGATTTTCCATAAAACCACTCCTACAGTTTGTGTTCTATTTTGTCTGCCTTCTTTCACTCCACATAATTATTTAAATTATGTCTAGTTGTTGCACGTATCAACAGTTCATTCTTTTTGTATATTGCTGAGTAATTATTCTATGATATGGATATTATATAGTTTATCCATTCACTTGTCATTGGTCATCTCACTGGCTTCCAGTTTTTGACAATTGCAAATAAAACTGTTGTGAAGGTTTTTGCATTTCCTTTTGTCTTGGGCAAATGCCTAGGAGGGGCGTGGTTGGACACACAGTAGTTGCTTGTGTAACTTTCCATGTTGAACCCTTCCTAGGTGATTGTACTATTTAATATTCCCACCAGCAGTGAATGAGAATTCTAATCCCTCCCATCCTCCCCAGCACTGGGGATAGTCAGACTTTATAATTTTAGCCATTTAAAAAGGCATAGATCTGGGCATGGTGGCACACGCCTGTAATCCCAGTGATTTGAGAGGCTAAAGCAAGAGGATCACAAGTTGAAAGTCAGCTTCTGTACCTTAGCAAGTTAAGGTTGCCTTGAGCAATCTGGTGAGATCCTGTTTCAATAAAAAAATTAAAAAAGGCTGGGAATGTTGTTCAGTTGCTTAGATGCCCCTGAGTTCAGTCCCTGGTACCAAAAATAAAAAATAAAAAGGCCTATAGTGGTATCTCATTGTGGTTTGAATTCCCCTAATGACGCTGAGCATCTTTTCATGTGCTTGTCCTCTGCCAATACTGATTTTAAACCTAGTAAATTCCTACCTAAAATCATAAGTCTAAACAAATTACTCCGTTTATTTTAATTGGAGCCTTGAGACTGACTTATTACTTGAAACAGACCAAATTAAATGTTAACGTACATAAAGTAATGGATAGCACAGATTCTCTTTCCAGTACTTGGGATTGAACTCAGGGCCTCAGGCTGAGCACGCGCCTTGTCACTGAGCTGCACCCCTAGCCTAACTCCCAGATTTCTTAACACAAAATTTATAAATAATTATAAATACATGTTTTTTTAATTTTGTTTAGCATATCTACAGTTAATCTTACATCTTCCTGGAATTAAAGAAGCTTACTTAATAAGGAAATTATTGCATGATTTCGAACTGTAGTACACTACTTTCTTAAGCAATTTTGGGGATTTCTTTCTCAACTGGTTGACATTTGCATTATAATCCAAGAGAACCATTGGCCTTGGAATCGGCCTGCCAGGCAGAGCCCTGATTCATTGCCATTTAACCTTTAAATGGGCTTGGCCTCACAGCACAGGAGCCCTATATAGAAGAGTCCACATTGCCCAATCTCTTCTCATGTAGCTGCAGTTCTCTGCCTGGGGAGCTACGCCAGGAGACTGGATTCAGATAAACTGTTTAAGGCTTCATTTCTTATGCACTATGATCACAAAATAGGTAGAGTTTGAATACATTATAAGAAGAACTTGGATTCTGAACATTGTGATTGGTCTGACCAGGGACTCGTTGTAAAACCATACCTGTGACCCTGCAGCGCTAGAATTCGAGTTTCAGTTTTCAGGGTTAGGTCTGGCATTTCCCCCTGTTCAAGTCAAGAGAAAGGGAGTCTGGAAATGAAGATTTCTTGTTTTCTGGTTAGGCTTGGTTACCAGGAAATCCTGGCAGCTGGACCTAGTGCCTTCTTTTTCCTGTTCTCCCTGTCATCCTTCTGCAAATGGTGAGGCCTCTGGCCTGTCCCGGACTTCCCTGTGGAGAGCCACCAGTCTCTCTCGCAGAGGCTAGTGCCACTAAGTTGTTTTTGGAGATTGGGTCTGGATGATAAAGAGATGTGGAATTGCATTCCTGTCTTGGCCACTGGCTTGGCCCCAGGAAGTGGTGGGTGATGAGTGCATCATGACATCTCATCTCTTCCTTGATGTCTGATGCCTACGTGGCCCCATGTGAGTGGGAGAGGAGGCCTGTGCAGCTTCAGGAAAAGGACATTGGAGTGGAGGAGGCATTGAAAGGATGCTGTGTGAAATTCTTACTCTGCAGGAGTCTCCCCCTTCAGATTTTTAAAAAATTGTGATAATATACACTGTCCATTTGGTGGTATAAGAAAAATTCTTAGGCTAGGGAATTTATAGACAGAAATTTATTTCTCACGTTTCTAGAGGCCCGGAAGGTCAAGGCATCACTAGACTGGGTGTCCTGTGAGGACCATTCTTCCTAGATGGTGACTTCTTGCAGCTCTTCACATGGTGGAAGGGACAAGGCAGATCCCTTCAACCTTCTTTTGTTATCCCATTCTCTGTGGGTGGGCCCCATGACTTAATCTCCTCCTCAGGACTTGGCCTCTTAATACTGCTGCACTGGGATTAGGTTTCAGTGGGAATTTTGGGAGGACGCCAGCATTCAGACCATACCATACCCACAGCATAAAATTTACTGTCTTATCCATTTTAAGGGCAGTTTTCAGTGGTATTAAACACATTCTTCTGTACAACCATCTCCACCCTTCCTCTCTCCAGAACTCTCTTGGTCTTGCAAAACTGAAACTCTCCAGCCAGTAAACAGCAAGTCCCCCTTCCCCACCCACCTTATCTGTAGGCAACCCTGGTTCTGCCTCTAGATTTTGACTCCTCTAGGTACCACCTCATATAAGTCAGACCATACAGTGTTGTTTCAGTTAGCTTTTTTGCTAGTGTAACCAAATCACCTGATGAGAACCACTCAAAAGGGGGAAAAGCTCATTTGGGGCTCAGGGTTTCAGAAGTCTCTGATCGTCCCTAGATGACTGACTCCATTGCTCTGGGCCAAGGTGAGGCAGCACCTCATGGGGGAAGGGCATGGCAGAGGGAAGCTGCTCCCCTCCTGGCAGCCAAGAAGCAGAGAGTGGGGGTGTGCAGGGAAGATGCACCCTTCCAGGGCATGCCCTCAGTGACTTACCTCCTCCAGCCCACAGTGACCACCCAGTCAATCCGTTCAAACTAGGGTGGATCGATTAGGTTATCGCTCTCCTGATCATTTCACCTGTGAGTTCCTGAATTAACAGGAGCTTTGGGGAAATGCCTCATATCTAAACTGTAAAAAGTATTTCTCTTTTTGTGATTGGCTTATTTCACTTAGAATAATGTGCTCAGAGTCCATTCATGTTGAAGCCTGTATCAGCATCTCCTTCCTTTTAAAGGCTGAGTAATATTCCAATTGTATGAATTGGACATGTCTGCTCATCTATTGATGGACACTTGGGGGTCCTTCCACATTTAGTGATACAAATAATGCCACTATGAACATGATTGCTCAAATATCTCTTTGAATCCTGTTTTCCTTTCCTTTGGGTCTAGATACCCAGAGGTGGAATTGCTATCATGTGGCAATTTTATTTTTAATATTTTTGAGGAACCCCCATGCGGTTTTCCATAGTAGCTTTATCATGGCATTCCCACCAGCGGTGCACAAGGGCCCGTTTCTCCTCATGCTCACCGACATTGGTTATTGTCTGCTTTTTTTTTTTGACAGCAGCCATCCCCATGGGAGTGAGGTGTTGTCAGTATACTTTTGATTTGCTTTTCCTTAATGATTAGTGATTGGGAGAATGGCAAGTCCGGTGGTCCATTTTCAGAATACCGCATTTAGCCTTAAATGTAAAATTACTGGGGATGAAACCATAGCATCTAGAGGGGAAATAGAGCAGAGTAGAAAGTTACAAGCAGTTAACTCACAATAGCACTATAGCCTGTGGATGTGGCAGATCCCGTCTGTGCACCTGAGCTGCCCTTGACACACAGGAAGTGGGGGAGGGGCCTCCTGACCCACAGGTAAACTGTGAATATGCCAAGATGCTCTCACCCCAAGAAGGCCTTCTGCCAAAGAGAACAAAGGGAGTGAGGACAACTGAAGATGCTTTCCTTCAAATTCCCAACAGGAGACAGCAAAGCTCCCATAGTACTCATCCAGTAGAAACCAGGGGGTTACCTTGCACACCAGGGACAGGATGCTGCTTGCTCCCTCAGGCACCGGATTCTTGTAAGACCATCATTAAAATCCTCATTTTCTATGTACCTGGTCTTTGTCTCTCATGTCCATTCTTTGAGTTTGGGCAGGTGAGCATGTTTCTCACAGTGATTTTAAGCATCTTTTAATGTGTTTATTGGCTATTTATATGGAAAAATATTCATTCAGATCTTTTGCCCATTTGGAATCGGGTATTGTGTTGTCTGAGTTTTAGCAGTCATCCATATATTCTGCATGGTGATCTCTCATCCGATGGATGATTTGTGAAGTTTTTTCCTATTCTGTGGATTGCCTTTTTACCCACTTAATGGAGCTGCCCGCCCGCTGGTCTTCAGTGCTGGGGTGGAATCTGATTTGTCTGTCTTTGCTCTGGTTGCCTCTTTGCCTTTGGTGTCGTGTCTGTGAAATCATTATCAAATCCAATGTCATATAGCTTTTCACCTGTACAGTCATTCCCCTTATCCAAGGTTTTGCTGCTCCTTCATAATAATGGGAAAACTGGCAACATCATCAAAACCAGATTTTTCAGAGCTCTGGAAATTAACCAAAGGCTGACAACAATCCAAGACACATTTCACAGGAAAAGTGGCTGAAAAAATTACTCATGTTTTAAGCCAAAAATTATGAAGCACACAAAGAAACAAGAAACAAGAAAAGTATGATTCATATGTAGGAAAAGAAGTAAGCCATAAAACTGTCCCTGAGGAAGCCCAGATGTTGGACTTTATAGGCAGAGACTTACATCATCTATTTCAGATATTTCTACAGAACTAAAAGAAAATGTGACCACAAAGCCTGACCAAATAGTGATTATCAATAAGTAATAGATGTGGCAAAGGATGAAGCAGATATCCTGGAGCTGAAAAGTGTAATAACTAAAGTGAAAAATTCAATAGAGATGCTAAGTTGTAGAAAAATGAATCAACAAAGTTGAGGATAGGCAAATTGAGATGATTCAATCAGAGGATCAGAAAGAAAAAAGAATGAAGGAAAATGAACAGTCTCAGAGACCTGTGGAGTACCATCAAGTGAATCAGCACCTGCATGATGGGAGTTCTAGAAGGAGATGAGAGAAAGGGCTAGAAAGAATACTTGAAGAAATAATAGCCAGAAACTTCTCAAACTTGATGCAAAACAAGAATTGGTACATCCAAGAAGCTCAATGAACTCCATCTGGGATAAATTCAAAGAGATCCATAGTTAGATCCATCACTGTTAGACTGGAAAGACAGAGAACCTTGAAACATTAAGAGATAAGCAACTCATTGTGTACAAGGATCTTCAATAAATTTAATAGCTCATTTCTTCTCAAAGCATGGGGGCCTGAGGGCAGGGGAGGAGCGCAAATGCCAGGTGAGGCAAACCTTTAACTGGAGTTATTTAACCTTGAGTCTTGGATGAACCTGATCTCTTCCATCTTCAGGGATAATTTATCAGTTCTCTCTCTCTCTCTCTCTCTCTCTCTCTCTCTCTCTCTCTCTCTCTCCCTCTCTTTTGTTTGTTTTGTTTTGTTTTGTTTTGTAATACTAGGGATTGAACTTAGGGCACATTACTGCTGAGCTACATCTGAAGTTCTTTTTTTATTTTTATTTTGAGACAGGATCTAGCTAAGTTGCTGAGGGTTTCACTAAGTTGCAGAGGCTGGTCTTAGACTTGTGATCCTCTTGTCTCAGCCTCCTGCCTCCTGAGTTGCTAGGATTATTATAGGAATGAGCCAACTGTGCCCAGCAGTTTAATCTCTAAAAAACAATTAGTCAAGTTCCTTTTATTCTTGACCTGTAGAAAGTCTGCCTTTTACCAAGTTCCCCTCCAGGTATCTCAGAAATACCCAATGGATGTTTATGTGTTCCACCAAACATGGAACACAGTAAGAAGTCTGTCTCTCTATATTTGTGTGTATAGGCATCTATACATACACATAAATTGAACCCAGGGCCTTACACATGCTGGGCAAGCACTCTACCATTAAGTGCTGTTATCCTGCCCCCATATCCCAAAATCTTTGTTAAGTGAATGAAATCTATCTGTGGCTTGTTTCCTTAGCCATGTGTCTAATCTCTGTGACGGACCTGAGATTCAGAGAGATCAGTAACTCACTCTGCTTCACTAGGAAGAGACTCTCAAAACATAAAATTACAAAAGTTAGTTTAAAAATCTTTTTTTTTTTTTTTAATATTTATTCTTTAGTTTTCAGCGGACACAACATTTTTGTTTTGTATGTGGTGCTGAGGATCGAACCCGGGCTGCACACATGCCAGGCGAGCGTGCTACCGCTTGAGCCACATCCCCAGCCCCAGTTTAAAAATCTTAATTGGTTTTATTTTCGATTAATAAACTGGGCAACAATTTATTTAATAAACAGAATAAGTGTTCCAGTGAGCGAGGCACAGGAGGTTGGTTTTATAGACAGAAAAGGGCTGAAGAAAATAGAATCAAACACCAAAAAGCAGCTTGTTCGGGGCTGGAGCAGCAGCTCAGAGTGCTTGCCTTGCTCGTATGAGGGACTGGGTTTGATCCTTAGCACCATATAAAAAAATAAAAGCATGATGTCCATCTACAACTATAACATTTTTTTTCAAAAAGCAGTGTCGGGGCTGGCTGGGGTTGTGGCTCAGCAGTAGAGTGTTCGCCTAGCATGTGTGAGGCTCTGGGTTCCATCCTCAGCACCACATATAAATAAATAAATAAATAAAATAAAGTTATATATATATATAAAGAATGCAGCATTCATTAAAAAAAAAAAAAAGCAGTGTGGTAATTTCAGTTTCCCTTGTAAGGTGGGGACAGGAGTCAGAACAATAGAAAAATAACTGGTTAACATCGGGTTACTAAAGATGAGGCAAAGGGGGCTTCGTTTTCATACTTGTTGAAAGTGTGCTGTTGGGAAATTTGGCTTTTGTGTCTCTAATTCTGATTTTTCAGTGGGTCAGATAAGCAGCTGAGTTTCAGGTTGGTGAAACTTCAATGTGATTGATTCCATTTTGATTTTAGTCTGGTCTGTTTGGGCCCAGTTCAGAAACTTAGTCCAGAACAACGTCCTGTAAGTTTTACTAACAAGTCAGAGCCAAGGTTGGAGAGAAGCAATCCTGATTTCTGTCCTGGGGTTCTTAGAATACGCTTCTGTTCCACAGGGTGTTAGACCGTGTCACAGAGTGTCCTGGTTCCCAGGGCTGCAAAGCCAACCTGAAACTTCTTTCCTTCTTGATTGACTGATGGGTGTTGGCCTCTTCTGGGAGCCTCGCAGTCACCTGGGAGTCGCCTCCTCTCAGCCACGCAGCTCTCCCTGCTGTTACCCAGGCTGTTTCCTTGAAGACTTAGGTTTTCTTTGGCCTCCCTGGGTTTTCATTGCCCTGGTCAGCTGGTTGCACAATAGCTATTTGTATTTCTGCTAACCTGAGCTGTCTTTCCATCCGTTCATTTGTGATCTTTTTCTTTTTTGTTTCTGCAGGGCTGGGGAGGCACCAAGGGCCTTGCCCTACATCCCTATCCCTTTTGAAATTTAATTTGAGACAGGGCCTTGATAAATTGCTGAGGCTGGCCTCGAACTTGCCATCCTCCTGCCTTAGCCTACTGAATAGCTGGGATTATAGGATTGCACCACTGAGGCTGGCCCCATTCGGATATTCTCAAATGCCAATTACAATATCTGGCAGAATAAATTCCCCATGATCCAATCTGAGTCTTCTCACTGAGCTGAGTGGTTTTCAAGGAGGACAGCGGGCATTTCTGTCTAGTATTCCAGGAAATTGTTCTTTCCTCAAGTATCTGCTGTGCCCTTGTGGTGAACCCAGCTCTCGACTGGATGCTGTAAGACCACTAGGACCTGGTACCAGCTTTTGCCCTTGGTCACTTTCCTGTGACTGGGGCAAAATACAAGCTTGTTCAAGTAGCGACTAGTTAATATGCGACAGTTGTCCTAACTGTCAATTGAGTGCAGTGTCTGGGCAGGTGAGATGCTAAGTGCACAAACACTGGATCAGCAGGGAAGGGCATAGTGGTAGTTGAGGTCAGGGGCACTGGAGCCAGGTGGACAGGATGCAGTTCAGGTTTAGCCATTACCAGCCTGTCACCTCTGACAGGTTCCTTAGTCTCTTTGATCCTTGTTTTTTTTTTCTCATCTTTGAAAGAGGGACAATGAGATATTCTCTATGGGGCTGTTGGGGAGATCAAATGAGATAACTCACAGGAGTGGCAGAAGGTCATGCTGGCACCTCGTGGGCACATCCTGCTAGTGGTCTTGTTCACAGCACTACTGGAGGACAGTCACAGAGGAACTCTTTTTTTAAAAAAAAAGTAAATTTCAGACTTGGAGCAAGGGGGGGGGAATTCAGTTTAAATTTCTTTCTTTTTTTTTTTTAAAGAGAGAGTGAGAGAGGAGAGAGAGAGAGAGAGAATTTTTAATATTTATTTTTTAGTTATCGGCGGACACAACATCTTTGTTGGTATGTGGTGCTGAGGATCGAACCCGGGCCACATGCACGCCAGGCGAGCGCGCTACCGCTTGAGCCACATCCCCAGCCCACAGAGGAACTCTTGTGAGAGTAAAATAGGAATCCAAAGACCTGTAGGATGAGGGGCTGTATCTTCATCAGGATGATTCAGGAGAGACCTCTTGGAAGCACCTGCCCTTGAATGGTCTCCTCTGGGCCAGTGGGAGGAGGGGCAGATGCTTTGTACACTGGGCAGAGTCATGTGATGAGAAAAGCCAGGCATGGGAAATGTGGTGCCCCAGCATTGCTGGCCTGGGAGGGTGTTGGAGCCCCCAGTGGGAGGAGATCTGCCCCTGCTTTGCCCGCTGATGCACACAGGGACTGGCCCTCTGGAGGCCCTGGTAGGTGTGGATGCTGCTGGGGATCGGGTACCTGGTCAGAGCTGTGTAGGGACTACAGATGATAAGAAACCCCTGAAGGGCTGGATCTGGGGACCACCCAGCAGCGAATGGGGTTTTGGAAACCTTCCGGCAGCAGCATGCAGGCTGACCAGGGGTGGGGGGAGTCAGGAGGTAGGTTGGGGACCAGCGCATTGTGGAGTAACCCCACTAGTGTGGAGTGGCAAGTGGTTGCAGCAGAAGGGAGAAGCAAAGACAAATGTCACAGAGGAAAGTTGTCATGTGGGAGTGGAGGAGGAATTGAGAAGCTCTGTTTGATCGTCTTCATCTTGAAGTGCAGTGCTGGAAAAGGGACCCTTGTGAGGCTGAAGGAAGCTGACCCCAGGGCTGTGGTCTGGGGGAAGATGGAGGGGCAAGTAAAAAGAGGAATTGGGGATGGGCGGAAGATGGGCTACTGAGCACATTCCGTCAGAAAACCGAGTCAGTAATCAGCCCTGAGCACTGACTTGGGGAAAAGAAATATTCCAGAGAGAGAGAGAGAGAGAACACGAACAAACCACCTGGAAGAATGCACAGGCTCTGGGGCTGAGTGCCTCCAGTTCTTGCCTTGTTTCTGGTGAGACAACGCGGTCAGTGTAAGCCTCCCGCTGCCCAGGGAGGCTGGGCTGGCAGGGCTAAGGCGCCTGGCAGGGCTGATCCTGGGGAAATGCCTTTCTTCTGGTTGCATGGAGCTCTCTCTGTGCGTGCCTTGGCAAATGGACTGAGCAAAAGAGCAAGCGTGTGGTGTGGACTTGAGAGGGGCAGGGATCCTGTGCGGTTTTTCCATGTGTGGTGGGGGAGGCCGCCTCCTAGCATAAACGTGAACCCAACAACCCTCACTTCTATTTTTCTCCCAAATGCTTCTTGATTTTCATGGCTCCTGTGCTGGAACTTCAGAATGGGGTTTGAACACCACACCAGTGTGGTCACTTCAGCAGAAAAGACAGGTAGGGCATCTGCTGCCAAGGGAAGCACTTTGAGACTAAAGTCATAAGACAGGGATGGTATGCTTTGCCCTCCAGGAAAAGCTGTGTCAGCAGGGTGCAGTGGTGCGTATAATTCCAGTAACTGGGGAGACTGAGGCAGGAGGATGGCAAGTTCGAAGCCAGCCTTAGCAACTTAGCTAGACCTTCTTTCAAAATTGGAAAAAAGAAAAAGTGGGGAGGGGGTGTAGGAGTGTAGCTCCATGGTAAAGCCTCCTGGGTTCAATCCCCAGTAAGGGGCGTGTGTGCATGTGTGCGGGGTTGGTGGGCCTGTGTTCTGTATCCTCCTTTGTTCAGCTAGGAGCCACTTTTCCTTTCCTGTCTCCCTTCTCCAGCTTAAGGAGGCTTTGCCCCCTCCAGGGAACCAGACTAAGGGCATTTTTGGGGAAAGGGCAAATTAACCATTCCGAGCAGATTTATGGCCCTGAAGGACCATTTCAGCTGACTCCGATTTTTGTTCCAGATCGGCCAGCCCAGCAGAGCCCAAGTCCGGTCATTGTTGAAGTCCATCCTCAGGGCCTTCGAGGGACCCCGGGCTTGGGTGGGCTGGAGTGCTGCCTGCCAATGCCATCGCTGAGGTGACAGCGTGCCTGGCACACTGAACACAGGCCTGGGGGGGCAAAGGGACCTCCGGGAGACCCATGCCGCTGCTTCAGAGGTGCTACCTTTAAACCTAGGAGTCTGGTAGTGGGTTATTAAGTGGCAACCCAAAGGGTTAGTGTTTAACTTTCCTTTTTTAAAAAAAGCTACTTGTTTTGCCCAGTAACACTTGCTAGTATCTGGTACAGACATGGAAATGGATGAGGCAGGGGGCCAGCTCCCTTCCCCAGGTGCTGCCTCTGGTTAAATGAGCTTAAACTTGTTTATCCTTCTGGAGACAGTGGATCCCTTTAAATAGAGATAGAGGGGTGTCCTCTTTCCTTCCTGCACCCTCTTTGTCTTCCTGTCCTCTCTGGCCTGCCCTTTGCACCTGGAACTTGGTAAGTTCAGTCCTGCTGCAATTTTTAGCAGCTGTGTGGCATTCCACAGGTTTTTGTTTTTTTTTTTCCTTTTTGCTATTTGTTTTTGCAAAATACATCTCACAGAAAACATTGAAAACATGAATACATTAGAACCATCTAACAGAGGGGAAATTTATGTTCCCCATGTCCCCTCCCCAGTGGAAGCTCACTCACTCCACAGCTATTCTGACTTGATTAATCGATTTCTCCTGATGTGCTTCATGGTTTTCCATCTATGACCCATCTCGAAATAATTTATTAGTTATTTTTGCTCTTTTTTTAATATTTATTTTTTAGTTTTTGGTGGACACAGCATCTTTGTTTGTATGTGGTGCTGAGGATCGAACCCAGTGCCCCATGCATGTCAGGCGAGCACACTACCGCTTGAGCCACATCCCCAGCCCTTAATTTTGCTCTTTTTGGATTTCCTAGACATGGGACCACTCTGCTGACTTCTGTGACTTCACATTCCAGTGGAGACTCGCCCTCGAGGGCACCGTAGCCCCGTTCATTTTCACTGCCGTGGAGCACACCTGCGCGCCCGGTGTGTTTAGCCTTCCTCTTGCTGAGAAGCCTGCGGGCTTTCATCTTGACTCTTGGGAAGGAATGACTGGGAACATTCTTGTCCATGGCTCCTGGCGCACGTGAGCAAGCGTTTCTCCAAGGTGTAAGCGAGTGTGGAATCGCTGGCACTTCTGGCTCCTCCAGGTTCTGTCAGACTCTCTCCCTGCGTGGCCATACTCTTCTTGCACTGGCAATACAAGCACTGAGTGTTTTTGGGTCACTCAGGGGTGGGAATTTGGACTGAAAGTCTGTAGTAGGGCAGTCTTGTGATCACGACTTATTGGGGTGAGTTTTTTGTTTACCCATGTGCTCAGTGACAAAGATCAATTCAGTTGATTTTTCTTGCAGGTAGTTTTCTGGGATGGGAGGAGATAGATCCGGTTTCTTTCTGGTTCACTCCTACCAGAGGTCTCAGATTCCACTGGTGTAAGATCTCCTTAGATTTTTACCTTGGGCTCTGGGCTGGGGCCCTGTGCCCTTTAAGGCTTTGAAAGCTGATTCAGTCTTACCTGGTTCTGTAAATTCCCTCAGAATAAAAAATTAAATGCTTCCTTACCTCTCTGGGGGTGTTGGTTAGCTTTTCAACACTGATAAAATACCGGAGAAAAACAGAGGAGGAGTGATTTCTTTTGTCTCACTGTTTCAGAGTTCAGTCCATGTTGGGCTGGATCCCTGGCTTCTGGGCCTATGGTGGGGCCGCACATCATGGTGGAAGGGTCTGGTGGGGCAAAGCTGCTCGCCTCGCAGCAGCTGGGAAGCAGAGGTTGTGGTGGGGAGCCAGGGAGCAGGGCCTCCAAGGTCCCCGCCAGCTTCCAATTGTCTGTTGCACCATAAACCCTTCAGTGGATTCATCCACCTGTCAAAGCCCTTGTCACCCAGTCACTTCCCAGCAGCCCTGCCTTGAACACTGCTGCGAGGGCACCAGGCTTTCAGCACATGAGCCTCTGGGGGACGTCCCAGGTCCAAGCTATAATATTGGGTTTCTGCTTCCTTTTAGATTTTGGCCTGAGTGTTCCTTAAGTTTGCCAACTCGTGTGTGTGTGTGTGTGTGTGTGTGTGTGTGTGTGTGTATACACATTGTTTATTTATTTATACATATACATGGTTTATCCAGTATTTTTAGATATTTTCATGGGAGGGATGGGTGGTCACGTGATTTTGCCCAGCTAGAGAACTCACTTCCCTTCCACATAGTGCTCTGAGGTGTCCCTAGGTTTGGTTCCCATTCTCGGGGGTCTTCGGTTTCACTGCTGGGCAGGGTGCCTGGCCCACTGCAGTGATGGATGCACTTTTGCCCCCTCCCCCACTCCTGCCAACTGAACTGCTGTAACGTGGGGCCTGGAGGTCTGGTCACTCTTTCAAATTCAGGTGACACTGGTTTGTCCCAGAAGACCACTTCAGAGTCCCTGGGTCTTGTCCCTGGTTTTGAAGAGCTGAGGTCAACTCTAAGTCGAGCATCTGGGTTTGCCTGGGGGCCAGATGCTCCCTGGCCTTCAACTGTGGGGAGGGGTGCTTCGGTAGCAGGAATGGCTTGTGGAGACGCTGAGCCCGTGTCTCCAGTGTTTTCAGGTCCTGCTCCTCTTCGGCCCTGGTTGCAGATTCCTACTAGTGCTTTTTCCAAATACTTTGCTGTTTTAGCCTTTTGATTTCTGAAATTCCATAATGATGCTCCCGTTTTTTCACTCCTGGGTAGACTGTGAAACCTAGTGTTCTCTGCCGTGCCACCTCCATCTTGGTAGTGCTCATCTCAGGCTGGCCTGATTCTTGGTTTTGAAAAGTGTTTGTGCTTTACTCCCTCTGTGAGGACGCTGCGAAGGCTGCCTTTTTTTTTTTTCCCTTAACCTACTTCCAGATTGTCTTTTTGTCCTGCTTTTTACTGCCTCAGGTCTTGTGTGTGAGGTCTCTTTCGGGCACAGTGGCCACAGTTCAGAGGACCCACCCATGGCACAGGTGCAGCCCCCGAGGTGCCTGAGCTCCCCTTGGCCACAAGCTCAGTTCCAGGAGTGGCTGGCCGTTGCTTCCCCAGGTTCCCCTGAGGAGGGAGGCCAGGTGACCGCAGGTACTCAGGTGTTCCCCAGCAGGCGAGAATTCTTCCCGTCAACATCCACGTCTTGTAGAGCTCCACCTTGTTCACGATTACTTTAAAAAGGTTTCTTCCAAAAAGCTGTTTCTTTTTCCTGTAATCCTTTCTCTACCCTCTACTTTCTCCATATGGATTTGGGGAAACTTTTTATTTATGTTTTGCAGTGCCGGGATGGAACCCGGAGCCGCCCAGGCGCGATGCAAGCTCCCAACCGCGGAGCTCGTCCCCAGCCCAGATCTTTAATTTTTATCGCTTGTTCCTGAGAGTTGCCTTCTAGCTCAGCAGCTGCAGCCGTCCCTTTCTGGCCTGTCCCGTCTGCTGGGGCGCTTGGCCTTGGGCAGGCTTCCTCCGTTGCTCAGCGCCCCTTGGTCTGCGGGGGCTCCTCTCCCAATTTTCACTCTGTCCAGAGGCACCCCAAGGCCTTCCTGGGTCTCCAGAGGCTCCGCCCTCTGCTCTGAGGGGGTCTTTGTTCTTTTCTGTGCCTTTCATGTCAGCGCTGTGCTTGTCGTGTAACACTGGGCCATTTTAGACAGAGATTCATTTTTACAATTATTTTTTTTTTCCTTAAAAAAAAAAAAGGACCTTTAT
The DNA here is from genome assembly GCF_964194105.1 of Spermophilus citellus. Lineage (NCBI taxonomy): Eukaryota > Metazoa > Chordata > Mammalia > Rodentia > Sciuridae > Spermophilus > Spermophilus citellus. The sequence continues at coordinate 251,906,248 of NC_138183.1, read as the reverse complement.
TGCTAACTGACTGTTGGGATCCTGAAGCTGAACTGGACGCCCTGCAGCCCTGGGTCTAGACAGAGGTCCTTCCTGCACCCGCCCAGGTCGCAGTGTGCGGTTTTTAGGGGCCTCACTGAGGCTCCGGGGAGCGCAGTCAGCCTGGCCCTCTGCTATGTGCCTCGCTTTCTCTTGCTCTTGGAGGGTGGCCACATTGGCCGCAGGTCACCTTCTGAAGCTGGTGGGCCTTAGGTTGTAAGAGCAGCACAGCAGAGGTCGCCGACTGACCTTTTCCAGAGGCGTCCTCTCGCTCCTGCGGGGAGATGGAGGGGCAGCTGCGCTCCCTCAGGTTTGCTTTCCTGCTGTCTTGGCTGTTTCCCTTTTGTCTTCAGGAACACGCACCTCTTCCTTCTCTTCGTCCTTCTTTCTTGCTTTCCTGGGCCTGGTCTCCTCCTTCCTGCCACCCTCTATCCTTGTGTTTTTTTGCGGGAACACGGAGCCTTCGCTGAAAGCCCTCTGGGGGTGAGCAGGTGTCCTCCCTGACTTTGCCCGGCTCCAGCCTCGCAGCGGCCGGGCCTCACGTCAGTACTGCTGCTAACTGAAGGGCCACCCGGGCGGGCAGCCTGTGAGCTTCCTGGATATCAGCCTCAGGGACCCAGAGAGTACAAATGGTCAGGTCGTTTTCTGTCTGTGCAGCTGGTGCTTCATGCGTGGGGATTTTTTTTTTTTTTTTTTTTTTTTTTTTTAGAGAGAGTGAGAGAGGAGAGAGAGAGAGAGAGAGAGAATTTTTAATATTTATTTTTTAGTTTTTGGTGGACACAACATCTTTGTTTGTATGTGGTGCTGAGGATCGAACCCGGGCCGCACGCATGCCAGGCGAGCGCGCTACCGCTTGAGCCACATCCCCAGCCCCATGCGTGGGGATTTTTAACCATGACCCTGCCATTCAGCATTGCTGGCTGCTGTGCACCTTCCAGGCCATAGGAGGACAAAGTGTGTGTGTTAGGTCGCTTTCCCTTACTGAAACAAATACCGAGGCAAATCAACTTATACAGAGAAAAGATTTATTTTGCTCACAGTTTTAGAGCTTTCCATTCACTACTGGTTGGCCCGGATGCTTTTGGCCTGTGGCAAGGCAGCACATCCTACCTGCAGGGCGTGGTGGAGGAAGTCTACTCACCTCCTGGCCTGGGGCAAGAGAGACAGGAGGAAAAAGGGCTGGGGTTGCACAGTGCCCTTGGGGGGGGGCATGCCCCCCGGGGACCTAAAGCCTTTTACCAGGCCCCACTCCCCAAAAGTTCCACCACCTCTCATTGTTCCTTGGCGCTGGGGACCAGTCCTAATACATAGGCCTTTGGGGGTCATCTAGATCTAAATGACAGCAGCATGATTGGGAGTTACTCCGTAGAGTCAATCTGTTGGATTTGAGTCTTCAAACCTAACTGGGTAAATTAATCTGGATGGTCAAGCATCATGCACAAGGGGGCATGCACAAGGCCGGGGTTCAATTCCCAAAACTTCCCTAAAGGAATAAAGTGTAGTATATTTATAAATGTTCATGGCAACATTATTCATAATACCCCCCAAATGGAAATAGCACAATGTTCATCAACAGATGAACGGGCCAGGCTGCTGTGCAGGCCTGTAATCCCAGCACTTCCGAGGCTGAGGCAGGAGGATTGCAAGTTTGAGGCCAGCCTCTGTAATTTAGTGAGGCCCTAAGCAACTTAGTGAGACCCTGTCTCAAAATAAAAGATAAAAAGGGATGAAGCTAAGTGATAAAGTACCCCAGGTTCAAACCTAGTATTAAAAAAAACAAAAACAAACAAATAGAATATTATTCAGCCATAAAAAGGAATGAAGCCTTGACAGGTGACAGACATAGATGAACCGTGAAAGCGTGCTGAGAGAAGCCAGGCACAGAAGACACGAACTGTCCAGAACAGGCGGATCCAGAGAGGTGGAGAGCAGATCAGTGGTCGCAGTAGACCACTAGGGGCCACTGACGTGGTGAGGTTTGTTGTGGATGGTGAAAATGTCCTGGAATCAGTGGTGATGGTTGCACAAAGTCACAAATAGACCAACACTCACTGAACTGTCTGTGTTAAAATGGTTACAATGGCCAAAAAAAAAAAAAAAAAAAGAAAAACATTTAATAAAAGTAACCAGGATTGACCTCGGCTTGCTGTGCCTTCCTGCTCTTTGTCCGTGGACCTGTGCATTGTGGAACTAGAATATGGGCATTTTCAGACTCATGTGCCAAACGGCTTTCATTGTCCCCTGCCCCTGGTCATACTGACTTACTGAGGTTGTTTGAGTGCTTGGTTATGTTACTGTTTGAGCCTGCAATGTACCCAGAGCCTCTTGTGTTGAAGTCCTCTTGGTCCCCAGCTGGTGGCGCTACTGGTGGGAGCTAGGAGTTGGGGTCATCGGAGGCCTGCCTTGAAAGGGTGTGCTTCATACCTGGACACCTTCCCGCCCACTGCTCCTGGTCATGACGTGAGCAGCTCTGCTCTGCCTTACTGCCTCCCCCATGATGCTCTGCCTCACCATAGGCTGTGGTAATAGAGACAAAGAACCATGGAATGAAACATCTGAAACTGTGAGCCAAAAGAAACCTTTCGTCCTTTAAGTTGCTTTTCTCAGGTATTTTGTCAAGGTGATGGAAAGTTGACTAGCACCCTTAAAAATGTAAAATGGACGGCTCTTACCAAAAAGCAGATAATTTAAGGAATATTATCTTTTGAAACAATCTGAAACAATACATAATTATAGTTAACCTGCAATTTGTCCACATTAATGGAATTCCAGGATTTTGTATCATCATAATGGGAAGGCTTTGTGTCAGATTTCTGTTGCTGTGACAAATTCCTGACAAAGTCAGATTGAAGGAGGAAAGGTGTATTTTGGCTCTTGTGTCAGAGGTTTCAGTTAATGGTTGCTTGGGGCCTGAGGCAACACAGGACATCCTGGCAGGGAGGAGATAGAGAGAGAGATAGATAGATATGGAGGGCTGGGGCTGAAGACTCAATATCCCCTCCCAGGACATACCCCCAAAGGTTCCTTCACCCCCAGCAAGGCCTAAGGGTGACAACTGAGTCGTCAGCACTTGAGCCTTTGGGGAATGTTCAAGATCCAGGCCACAGCAACCTTGCTTTCCAAGTTTAACACAGTTTTAAAGAAATTCTGCTTCCTACGCTATGCCAGGCATTTCAGAAGTTCTCTTTAAATGTATTTATTGAATTATCTATGCTTGCTGTTCCCATTTTATTAATGTGGACAAATTGCAGGTTAACTATAATTACGTATTGTTCCAGATTGTTTCAAAAGATAATATTCCTTAAATTATCTGCTTTTTAGTAAGAGCTGTCCATTTTACATTTGTAAGCTGTGGTACAGTTTTTCTAGATAGAAAATAGCTTGCTTATCTTTCATGATCACAAAGGCAGTATCTGCTAACTGGGAAAAGATTCAGATACTAGGCTGCTGGATGGGGGTCTTTATTTTTCAGAGGTCTCCCGGTAATTCTAGGTCTGCAAAGGGAGAAACCTGCTTCCTATTTATCGGCTGCATCATTTATCTTCTCTGTGCCTTGAGTTTGCTTAACTTTCATCATTTCTGCCAAATGGCTTCCTAGATGCTTTCTCTAAGATAGGAGCCCAGGATGCCATTGTCCTTCTGTTCAAAGATTGTGTCTATCCCGTTTGCAAATAAAGAGGAGGAATAGAGTGCTTGTTATTTGTTCTGCCAAGTCCACTTTAATTCGTAACTTTTTTTTTTTCCCCAAATTTTTGTCTCAAGATTTTCTGACATCGCGGAGCTCTGTGCTTTTCCTTGACCCATTTAAAACTCTCGCTTATTACGTAGCTCTTTTGCAGAAAGGAAGGTGTCGACTCCAGGGACTCTTCCTCCACCTGGTTGTGCACCACAGCTCCCTGGTGGCCTCTGGGCTGCTGCCTCCACCTGGCCCCCTTTCCCTGCAGAGTCACTGCCCAGTGCACCTCCAGGTGGGATGTGGGGGCAAAGGTGGGCCACTCTCTTCAAATGAAGATGACATTACTCCTGCCTCCCTTTCCTCTCTGGAGTGGTTTTTCCAGGAATAAAGATGGTCTCAGACCCTCTGTGTCCTTATCAGAAAGCCCCTTGGTAGCTAACAGCAAACTGGGCCGAGACAGTTCCTTGGAGTCAGGGTTTAAGCCAGGTATGACGTTTTCTTCATGACGGCCTCCTGGGCGATGGCGAAGCTCCTGGAGGGCTGGGCCTCTTCCTGGGTGATGAACCACTCGGGCCCGTGACCGAAAGGACCGAGCTGGGGAAGACCAGGCACTTGCTTCATGCTGAAGTTGGGCTTGCGCTTCTGTGAGGCCGGGCTCGCTGCTCTTTCTGCCCTGCTGACCCTGGGTGGCTCCGTCGTCATGGGCGGTCATCTGTGGAATTCTCGTCATGATTCTGTTGGTTTAGATTTCAGGTTCCAAAGCCTCTTTCCCACTTCTCCCTCTGATTGAGATTGAGACTGCTCAGAAGCCCTCGACTTCTTCAGAAAGTCTGTTCTAAAGTAGGAGATGCTGGGTGGGCTTCATGCAGAGGGATCCGAGCTCACTCACAGAACAGGGAATTACGTTTAGGAAGTTGATGGCCTTGTTTTCCCTGTTTCACAAGCTGAGGAAGGGCTGAGGAAGGAGCCCCTGTGAACGAGTAGGGCGGCTGTGTTGGCTTGCCATCACTGTGACAAAATGAGATAACCAGCTTGTTTTGGCTCATGATCTTGGGGTCTCTCTCCAGGGGTGGTGCACTGCACTGCTTTTGGCCCTGTGGTGGCACGGAACATCATGGCAGGAGAACATGACAGTGGAGCTGCTCACCTTGTGGTAGCTGGGCAGATGGGAGTGGAGGAGGGCGGATCCCTATGTCGCCTTCAAGGGCATGCCCCCGCCTTTAAGGGCATGCCCCCGTGTCCTGACTTCCCTCCACTCGCCCCAACTCCTTACGGTCCCACCACCTCCCAATAGCTTTCTCTGTCCACCCTTGTCACTCTGAAATTCTGGAATAGTCCCAGAGTGTGGGGAGAATGAGATCAGAGTTCTTGGGTGGGTTTCTACCCGCTGGTCGGTTTTTCCACATTTAGAACTAAATATATGTAAAAGAATACAACAGAAAAATAATTATGACAGCGAGAAATACTGACAGCCGCTAAGTTTGTTCTGGTCCCCTGGGGTCTCTTTACATGTCATCTCTGTTTTGTTATAATCATCCTGAAAGTAAAAGGTGTCACCTCAAGGAAACTGAGACTTCAAGCAGGGAGCTACTTGCCCGAGGTCGCCCAGACTCCGCCCCTGTGCCCGCACCCAGGTCCTCCGCCTTCCCGCCACTGCCCCAGAAGAACACCTCCCAGCTCGCCTGCTGGAGTTCTCTGTTCTCTGAGTGGTGCCAGGTTTTCTTGCTGTCGTTTCTGAGCTTGTGTCCTTTGCAAATCCTGCAGCTCCCTTTCATTTTTTCCCACTGCAGTAGCGTCTGATGCGATGCCTGGGGTCCACGAGCAGGTTCTTTGCTCAGACATCTTGGTTCTCATCTATTTTACAAATGATCCTTGGCCTCTGTCCTCCCTTTGCTGTTATTCCCTCTCTGGAAGCTGCTGCTTAAGGCTCTAGCGAAGATCAAGATAATCCTGCTCGAGGGTTTGCAGAAACCTAAGGAGAAGGTTGTTTTCCGAGGCAGCTGGGTTTTGAGGGTTGTTTGCAAACTCTTGCTGCTTGAGTGGGAGCGGGCTGCCTTCCTCAGTGCAGAGGAGACGAGTGTGAGCACAGGGCCAGTCCTGGTAGCCGACTCGGGTCAGGGAGGCTTCTTGTCCTTGGCCACATGTGCACTGCACTCACCTGTGTTTCTATGCATTGAACAAATTAAAATTGGATCCAGGAGGAGGTCAGGGCTCTGACCCCATGGAAGGAGGGAGGCGAAGGGGTGCGGCTGCCCAGGGGAGGATGCGAGGTCTTGGGGTCGATGGGAGCCGTGGTCAGGGTGGGTGGGTCCTTTGCCTCCTCTGGGAAGCTCCACATAGGTCCCCAGGAGGCGGGCCTTCCGCGGGCAGCCCCTGTATCTGGGTTTAGGCTCAGGCTGAAAATTCTCCTGCCCCCTGTGCTTGTCCCAGTCCCCTATTGTGAGATCTGGGCTTCCTTCCAAAATTGAGTCTGTGCTTGGGGCCTCCTTCCTCTCCAGCTGTTAGGCAGGGGCTAGTGGCAGAAAAAAGAAGATGGACACTTCCGTTGCCCAGGGGAGGCTGCCGGCGCTGCGGGAACTCTCCTGGTTCTGAGGAGGGGCGGAGGCCCCGGCCCCCCTGCAGGCTCCCCTAGGCCAGCTGGGCTTTGGATTGTTGGGGCATGGGGTCTGAGAACACTGCCACTCTCACTCCTCCTCTCCCTCCTCCTCCTGTCCCCTTCCTCTGTATCCAGCAAGAGGCGTGGGACGTTCTGGGTCACCCACGTCCCTTACTCACAGTCTTCTGTTGCTGCTGATTTGATTACTTCAGTCGGAGCCAGCCTCACTGCGTGGTTCCTTCTGGTGTTCGGTCAGCGGGCACTTTGTGCCGGGACTGTGCAAACCTACGTTGTCAAGCTTCTGTCATCTGAGACCGAGATCTGTCATTTGCCACGGATGTGCCTCTGACTGGGTGCCATTTCAGAGCCCTGGTCACCCTCTTAGGCCTACGGCGTCTCTTCCCAAAGAGCTAAGGCCTGATGGAGTTCTGAATTGTGCAGAGGGGCTGCCTGGACCAGGCTCCTGGTCGCCACCTCAGACTTTTGTCAGTGTTGCCCCCTCCCTTGCTGTGCATTTGGTATTCCTGGCACAGACCCGCCCACTTGGTCCATTTGTTGCCTCTGGCTTGGGGCCCACTCCACTGTTGTCATTACTCTGTCCCCACCAGCCAAGGCTTCCCATTCTTGCCTGGCTTGTGGTGCCCGGAGGTCAGCACACAGTGCCACCCTGGGCCCCACGGAGCCCTCTTTAGGATGCGAGTGAAGGGACAGTTTGCAGATAGGAAACATTTTCTCTATTTGTTTTACCTTCTGAGACCAAACCAGACAGCTCACTGTCCACTTTGTGGTCCACTTTGGCCCAAGGTGCCACAATGGTGCAAGATTCTTTTCAGAGACCTCCTGGCACCTGCTGTTTATTGGGTGCAGGGAGGCTCAAGGGCTTGGTCTAACAGAAGTGTCCATCTTCTTTTTTCTGCCACTTGGTCTCTTTTTGTGCAGAAGGGCACTTCCTCCCAGGAAGAGGCTCGGGGTGCCACTGACCACTCCTGGGCTGCCTCTGCTTTGAGGCCAGTTTGATGAGGACATCTGGAGGTCGTGTGGCTTAGGGACTGGGGAAGTCTTTTGTTTATTCTTCTGCCCTCACCTCCACAGCCACACCCCAAAAAGAGAACATTAGAAGCAGAGTTGGTCTGAGGTGTGGTTTACCTTCCTCCCTGGGAGCCAACAGTGGAGGGAAGAATGCTGTTTGCCGTCTCATTAACAGACTTCTCAGAGAGGACAAAGGAGGATTCCACTTGTGGTTTTGTTCCTCCTGTCCCCTATCCTGGAGAGCCCACAGCCTGCTGTGAGTGAATGGACTTGGGCATGCGACTCGAGGGCTTACCTAGTGGAGAACTGACCACCTGCAGTTTGTCCCCTTCCAGGACCATCCCAGGCAGCCCTGGGAGGACCCTCTGCTCAGCACCGCCTGGGCTGTGAGTGCTGCTGTCCTGGAAGGCCGAGGCTGGGCAGAGTTTTGTCTCTTGCTCCAGGTCACCCGAGAGCAGGCCAATCAAAGCTCTCCCTTAGTGTACAGAGTGCCAACAGTTTCTAGGCTGTTCCCTCTTGTCACAACTCTCGTGTCCTGCAGGCCAGTAGCCATGTGTTGATTTCTGTGTTTGACGTTCTGAAGCTGAAATCTAGCTTGGCAAGGCCCCAGACAAACCTGAGGGCAACGTACAAGCCACTGACACATGGGCTTCGGGAACAGGGTCAGTCCGCCTGGGCCTGCTTCCAGTTTCTCTTGGAGCTTAGTCCTGGAATTGCAGGCTTGACCTCTTTTCTTGGCCTATCAACTCTACACCCTTGAACTCCTTTGTCCCACGTAGGAAAAGGTAAGGATCATCTCTGGAGATGTATACCAGTCTGTGGGGGACCTCTGGGTAAGCAGAGTCTGCCTGCGTGCACGCTGAGGGAGGATGGGGTCTTGTGTTAAGATGATTTGCCAGAGGTCACAAAGGACCAGGGAGGGGATCCAGGTATTTTGCCTGTGCGTTGGCCGTGATGCCATATTTTTCCCCCTTTAGGCTTTATTGGTCCCATAACTATTTACCCAGTTGGAATTGACAGAAGAGCAGGGAGGAGATCCGTCTCTGCACAAAGGTCATTTGCTCTTGCCAAGCCCCGCCAGTGGTAGGGTGAGTTCCAGCAAAATCAGTGGCTCAGAGAAATGCAGTTGGTGTGCTTATTTTGGGGGCCGAGGAAGAGGAAGGTCAAAGCCAAGGGGGTGGAGGGTATGGAGAGCATTGAGGGAGAGAACGGTGCCAGGAGCACTTAGCTCGAAATGCTGAAAGATGTGAGCACAGCCTGCACCTGGAAGGGTTGAGAAAGAGGAAGGGAGACACCAAACTGGACGCTCAGAGGCCTGGAACCAGGCTGTCCCTGCCATTGTGTGCTTGTTGGGGCTAGAACTTCTATCCTGTTACCCCCTCTATTCCTTAGGTTTGCAGTGGGAGCCTTCAAGCCCGGCCTGCTGCCTCCGAGGACCTGTCCTTGCCAGGCCTGCTGAGGCCCATGGCCCCTCTCCCTGTTGTTTCCCCTGAGAGTGGGCATTGGCGCAGCCCTCCACGGTCAGAGCCCTTGGTCTCAGTGTGGTCACTGTGTACGGAATGGTTGCAGCTGGCCCTCAGCTTCAGGCCTTTGCTCTAGGCCAGTTCCAGGCCCCCTGCTACCTGCTAGCGACACAGCAAGGAAGTGATGGCCCAGCGATCTCTGTCATCAGAGGAGACAGCGGCGGCCAGGTCCTGGTCAGCTATGGCTGTGATCAGTGCTGGGGAGGAGGCGGCCGGTCATGAGAGGGCCTTGGCCCAGCAGGAGACTGAGGAGCCTCCCCCCACTGCAGTTATCTGCGTGGCGCAGTGGCAGCGGCTGGGTGTGGATCTTGGCAGGACACAGCAACCTTAGGCACATTTCAGAGACTCACAAGCTCACCCTCCGTGGGGGGAGTGGGGGTGGGAGGAGCCCAAGGCAGCCTCCTGCCCTCCAGATGGGGTTTGTTGCTGGCATTCTTTACCTGCTGAGCCCCGTCCCAGTGGTGCCACCCGGAACCCCACATGGCACCTCCTTTAGCCAGCCTTGGTAGTGTCATTGGAGCTAATGGCAGAATGTCCCCTGGGGGCAGGGCCTGTTTAAAGTTGAGTTAAAAGCTTTTGCCGCCCGCCCGCGGCTTGCTTTTGCCTCCTGTTTGCTGAATGCTTTCTGCAGGCCTGGCCGCTTCCGTCCTCCTGGTCAAGCCTGTGTGCTTTCCCCCGGCTTCTCTTTGAGACCTTGGCTGGAATCAGGTGTGAAACTCCAACCTCCCTGAGATCCAGTGGGAGCCCAGCAGGCAGAGGCCACAGGGGAAGAGCCGTAAAGGCCTGGTAACTTGGAAGATTTGGGGTTCCCTGAGATTTTGGGTTACCCAGGTGGCTTGAAAACCCCAAGGTGTGGGCCTTGAGTTCCTAGCTTCCATTCTTGAGGGCAGTCCTCTAACCCTTCAAACCCATGACGGTGGCTGTGTTCGCAGGGCCAGGGACACCTTTAGGCCCAGGCGCGAGTAGCCCCTCCCCAGGCTGTACTTTGGGAGCAAAAGTCCCCCTCCAGTGGGTCTTTGGATGCTCTCATCCCTGTATCCTATGTAGGGATGACAGATGTCTGTGGAGTTACCTGGGGCCCCAAGTACCGGCCGGTTCCCAGCGACGCTGTTGTTTCTTAAGTGGGACCCAGTGAGATGGGCTGCCAGAATCGGGCTGGGAAGCTAATTTTGAGTGACTCAAGTTTTTTGTATAAATGGATCCCTTCAAAAAGTTTGCCTGGGGCCCCACAGACTTAGGGGCAGCCCTGCCTGGGGGCTACCCGTGGAGCCCTCCATTGCTGGCAGCTTTGCGCCTGGACCAGAAAGGAGGATAAGGGCCTATTGTCTGTCCCTGGGGCCTGAATAGCACTTTGTTCTCCTCTCTGGTTCCTCCGGCCAAGCAGCTTCACTGTGGCTGCAATTGTAGCAGTCTATGAGAAATCTGTTCCCACCAGACCTCGAATTGTTTATTGGATATTCTGGGAGGACAGGACTCTGAGCCAACCAGGGGCCTTGTGCTGGTGGCTTCTCCGTGGGGCTTCTAACTGTGGCACAGGGAGAAGGGGTCTTCCTGACCGAGAGGCCTTAACTGTGAGGGAGGTCAGGGAGACCCTTGGTTAACGTTGAACTCGTGGGCTGGATGGCAGGAATGCGGGCCAAATCTGAATCTGCAGGCAGGGCATGTGGTGGGCCCAGTGGGTGGACTGAGGCTGGGGGCAGGTGGGCCAGAGCAGGAGATGCTGGGCTCCGCCACCCTCTCCCTGCCTTTAGGCTGCTCACAGTCTCCGGCCTTCTGCAGTGTGGGAGCAGAAAGCCTACCCGAGAGCTGGGAGTCCACTGGGTGCTGTGGTCAGCGGAATGGGAGGTGGTGTGGACAGAGAGCACTGTTAGGCTTGGAAACTGCCCGGCCCTTTGAGGCCATCAGCCCTGCCCCACTCAGAGGTGGTGGGCCACCTGTGAGCACCAGGTCACACCACCCAGCACACCCCCAGCTCACAGGGTCAGCTCTGTAGACCCCAGGCTAGCCGGGTCTTAACGCAGACGCCCCAGGGCCCTGCTGGCCCTCAGGCCAGTTTGGGGGGTGTGGGGTGGTCTGTGAGTCACAGACTTTCCTGACAGTGCTGACTGCTCCCTTCCTTTCCGCTGTGCTGGCATTCCCAGCATGGGACCAAGGCTGTGGTGGCAGACCTGTTGATGCCTTTACCGGGATCAGGGCAGTGGCACCGACTGCCTGGTGGCCTGGAGCCCTTCTCCTCCATTTCACTTAACAGTGGCCTTAACGAAGCAGTAAAACTAATTTATTGTGTTAATTCACCTGCTTAGTTCTTGCTTGAGCCTCTGTGTGATGACAGGAAGTGAGTGTCCGGTTTAGCCAGGTACTGGACCGGGAGAAGCACCTGTGGGTCATGTGAGTTGCGCACTGAACTGGCTAGGTTTTCAGGGACCACAGTTTCTACTTGAAAGAGCAACTGACAAGAATCTGCTGTTACTCAGCCTTGGGTATCTGACCAGATTTTTCTTGAAAATGAGTCTTCTGAGCCTGTTGTTTCAAAGAAAACGGCTAATGATACTGTAGCCAAGGGCAAAAGCAGAGCTTCTGGGCACAGCTTAGAATTTGGGAAACGTGATCTATTGTCCTGAGCTGGACAGCTTTCTGGTACTTCAAGCTCTTCTGATGACAGCCCAGGTGATATTTTGCTACAGTGTTACCTAATGCGCTAGCTTCTTCAAGATCAGCTGGGTCAGGGAGCCCTTGTGCTCCAGAGGACCAGCACACAGGTTATGAAATCATGCTGGGAACAAGGCCCATTTACAGCTCGAGAAAGGCCATTGGGTTTTAATGTCGCGTAGCAGGAAAGGTTTGAGGCTTCCAGGTTCCACAGTACCATGAATTCCTTGCTATTTGTTGAGTTTGGGGGGAGCATTGAAGAGCAGTGGCCACGGTTGTCTGAAGAGGTTATTGAAATGTCTTTCCCTTTCTCAAGTACATGTCTGGGCAGGTCCAGGTTTTATTCATAAACAATGTAACATCATGGTAGAGCACAGAGCCAAAGCAGAAATGCAGATAGGAGTGGATTTTTTTCCCTCCCATGGCACTGGGGATGGAGCCCAGGGCCTCATGCATGCACAGCAAGTGCTCTGCCACTGATCACGACCCAGCTCCGTTGCTATTTTTAAATAAATACATATGAAGGAGGGCACTGCATCCCAGAATACCCAGCCCTATGCTTCTCTGTCTGCAGAGATCTCCCTCTCTACCAGAACGCCCCCTGAGGTCATGGGGCAAAGAGGCTGCTTGGATGGTTAAAAAGCAAAAGTAAAACCCTTTTATTTCTGCAAGTATTCCAACTTTTCAATAAGCTCTGGCATGTATTACTTTTAAAAATATATTTTATAACTTCATTGAGATAAAATTCATATACTATAAATTGAAATTCACATACTGTAATTGAAATGCAGTCTCACTGTGTTGCCCAGTCTGGTCTCCAGCTCCTGGGGTCAAGTGGTGCTCCTGCCTCAGCCTCCTGAGTAGCTGGCAGCTCAGGCAGGTGCCATCACACCTGGCTAAAATTCACTCTTTTTCAAAGTGTATAATTCAGCCAGGCACAGTGATCCACACATATCCTCCCAGTGACCTAGACGGCTGAGGCAGGATGGCAAGTTCCAGGCAGGCCTCAGCAACTTTGAACCTTGTCTCAAAATAAAAAGGATCATAGCTCAGTGGTAAAGTGCCCCTTTGTTCAATCCCCAGCACCCCGACCCTTAATAAACAAAACAAAACAAAACAAAAACCCATGCAATTCAGTGGTTTTTAGCATATTCACAATGTTGTATAACCATCTTCACTAATTCCAGAATATTTTTTTCACCCACAAAGGAAACCCTGTGCCCATCAACAACCACTCCGTATTTCCCCTTTCCCCAGCCTTTGGCCACCACTAATCAATTGTCTCTGGATCTGCCTGTTCTGGACATTTCACAGAAATGAAATCATACAACTCATGGCCTTTTGTGTCCATCCTCTTTCACAGAGGATGTTTTCAAGGTTCAGCCACTTTGTAGCAAGTAACAGCACTTAATTTTTAACAACTGAATAATGTTCCATTGAATGGATATACCCCATTCTGTTAATCCTTTCATCAGTTGATGGGCATTTAGTTTGTCTCCACTTTTGTCTATTATTATTATTATTTTTTTTTTAAAGAGAGAGTGAGGGATAATTTTTTAATATTTATTTTTTAGTTTTCAGCGGGCACAACATCTTTGTTTGTATGTGGTTCTGAGGCTCGAACCTGGGCCGCACGCATGCCAGGCGAGCGCGCTACCGCTTGAGCCACATCCCCAGCCCTCCACTTTTTTCTATTATGAAAAATATTGCTTTGAACATTTGTGTGCAAGTTTTTGGGTGACAGGTATGTTCAGTTACCTTGTGTATATACATCTCGGAATAAGATTGTGGATCGTTTGGTAAGTTTGGGGACCTGAAGGACTATCTCAGAAGTGGCTGCCTTTTGTGTTCCCATCAGCAGTGCTTGGGGCTCCAGTCTCCATGTGCTCACAGCACTTCCTGACCTTGTGGTTGCAAGGTGGAATCTCACTGGGGCTTGATTCATGTTTCCCTTGGCTAATGGTGTCCAGCATCTTTTCCTGTGCTTATTGACATTGGCACATCTTCTCAAAGAAATTTCTATTAAGATTTTTTTGCCTATTTTTAAATTGGGTTGTCTTTTCATTGAGCTGTAAGTGTTCTTAATATAGTCTGGATACTAGACCTTTATCAGACTGTAATATTTAGAACTTTTTTCTAATATATTGTCTTTATATATTGTCTAATATATTTTCTAATATATTGTCTTTCACCTTTTTTTGGACTGGGGATTGAACCCAGGGGTGCTCTAGTCCCCATCCCTAGTCCTTTTTATTTTTATTTCTTAAAAGGGGTTCAACTTCTTTTGCTTGTGGAAATCTGGTTGGTTTAGCACTGTTTGAGTTGTCGTGGCCCCTTGTTGAGGACAGTGGACTATAAATGTGAAGGCTATGCCAATCTGTGTGTCACCTGTATGCCAGTGCCTCCTCATCTTGGTTCCCAGGGCTTTGAAGTGAGTTTTAAAATTGGGAAGTAGTAGTCTTGCAACTTTGTCCTTTTTCAAGATTCTTTTGGCTCTTCTGGTTCCCTTGTATTTTCCATGTGAATTTTCGGATCATCTTGTTGATTTCCCCTGATAATGGGGATTGAACCCAGGGATGCTCTACTCCTGAGTTACATCCCTGGCCCTTTTTAAATTTTTTATTTTGGGACAGGGTCTCTCCAAGTTGCTAAGGCTGGCCTTGTGATCCTCCTGCCTCAGCCTCCTGAGTTGCTGGAATTACAAACCCACACTTAGTGGGAACTGTGATTTTTTTTTTTTTTTGTACTAGAAATTGAACTCAGGGGCACTCAACCACTGAGCCACATCCCCAGCCCTATTTTGTATTTTTCATTTAGAGACAGGGTCTCACTGAGTTGCTTAGTGGCTTGTCATTGCTGAGGCTGGCTTTGAACTCTCAATCCTCCTTCAGCTTCCCGAGCTACTGGGATTACAGGCGTGCGCCACTGTGCCCGGCTCTCGAGCTGTGATTTTTGAATCCACTGAATCCATTTAGGTATTGCCATCTTAACGGTATCAAGGCTCCACTTCCTTTTCTTCAGGTCTTTAATTTCTTCCAGTGATATTGTGTAGCTTTCAGAGTCTCCATTTCTGTTGTTGGCTGATCCTCAGTGTCGTGCTCTGGTTGGTGTTCGTGTTACTCTCTGTTGGTCTGGCTTTCCGCTCTTTTACAGCCTGCTCTGCTCCTTCCTTCCTTCCCAGCTAGACCGAGGGCCTGGTGTCTTGTGGTACTTGCATCATGGTTAACATTTTATGGCTATTTTTTTTTTTAAAGAGAGAGGAGAGAGAGAGAGAGAGAGAGAGGGGGGGGGGAGAATTTTTAATATTTATTTTTTAGTTTTCGGCAGACACAACATCTTTGCTGGTATGTGGTGCTGAGGATTGAACCCGGGTCGCACGCATGTTATGGTTAATTTTTTGTCTACAGTGCTTGCATGAAGAAGGCCCAGCAGTTGTTATCCCTTGTCTGATGGGGACAGAAGCTGCAGCCCAGGGCTGGGAAGTGACTTGCCTCAGGGCACAGCTCTGGTTAGTGGCAGCAGAGGCAGGGCCAGGATATTCTGATTCTCAGCCCCTGCTCCTGCTCAGGATCGTGTGTGGGGATGACTCTGCTTTGAACCTTCCAGGACTGTGTCTTGGTCTCTGCCTTTCGATGTTGTAGCCCCAGGGTGTGACAAAAGAGAAAAGGATTAAGGCTGATGCCACAAAGCTGGCCATTGGTCTCTGTGCCAGGCATCTCTAATGGGCCACTCTCCTAGGAACTGCAAAGCGCAGCCCTTCCCGAGTTCTCATTGCGACTCCTCAAGATGATTTGGCTCAATCTGCTTTTGTAGATCAGGAAGCAGATTCAGAAGGCAATAGAAATCCCCAGTTGGACACCGTAAGCCTTGGAGCTGCAGCTCACAGTTCCACAGCTCAGGTGGCAGTGCTGGGGAGGGACCTGTGGAGACGGGAGCCATGTGGAGAGGCAGGGACTGTGTCTGGTGGGATTGGTTCTGAAGTGCGTGTTCACTGGTGTTGCACTGTGGGTGGCCTGTGGCACCTCTCTGGGGGTGTGGAAGACAGCAGAGGCCTGGGAGCCTCAGCTCAGTGCCCGTCGTGTGGCATTACCCTGTGGTTGACAGGGTGGCGTCTGGCGTGCCACACACAAGTCGTGCCTCTGCCGATCCATATGGTGAGCCTGTCAAGTGTGGGGACCGCCACCCCCTGCCTTTGTTTTCCCATGCCACCTGCATCGTTTACTACACACGCTGGGCCTCCCTGACAAGGCGTGAACAAGTGTCAAGAGTTCTCTTGCCTCCTCCCTCCACTGCCATCACCCAGCCTCCGTGCCTCCAGCTGGCTTCAAGGTGATGAAGAAGGGGAGACCAAGGCCAGTAGGGGGTCCAGCCCTGGTGGCATGAGCAGCTTGTACAGGATGGACTGTGAGCCCAGAGAAGAGGGCTAGGACAGGCACAAGAGCTGCCTCTTGTCAGTGTGTCCCCACCTCCAGAGCTGAGGCCGATGGCCTCCTTCTCCACTCAGAATCATCTGCTGGCTGGTTGTGCCTGTCACACCAGGGTTACCAGTGCCATTTAACATCTGAGCACCCGTCACCAGCTATGTGGATAATGTCGCCACCCGCCTACCTGAGCCAGACACTTCTTCCCGCATCTTCTGTTTGTCTGAGGTGAAGAAAACAACTATGAAAACAGACTTTGCTCTGTACCCAGGGCTTTCACACCTGCAGATTCAGCCAACCGTAGACCAGAACTCCTCAGACAGCCGGGTGCAATGGCGCACACCTGCTATCCCAGCGGCTCAGGAGGCTGAGGCAGGAGGATGGCAAGTTCAGGACCAACTTCAGCAATTTAG
Source organism: Spermophilus citellus (assembly GCF_964194105.1). Taxonomy (NCBI): domain Eukaryota; kingdom Metazoa; phylum Chordata; class Mammalia; order Rodentia; family Sciuridae; genus Spermophilus; species Spermophilus citellus. The sequence goes on along the minus strand of NC_138183.1, from coordinate 251,889,923 downwards.
CAAAGTAAAACATAAAAAGAGCTGGGCCGTAGCCAGGTGGCAGAGTGCTCATGATCAGTCTTCAGCCCTGCAAGACACTGGACAGTGAAAAACAGGTATTCTGGAAAAAAATTGTGTGGCTGCTGATGGTGGCGCAGACTGTGGGCCAGTGCTGATGGTCACTGTGCTGAGCAAGCACAGGCTTTTCTGTCATTTCCTAGACAATACTGCTGCACAGCAACTCCGACTTGACGCACAGAGGGAGACGTGCATTCTAGGTTATATGCAAATGCTGTGCCATTTTACAGGGTCTTGGGCCTCTGTGATGTCGGTGTCTGCAGCGGTCCTGGAGTCTCCCCTGAGTCCCCCCTGGAGTCTCCCCGTGACGGCTGCAGTAGTAACTTGAAGGTATTTAAACCTGCACAGGGGGCTGGTTGTTGCATGTTTCTGGCGTGTGTTAGATTCTCTGCTGAAACTGAGGCAGCAGCAGGATGCACCACGTTCCTCTAGTGAGTGGGACCTGGGCCATTGCCCTCCTTCCCAGCCTGCTGCTCGCACCTGCTGCTCCAGCCACGCTGCTCCCCCCCTTCCTGCAGTTCCCTGCCGGTCACCTCCTCACCCCTGGGTCTCTTCTCTGCCCACCCCATTTCCCCCCAGTCTCCTGTTGCTGTTTGCCTCCGGCCCTCGCCCTCTCTGTTCTCTTTTTTTTTTTTTTTTGAGAGAGAGAGAGAGAATATGAGAATGAATTTTAATATTTATTTTCTGGTTTTCAGCGGACACAACATCTTTATTTGTATGTGGTGCTGAGGATCAAACCCAGGCCGCGAGCTTGCTACCGCTTGAGCCACATCCCCAGCCCCTCTGTTCTATCTCTGTATAGTAGCTCCCCGGGCTTGACTCGCCTCTTTGTTTACAACTGTGGTCCTTTCCCTGACCATGAGCTCCTAGAGGGCAGCCACCAAACATGCCTTGGGTAGCTGTGGGCCCCATGCTGAGAGCCAGGCAGCTGTGCTGGACTGGACAGAAAGTGTGGCCATGGTGATCTTTTTGGTCTGATCCAGTAAAAGCCCAGCAATGCCCACTTCATTATGATCGTGATTATGGTTATGAGCCGCCCATTTCTACTTCCTGTGGAAACAGTGCCCCCTGTTCTTTGCTTCAGAGGGGACCTTCCTCATGAGGTGTGGGCAGAGCCGAGCAAGCCCTGGGCCAGCGCTCCAGCAACTTCCAGTCAAGGGCCGGTGGGCACCCATTCCAAAGGTTCTTCTGCATGGTCTGTGTGTACTAGGAATAAAGCAAAGACCTGAGTCCCTCGAGGACCTCTCTCAGGATGCAGGTTTTGCTGCGCTCCCCGCACTGCATCAGGATTCTCTGCTGGGTGCCACAGGGATACCACAGCACCCTGGGCTGCTGGGGTTCTCAGGAGAAGGTTGGGGAGGGGTGGTCATGGCCAGCAAGCCCCCAACCCTGACTGACTGCCAGGCTCTCCCCTGACCTGGCCCTCCTTCACTAAGTTCTTTGGTGTCTGGAGATTCTCCAAAGTTGTTAGGAACACAATGTTAGGAGGTGTTTTTCCTTCCCTTCTGTCCATTCATCTCAGAAAGAAGGTCCTTTTTTTTTTTTTTTTTTTTTTTTTGTAGTGGGCATTGAACTCGGGGTTGTTTTACCACTGAGCTACATCCACAACCCTTTCAGTTTTTGAGACAGGGTCTTGCTAAATTGCTAAGGGCCTCCCTAAATTGTTGAGACTGGCCTCAAATTTGAGGTCTTACTGCCTCAGCCTCCTGATAGTTGGGATTACAGGCATGCACCACCTGTGCCTGGCAGGAAGGTTTTTTTGTGAAAAAACGGCACAGTTTGACTGGGATCATATCTATTGGCTGCTAATGAGCAGCCCTTGGAGGAATGTTCTGTTAGCCCCCAGTTTAAAAATGGGGAAATTGAGAAATGGGGGTGCAGTGATGTCTCAGACCACACACAGTGGCAGAGTTAAGGTCCCAGCCCAGGGGCTGGAGTTTTAGTTCAGTGGCAGAGCACTTGCCTAGCATGTGTGAGGCACTGGGTTCGATTCTCAGCACCACATATAAACAAACAAATAAAATAAAGGTCCATCGACAACTTGAAAAAAAAAAGATCCCATCCCAGGTCTGTGAGACTCTTCTCTGTACCGGCTTCTCTTCCATGAGAACCCATCCAGGTCTGGAACCCAGGGTAGCCAGCACAGCCTTTTCTGGCCCCTGGAAAGGGATCCTCCTTCCTGATTAAGTTTGGTTCTTAACCTGGGAGAGTCACCCCAGAGGGTACTTTTTCCCAAGTAGATTCAAACCCTCGTAGACCTGGACTTCAGGTTCTGCAAAGCTCTTGTCTGAGGGTCTCACTGCTCTCTTTTAGAGTAGGGGTAAATGTCCCCACCCTGCCTTCTGCCTGGTGGCATAGGGAGATTAAAGTAACGCACAGGAAGAAATCTCACTGAAGAAGTGTCTAGTTGGCCTTGCTCCTCCTCTGGCCTTGCTGCTGGGCGGCCTGCAGGCCCAATGTGGCCATTTCCCTCCAGCTCTGCACCCACCCAGCTGCTCACAACCAGATGGCAAGTGGCAAGGTGGGTGTGAAGCCACTGGCACCCCTTTGCCCCCAGCAGGGAAAGAACACTCACACCTCCCTCCTGCCCGGGAGGCCAAGCCTCGTCTCGGCCAGTGGCTGGGAGCGAGGGATTACTGCGGTGTCTCCCCCCACATGCCGCCTGGTCCTCTCTCTCGTGGTATTCCTGGGCAGAGCTCTGGCCTGAGTGTCCAGGGCTTACTTCCCAGCATCTCCGCCTGCCAGTTTCTGCCAGGGCTTTTTAAAGGGTAGCTTCCCTCAGGGGCTGGAAGGGAAGCAGAAACCTGTTGTCAGCTCTGAGAAAGATGGAGAGAGCTTAGTGCCGTCTGGGATCCCGGACTGAAGGGCTGCACCAGTCCCCTCGCTGAGCCCTCCGGAAGATGCGTGTCTGCCCTGCTGACTTAGGCCTGGTCTGCCTCAGGCGCACCTGCATCTCATTAGCCTCTCTGGACGTGGGCCACTGCGCAGTGTGTGCCCTGACCCCGCAAGGCCTGCTTTGAGTAATTACCTCGAGTTCAGGAGACCACACAAGACAGGACAGTGAGCCATTGACTGTGCTTCCTTCAGGGATCTGGTCAGAGCTCAGCCTGGGGTTTTGTTTCTGTGATGGCGGGTCGTGCTGGCGGGGGACGACTCTCTTCTTGTTCTTGCTGGGTGGTCTTCGGGCTAGGACCACATCAAGTGCAGCGATCAAGGTATGTTTAATACTATGTTCAAGCATTAAAAAATCTAATTGCTGGGGCTGGGGTTGTGGCTCAGAGGAAAAGTGCTCACCTAGCACGTGAGAGGCACTGAGTTCCCCAACACCACATAAAAACTAAATTAAGGTATTGTGTCTATCTACAACTAAAGGACAAATATTTTTTAAAAATCTAATTGCTAGTGAATCATCCTGTACCACCAGCTCTCACTGACTGCTGGGTAACACATGCCTGTGTGAGGGTCCTGTCTCCCAGCCGCATGGGAAGAAAGGCCGGTCACCAGTTCCCAGGTGGCCAGGCTAGGCAGAGTGAGGTCTCTGCAGGAAAGAGGAGGATGTTAGACTCTGCTCACTTCCTCTTCTCCCCACAAGCCTCTGCTGTTTCCCTTAGGCCGTATGCCCACCTCTCTCCTAGCCAGCTTTCCTGGCCCACTCTCCCTCGGTAAGATTCAAATACCACCACCCTTTAATCCCTCCACTAGAGCCCACGGGCAGTGGCTTCAGACCGCCCCTCTTTCAGCTTATTTTTCCTTTGAACGGTTGGCCTGAGGCCCCCGAGTCTGGGACTGGATCCCCCTTTCCCTCTCCCTCTGTGCAGTAGGGGAGGAGAGGTTGGGAAGGTCACTGCAAGGGCTTAACCTAACCATCAATTATGAACAGGCAGCAGGCACTGGGCCCAGACTCGGGTGTTGCAGCATCAGGAACAGCCTGGCCTCCCTGAGGCTCTGCAGACCAGCTGCCATGGCAGGAGGACCAACCTTCAGAGGCCTCTGGGCACGCTGTTTTGGTGGGGGACACACCTTGTAGCCGTTGTCACTCTAACGTCTGGAACCTGGCAGCCTTCTAGTAGGAAAAGGAGAGGGCAGGGGATTCTGGGACTAGGTCCCTAAAGGACAGGAATTCCTGGAGGGTCAGAGTAGATCACTGCTCAAGGGCCCGTGGGGACATCTGTGATCAGGGATGGGCAGATTACCTGACAGTGAGCACGGATTCTTCCCGAGACCTTGGACGGCGGAATATGGGTGGTAAACCCCAGAGCTCTGGACCAGAATGGCTTTATGTGGTCGTGACCATTGGGGAAAAAGTCACAGAGTCCCTGTGGAAGTGGTGCAGCTGCCAGTGTTCTTCATCCTGCAGCCGGGGCTCAGGTGTGCTGTGCTCGGCTCCCCCACCCCTAGGCCTCGACGCTGTGCCCTGGAGCTGTGGAACAGAGGCCTGGCTTCCTTAGGGGAATGTGACCCCGAAAGGCCAGGGTCAGCTCCACGACGTGATGTGTTCTGGACAGCAGTGAGGGGGAAACGCGTCCCCGTCTGTTTGCTGGGGGCTCAATAGGAGTCACCGCTCAGATCTCAGGGCAGGGAACAAGTCCCAGTTGCTCAGGAGAGAACCTTTCCCTCAGTTCAGGAGGAGGGAACTGATAAGGGCCCAGTGGCTTCTGGCTCTTTATCTGTAACTACAAACAGGCCAGACTCCCTGCCAGGTCATGGGATATCAGTTCAAGGAGAAGGGGAGCCTGGGGGCATGTGTGTTTGGAGACAGGGAAGGTGAGGTGGAATGCTAAGGATGTCCTCGCTTCAGCTGTATTTCTCTCTGCTTTGTCCCCAGCTCCCCAAGATCAGTAAGGCTGTGCCTCTACTCTGCCCTGTGTAGGCCAGGGGTGGAGGGAGTTAGCCTAAGACTCTTGCTCTATCTGGTGGCTTTCTCCATGACACTGAGGAAACCTGTCATCATGAGGGGGCTGAGGCCCGGACAGTTGGGACTAACTGGTCTGGATGAACATGGAATGGCCTCTTGTGCATTGGCCTCCTTCCGACTGGAGTGAAGGCCAGCTTTATGCCAGCAGGGACCTTTCCATTTGTCCCCAGTGCCCAGTCACCGGCATGTTGTAAGGATTCAGCTGGGTGAACAAACGCCCTCTTCCCTGCCTTTTTCTTTCTGGGCATTAACTCCCTTAAATCTCTGCATCTTCTCTTGGTGCCATAGCAGACTCCTCACTGGCCACCATCTCTTGGTGCTGCCTTTCCTTAGCTCCCAGGGCTCTTGTCATTCTGGGACCCTCCTGTTCCCTGCCTGAACTCTTGGCTTTGGGCTCCTGCCCAGTAATACCAGCAGCCCCCTCTTTATGCTGTCCCTTCAGATTCACTCCTGTCTTGGTTGCCCCTCCAGTTTCTTTGTCCCCACCCCCTCTGCTCTTGTGGGGTGTTTTAGAAACACGCCAGGCTCAGCTCTCAGGGCCAAGCCCCCCTGGGCAGCGAACCTGGTGGCAGCTGCTCTGGGTGTTTGGGCACATGGCTCCTCCCCTCCTTGCCAAGGCCAGCCTCTTTCTCTGGGTTTTGCTTGTCACTTCTGTGCTGATGGCCCCAAATCAATGTGTCTGCCTTTCCTGCTGGGGCTTATGGCCTTGCAAAAAACCAAAACAGAACAACAACACCCAAGCAAAGTCTGGCCTGCAGTTGAGCCTATGTGATGTCGGCGCACACACCCTGCTGTGGACTGGCTCGCACACCTTCTGGTATTTAACCCTCCCAAAGGATATTCAAAGTTGAATTATTGTTCTTATTTTTCGGGGTCTCAGACCTGTTAGTTTTCCCCAAGGATTTCACCCAGCCCTGCTGGACTCTGACCCTGAACAGCCAGGCTGACCACACTTGTGGGAAAGGGGGTCATCGCCCTCTTGTCCTTGTGCCTCCCTGAGCCAGCTCTGCTTGCCAGCCCGGCCTCTGCAGAGGCCTGCTGTTCAGAGCCCAGGTCCAGCTCCTCCTCCATGGCTGCTGTGGTTGGACCTGGAATGTCCTCCAGAGGCTCATGTGTTGAAGGCTTGGTCCCGACTGCCCCAGTGCCCAGAGGTGGGGCTCTCGGGAGCAACTGGGTCTGACCTCATCAGTGGATTAATCCATTGATGGCTGAACTGACTCCTGGGAGGCAGTGGGGGTAGGACCTAGTTGGAGGAAGAAGGTCACCGGGGTGTGCCCTGGAAGGGTAGATCTTGTCCCCACATGCTCTCTCTCTGCTTCCCCGCTGCCATAGGTGAGCAGATTTCTCCCACTGCGTCCTTCCACCTTGACGTTCTGCCTCGTCTCAGGGCCAAAGCAGGGGAGCCAGTCGACCATGGACTGGAACCTCTGAAACCGAGAGCCAGACATTTCCTCCTCCAGGTTGTTTATGTCAGAGATTTGAGTCACAGCCACGAAAGCTAGGCAGGGACCCCCACCTTCCTCCACTGCATCACCTTCCTCCAGCTCCCTCTTCCCCAGGCAGTACCTTTGAGGTGTCAGATGCCCTATGTTTTGAGATGGTGAGTTTTTTGAAGGCAGAAGCCATGTTTTACCCTCAGTCTTTCAAGTGTGTTATCGCAGATAGAGCTCAGTACGCACACGATGGCTCTGAGTGCATGAGGTCCCATCGTGACCCTGGAGAGTGGTCTGTGGTTGACTGTTGATGACACTGAGGGACAGTCTGAAGTTTCACATGCAGCAGTCACATGCAGCAGGTCCAGAGAGGTGGTAAGTGAATTCCCAAGGTCATGTGACTGAGTGGTAGCAAAGCTAGAATTTGACTAAGGGTTTTTCTTTAAGTTTTTTCCCTTTCTTGAATCCCATGGGGTGGGTGCTCACCCTGTGCTTCATCCAGCTTCTCTTGTCCTCCTGGAGGGGGTTCCTGTCCCAGCTCAACCCTCTGCTGCCCACCAGCCCCTTCCCTCTTGCTCGTCCTCTCTCACCTGGTCATGTCTTTTCCCCATTCTGTCTGTCTTTTTTTGTTTCATTAGGATCTCTTCTTCTGGGCTGGGATGCGACTCAGTGGTAGAATACTTGCCTAGAGTGGGTAAGGCCCTGGGTTCCATTCCTAACACCTCAAAAGAAAAAAAAAAAGAATTTCTGTTTCTTGAGGACAGGAGCCCTACTACTCTGCCCTTTTTCCTTCTAAATCTCCAGCTCCTGGGCCATAAGCTTAAAACCATTCCCTCGAGGAAGTTGACATGGTGAGTTACTACTGTGTGAGTGAGTCACCAGAGTGGGCAGGGGACCAGAGTAAGGGAACAGTGAAGGTCAGAGAGCAGGAGTCAGGAAGTTGTGTGAGGTGGGGGAGGCTAGGATGGTACAGCCCCAGGCTCCTTATCTATAAAATGAAGGTCACCTGCCCTGCCTACTGGGTGAGGGTGCTATTGGTATCAAGTGAGAGTGACTGATACAGTGCCTTCTATACTGCAGAGCGTGCTGGAAATATTGCTGTGCACTGTAATTACAGCATGTAAGTTATTGCTCAGTGAAACTGTCAAATGGAATAATACTGGTCTTGCAAGTGTGGGAGGATGACTAATGGTGCCTTGTCCAGGTTCTGACACTCAGAGCTATTATGGATTGCCACGGTCTGGCTGGGCACAATTCAGGAGCCACTTGTCAAAAGAAATGAACTTTATTTTTAGAACCACACAGGCCAAACAAAACAGCTCCTCAGGAAAAACCCTCAGAGCCCAACTGCCACCACCGGCTTCCCACAAGCCTCTCCCTCAACCACAAGCCTCACCACCTCCCACAATCCTCCTGCTCTTGAGGCCAATTGGCTGGGTCATGTGGGCGGAGCCAAAAAAGTCCCCTAATGAGCAGCTCCGTGGTCTGAAAGGGCAGGGAAACAGCCCAATGAGCATCACCGCAGAGGAGCCAATCAGCTAGATGTTTCTGGGGCCGCTGTGAGCCAATCATCAGCCAGCAGCTGGAAGTTTGCTGGCAGCTGGAAGTTTGCTGGGGCCCCTTCGGCTGTGGCTCTCAACATTTCCCCCTCTCTGTTTAAACAACAAGCATGTGGCTTGGGGACCGTGCCTGCCTTAGGTTGTCCAATAGTACATATGGTCCTTACCCGTTACAGATGAGCTGACCTCAAGGTGTCAGCCTCCTGTCTTAGGTTGGTACCATTGCAATTGGATCTTACCCGTCACTGACTACCTGTCCAGTATACAGCCACACCTGTGGAGAGGTCTTTGTACCAGCGGGGGGCAGTGAGGTTCTTTGCCTCATCTCTGTTGGCCCCCAAATTTTAGCTGAACGATCATGACAAGCAGAAGGGAGGAAGATACACCAAGCCAATTGACGGTTCCTTTTGGAAAAAATTGTACCACCGATGACATCATCAGCAAAAATACCCCAACACTACCACAAGCCGCTGCACTAACAGATAGTTCACAATGCATACAGGTGAGTTCACAATGCATACGAGTGATACATAGTCCAGGCAAGTTCTGAAGCAGTTCAGTGATGGCTATTGCAGAAGCTGTAGATTGGTTTTATCTTTGTCTTCACCTGCACTGGGATGAAGATAGGAATTCAGGCAATAATGGCTAAAGAAAAAATTATGTAACATTCCAGAAAGCACTAAAAGAAAACAATTTTCTTAACAATTTACATTGTCTTCACCGGCACTGGGATGAAGATAGGAATTCTGGCAATAATGGCTAAAGAAAAAATTATGTAACATTCCAGAAGGCACTAAAAGAAAACAATTTTCTTAACAATTTACATTATCTTGCAGAGAATTATTAAATATAATGAAAAGGAAAGGTGAAAGTAAACAAACAGATCTGTTAACCTCCTTTTTTGTTCACATATTAAAACAATCCTCAACAGTTGTTTACCCAATTTAAATTAAACCATTTAAATAACGTGAATAAAAAAAATTTGGATCCATTTTTTCATGAGCGCTCATCATATATGATATATGGACATACGTACATTCAAACATATAACACAAAACACAAGTGTGCACACATAATACATACAACACATAACATAATAGTAAAGGCCTTATAACTTTTTACAGGTGAAATCTCCATTGCAATGTTTAAAAACTCTATAGTCAAAAAATAGAACTGATCAGCAAAACATTAACCTAGGTCTGTATGAGCTCAAAAAACAAAATAGAACTTCATGATGTGGGAAAGGGCAATAATAAAATAGATATTGAAAAAAGCATCCTGGTTCTGTCGCAGATGTAAGGATAGCCAAACTGGAGTTTTGGATATCAGCTGTTATGGATTTGAGCCAAATCATCATCTTTTTGGTCTGTAGAAATCGCTTTAGTTAATCTCTCTGGCATCCAAATTGGCTGCTGTTCTCCCTGTGGAAACACACAAACAGACCCCCAACTCCAGACAATTACTGGGTCAGGACCTTTTTCCATTGTCCTGTTAGAATATCCTTCCAAAGTACCTTGGGCTTATGCACATTTTTTTGGATACATATGCCTTTCCACAGCACTAAGCCCTGATGAATCCAAATTTAAAAAGTTTAGAGTAAAAAGGGTTATTTTAAGTTTATCTTTGGGGGATATATACCCCTTTCCAATTCCCTCTTTTTGCTTTAATAAGTACATTTTAATAGTTTGATGAGCTCTTTCAACTATGCCTTGTCCCTGTGGATTGTATGGGATTCCTGTTATATGAGTAATGCCAAATGATGAGCAAAATTGTTTAAAAGAGGTAGAAGTATAACCAGGGGCATTATCTGTTTTTAACTGTTTTGGAATGCCCACAGTGGCAAAATTTTGTAAGCAATGAGCTATAAGATCTTTAGTTTTTTCTCCAGCATGAAGGGAGCCCATCAAAAATCCAGAAGAAGTGTCAACTGTAACATGCAAATATTTTAATTTTCCAAATTCTGGCAAGTGTGTGACGTCCATCTGCCAAATATGGTTAGGTATCAATCCTCTAGGATTGACTCCAAGATTAACTTGTGGTAAAAAGGTCACACAATTTTGACATTATTTTATTATTTGTCTAGCTTGAGCCACAGCCCCAGCCCCTCTATGGTGGTTTGAGAACGGCATTCATTAGCCCAATGTCTTCCTCTATGGCATCGTGGGCAAATACCCGGTATTCTACTCCTTTGATACCTAGTTTTGTTAAACCCTCCTCCTATGGGGCAATTCCTTTTAAAATGTCCTATTTGTTCACAATTGTAGCATGTTCTTGGCCTGGCATCTGAAGCGTGTTTTACTGCAGCTGCCACAATTTGTCCTTGTTCATTAATGTCTCTGGCATCTAAAGCCTGTTTTACTGCAGCTGCCACGACTTTCTCTTGTTCATTAATGTATCTACATAATTTAATATATGTGTTTAAATCTTCATGTTTCCATGGTTTAATGATATCTCTGCAGCAACGATTTGCTTGGTCATAAGCCAGTTGTTGTATAAATGGCATTGCCTGTTGTGTATTTCCAAATATTCTAGAAGCTGTCTGAATAATCCTATCTACAAATTCAGCATAAGGTTCATTAGCTCCTTGTATTACCTTAGATAATTGACCTTGTAAACCTCCATGTCCTTGTAAAGTCTTCCATGCCTTAATTGCATCTACAGCAATTTGTGCGTATACACCAGGATCATGCAATTTGTTGCTGCTGATCCTCATAAGGTCCCTTTCCTAACAACATATCTAGATTTCTCTGAGGATAACCAGCTGCTGCATTTCGCCTAGCCGTCTCCTTGCAAAATTCCTCATTGGCAACCTTCCATAACAGGTATTGTCCTCCATTTAGCACAGCTTTACACATATTAGCCCAATCTCTTGGCGTCATGTTCAAGTTGTTAATGGATTCGACCATGCTTACAGTGAAGGGTGCTTGAGAACCATAGGTTGTTACAGCCTCTTTTAGCTGCTTCACTGTTTTGAAATTTAAAGCATGGTGAACTCGCTGCCCTCCTGCCTCAAATACAGGGCATGTTAATATTTGAGATCTTGTCTCAGGATCCCAACTATCAACTGCCGGGTTTGGGGGCCTCCCAGCAATGGATTGTGATAATAGATATCAGAGAGTTAAGTCACAGCTGACACTGTCAGCTTTCCAACACTGTGACAAAATATCTTAGAAAATCAACTTAGAGAAGAAAAGATTTATTTTGCCTCATGGTTGCAGAGGTTTAAGTCCATGGTCAGCTGGCTCCATTGTATCTAGTCCTGTAATAGACATTATTGTTTTTACAATTATTGTAAGACACAACCTTTTCCTTCAGATTACGGAGGGGAGTGAGGATGCTGAGAAAGTCCCCATCCCCTTCTTGATGGGGACTGAGAAGATGGGATATAGCCCTTCTAGGGCTTTTCCAGATTCACTCACTACCTAAGGCCCATTTCCTCTCTAAGATCCAAGTTCTGAGCTGGTACACACATGCAGAAGAATGAAACTAGAGTCCTATTTCATCATTTACAGAAATCAACTCAGTGGTTTGAAGACTTAAATACAAGACCCCAAACAATGAAATGCATAGAAGAAAACAGGGGAAACTCCTCTTGTCAAAGGACTGGGCAAGGATTTTTTTTTTTTTTTAAACAAGACCCTAAAAGTTAAGGAATCAAAAGCAAAAATAGACAAACATCAAATTACATCAAACTAAAAAGCCTCTGCATAGCAAATGAAACCATCATCAGAGTGGGAAGACAACCTATAGAATGGGAGAAAATATTTGCAAACTATGCATCTGACAAAGGGTTATGATCCAGGATACGTAAGGAACTGTAAAAACTCCCTAGTGAAAAAAACAAATAGCTTGAATAAAAAACAGGCAATAGATCTAAATAGACATCTCCCTCGCCCATGAAAAAATGCTCAGCATCACTAGTCATCAGAGAAATGCACATCAAAACTGTAACAGAAAAATGTTCAGTTCTCTGCTGCCTGATGGAGTTGGTGATGGAGAGGCAGTGTGATGGAGAAAGAAAGTCTCATTAACAGCGAGCCAGCTTGGCATGCTGGGAGATGGTTGGATTTCACCCCTTACCTTGAGGGAGAACCTTTTATATGATTTTTCAGGGGAAGGTTGTGATCCCAGACAGGTGGGCGCCTCAGTGTTCAGGGTTTAGGAAAGCAGCCCCTACTGGAACGTGGGCTGTGTCTCTCGTCTCCTTCAGGTAGGTTGGTGAGAGCTGCAGTCCAGTGGGCCTGCAGAAGATAGCAGCAACCAGAGTCCTGTTTTGATTAGAGCGACTGGTGTCTGGGTTTTGTTGTGGTCAGCATTTCTGGAAAACACACCTCCAGATGTGACCTTTTCCCACAACTTGTGATCAGGGAGTCCTCAGGAAGGAGGGTTTGTGCATTTCTGGCTACCTTTAGAGTATAATTAATCTATGTAAGACAGGCTTCAGTGGGCAGCTATTCTGAGAGAGAGAGAGAGAGCGAGAGTGAGCAGCAGCAGCAAAACAAGCTTCTGAGAACTGGGTCTTGAGGGGGGGAGGTGCTTTTGTGCACTTTCAGCCCCCACTGTCAGTTTACTTCATCATGTCTTCTTATGGGGACAGGCGCTTCATTGTCATCTGGCTGCTGCCTGCTGGTCAGGAACGTCATGGGGAACAAAGTGGTCCATAGCATGGAAAACTGGCATGGTTATTAAAGAAGCCTCTTGAGTTTCTTTTCTTGGCAGAGCCAGGGTGACTTATTTTGACATTTGCAGTATCATGGCCTCTCCACCTGCCATGGCAGTACAGGTCTTGTAATTGAGACATTATTCCACAGCAACAATAAATCCCACAGTGTGAGAGTAACCCTGTGCATGTAAGACCTAGTAGAAACATCAGTAACTTTTGCCACCAAGTATTTCTCCTAGCAAGGTAACCTTGCATTTAGGCTGAGCACTGAATTGTCAATCATGGCTTCTACCTGGGCTTGGAGGTCCTGCAGTGCCAAGAGACATATCCTAAATCATCATGGCTAGATGCACAGCATTCAGTTCTTATGACAGCATGGGTCCCCTGTGGACTGCTGTTAGAACACCAGTGCCGTTTGAGTTTGGAGAACTGCCTTTCTTATTAAGGCCACTTCAGCTACAGCAAGGAAGTTCCCCTGGTACTGTCATTTAAAGCTCTTCATGTAAAACTAGAGCCACCATAGGCCACATCACTTCCTCTAGGCTAATCTGGGACATAAAGATTGATGCCAGGCAATCAAACCATCGATGACAGCTCCAAACCACCTGTGGTGGAGATTTGGGGGATCAGCTGTAACTTTATCCAGCATTGCTGGATGGGAGGTCACCCCACAGTGCATCTCCCTAACTGGAGGAAGCTAGGGCCATGGGCTGGTCCCACATGACCTCTGAGTTCTGTTTGGTGCTGATCATCTCAACCCCGATATCCAAACCCAGTCTGTTGCAAACTAATCATTTTCATGTAAAATTATTCTGTGGTGGAAATTTTGTTCTGGACTCCATCCGGGCACTCCTGTGAGGCTTTTACTCCTTATTGTTCCCAACAGAAAGGGGCCCTTGGCTCAGTTGGTGTACAGATCAGACAAACCATATGTATTTATCCCAAACTTGGAATTATCATCAATATACCTATGACTGTTAGGTGGCACCTTCTTGGGTTCCTTTAATTGGGATTCAGCTAGGGACAACATTTGGGATAAGCTCTTGTCTAAGAAGAAGTTTTCTTGTGGCCTGGTTGCTGAAGAGTGTTGTTTATAGGCCAATTGGTTACATTTGATCTGGAGGCAAGGGGTGTCAACATTTCGTCCACACTAAGAGTTCTTGGGTTAATTTCATATGATTTAAATTTCTTGCTAGAGCTTCCTTGAATAAAGTAGAACTTTTAAACCCCTGGAGAAGTGCCACCCAGCTGTCTTGCTAGTTTGCCATTGTATGGGGTTCCTGCCACTCAAAGGCAAATAAGAGTCTGTTCTTCTAGAAGCATTTGGAAAAAGGCATCTTTTAAATCCAGTACTGAGAGCCTCACTCACAGGATTCTGGGGCATTCGTTAATAAAGTGGAGGGGCTGGGTGCCCCTGGGTGAACGGCCCAGACAGTATCATTTATAGCCCGCAAACCCTTTACAAATGTGTACTCATCTGAATGAGATTTGTTTTTTTTTTTAACTAGAAGGATTGTAATATTGTAGGGTGACTGATAGGATTGACTTAAATTGCACTTTAAAATTTTTTAAAGCACTGGCAGGATGTCCCTTTGAACTTCCTACTTTGGTAAGTGCTGTTTTAAATTTGAGGTCCTATGTTCCACCTTTAGTGTGGTCGCTGTAGGCTGTATGTTCTTAGCCCTTCCAGATGTGTTTATTGCCCAGATTTTGGGTTTTACCTTTTTATGGACTCCTGCAGGAAGTTGTTCTTGAAGTTGCTGTTCCTTTCCCAAAGGCCTGTTCATGTACAGAGTGCTCTGAGCAGAACTTATATCTTTAGTTTTCTGGGGCGGTTACTTGGGCATTTAATTTGCATAAAAGTTTATGGCCAAAGAGGGGTCTTGGGCATGCTGGCATGTACAGGCAACTGTTTCAAAGTCACATCTTCTAGCCAACCACCTGACAGCTGGAGGAAGGACCTATCATGAGCTTTTACTAATCCCTCAATGGTCACACTACTGTGATACAGTCTTAGCAGCCTTTCTGCTTTAGGATTTAATACTGAACAGGTGGCGCCTGTGTCTGTGAGAAAGTTGATCATTTGGCTTCCATTGGCCATTTTTCAGAATGCTTCTGGGGGGTACTCACAACTGGCTGGGTCAAGTCTGTAGGCCCCTGTGGCCTCCTCAGTCCTCCTCTGCACCTTCTTGCCTCTAACACCTGGGGAGCGGGTCTCCTGCCAGGCTTTCCCCAGTGACCTTCCAAGGCCTTTTCCTTACAGTAAGTTGGTTTTTCCCTAGGACACACTTTCCTTGTTTTAGAAGCCTTTTTCCCCTTTCAGGTCTTCTTTTCCTCCAAAAGCCAGGGCCAGTACAATCACTTGGCTTCTTGCTTTAGGCATTGCTCCCTATTTTTGAAACCTATAGGCGGTATCTCTTCGTTGACAGGGACTCATTCCCAGGGCACCATCTGTTTTTGGGGTAGCGGGAATTGAACTCAGGGTGCTCTACCACTGAGCCCTGTTCAGTGGTGCCACCATCCCCAGCCCTATTTTGTATGTGATTTAGAGACAGCGTCTCATTGAGTTGTTTAGTGCCTCATTTTTACTGAGGCTGGCTTTGAACTTGCAATCCGCCGCCGCCGCCGCCCTGCGGAGCTGCAGGGATTACAGGCGGGTGGCACCATGCCCCACCCATCTACCTCTTGTGAATTTTTTGCAGATATCTAGAGCACTATGAAAGTCATATTTATCGTATTTGTTTTGGGCTCCCTGAACCTACATCTGTAAGTGGAGGATCCCGTCACTGCCTTGGCGGCACTCCGGCAGTCCCATAGCTGGACCAGCGTGGGTCCCAAGTAAAGCAGGTGACAGGGCCCCGTTAGTCATTGCCATCCTTACATTTGGGCAGGATTGAGACTGGGGGTCCTGAAACATAAAAAATTTCCATAAAATATGAGAGGTTTTACAAAAAACAGGATGAGATTCCTTCTGAATTTAGGGAGAGGATTTATCCCCAACACCAAGGCATGCTGTGGCCAACCTGCCCTGCAGTAAAATACCATTTTTTCTCTTGGACATTGCCGCAGTCTAGCGGGGCACAGAATCATGAGCCACTCAAGCAGGAACAAAACTTTATTTATTTATTTATTTATTTAAAGAGAGAATGAGAGAGGGAGAGAGAGAGAGAATTTTAATATTTATTTTTTAGTTATCGGCGGACACAACATCTTTGTTTTGTATGTGGTGCTGGGGATTGAACCCGGGCCGCACGCATGCCAGGCAAGCGCGCTACCGCTTGAGCCACGTCCCCAGCCCACAAAACTTTATTTTTGAAAATGCCGCCAATACTCCGTACGCGCCCGGCAAGCAAGCCGGTCCACCCACGCGGTCGCGTCTACCGGAACCGGGCCCAGGACCTCCCCCGGAATTCCCTCCTACTATCCTTCCCCAACCAATGGGAACTCTCCAGGAGTCCCATAACATGAGTCCCGCAGCAGGCCAAGGTGAACAGCAGGAGTCCAATTTCCATATGAATGTAAATCTTAACATAATCATTTCATCTCAATGGCTAGCTGGCGTCACCTTACAACCAAAAGTGCCATGCATCATATTATTTCATATTATTTGGTTGTGGCTCCTAGCATCTGCCCCCTTTTGTTTAATTAAGCAACAGGCAATGTGGCTAGGGACCGTGCCTGTTAGGTATGTCCAATTGAACATATGGTTCTTACCTGTCATCGGAAAACTGACCTCTAGGCGTCAGCCTCCTGTCTTGGGTTGATACCACTGCAACTGAATCATACCCGTCACTGATTACCGGTCTAGTATATAGCCATACCTGTGGATAGGCCTATGCACCAGTGGGGGGGTGAGGTTCTTTGTCTCACCTCTGTTGGCCCCCAAATTTGGCCTTGGTGTCGGTGGGGGGGTGAGGTTTTTTGGCTCACCTCAGTTGGCCCCCAAAATTAGACCATCACTAGTAGAAGGGAGGAGGATACAGAAATGCCAAGACATCAAGTCAATAGACGGCTCTTTAGGAAAAATTGCATCACTAGTGACACATCAGCAAAGATACGCTAGCACTGCCATAGTTCGCTGTATCAACAAATAGAGCACAATGCATACAAGTGATACATAGTCCAGGCAAGTTTTGTAAGCAGTTCAAAGCGGAGGAATCTATCAATATGTCCATTTCCTCCCAAAATAAATCGACTCAGTGATTGAGCATTACTTGTTGAGTTATTATTCATTGATGCATGAGTTTATACAGTTTGTTGTGATAATTATTGAAGAAGTTGTAGTTTGGTTTCATCTTTGTCTTCACTGGCACTGGGATGAAAATAGGGATTGACAATGATGTTAAGAAAAGAAAAAAATGTAACATTTTAACAGGTATTAAGAAAACAATTTTTAGAACAATTTACATTATCCTGAACAGAATTATTAAATATAATGAAAAGGAAAGGTGAAAGTAAACAAAGAGCTCTGTTAAACTGCTTATTTGTACACATATTAAAACAGTCTTCAACAGCTGTTTACCCAAATTAAATTAAACCATTAAAATCACGTGAATAATAAAAAAAAATTTGGATCCATATTTTTATGAGTGCTCCTCATATATGATATATGGACATACGCACATACAGACATACAACACAAAACAGAAACATACAACATATAAGACAATAGTAAAGGCCTTGTAGATTTACCTAGGTGAAATCTCCATTGCAATGTTTAAAAACTCCATAGTCAAAAAATAAAACTGATCAGAAAAACATTAATTTATGTCTGTATGAGCTCAAAAATAAAATGGAACTTTATGATGTGGGAAAAAGCAATAATAAAATAGATATTGAAAAAAGCACCCTGGTTGATCACTGTCGCAGATGTAAGAATAGCCAAGCTGGAGTTCTGGATATCAGCTGTTATGGATTTGAGCCAAATCATCTTTTTTTTTTTTTTTTTGTAGAAATTGTTTTGGTTAATCTCTCTGGAATACAAATCGGCTGCTGTTCCTCCTGTGGAAAAACACAGACAGAGCCCTGACTCCAGACTATCACTGGGTCCGGACCTTTCCATTGTCTTGTTAGAATATCCTTCCAAAGTACCTTAGGCTTATGTTCATTTTTTGGGTACAAATGTCTTTCCGCAGCACTAAGCCCTGATGAATCCAAATTTAAAAAGTTTAGAGTAAAAAGGGTTATTTTAAGTTTATCTTTGGGGGATATATATCCCTTTCCAATTTTCTCCTTTTGTTTTAATAAGTACATTTTAATAGTTTGATGAACTCTTTCAACTATGCCTTGTCCTATTGGATTCTATGGAATTTCTCTTATGTGAGTAATGTCAAATGATGAGCAAAATTGTTTAAAAGAGGTAGAAGTATAACCAGGACCATTGTCCGTTTTTAACTGTTTTGGAACGCCCACAGTGGCAAAATTTTGTAAGCAATGAGCTATAACATCTTTAGTTTTTTCGCCGGCATGAAGGGAGCCCATCAAAAATCCGGAAGAAGTATCAACTGTAACATGCAAATATTTTAATTTTCCAAATTTTGGCAAGTGTGTGACGTCCATCTGCCAAATATGGTTAGGTATCAGTCCTCTAGGATTGACTCCAAGATTAACTTGTGGTAAAAATGTCACACAATTTTGACATTGTTTTATTATATGTCTGGCTTGTTCTTTAGTTATTTTAAAACGCTTTTGTAAAGTATTAGCATTGACATGGAACCTTTTATGAAAATTTATAGCTTCTTCTATTGTGGAGAAAATATGTATGTCATGTGTAGATTTATCTGCTAAATCATTGCCCAAACTAAGGGCTCCAGGCAATCCTGTATGTGCCCTGATATGTCCTATAAAGAATGGATCTTTTCGGTTCCAGATTAGACTTTGTATAGCGGAAAACAAAGAGAAAACAGTAGAAGAAGGGGAAATCCTACCGGCATCTTCAAGGGATACTATAGCATTAACTACATACTGACTATCAGAAAATAAATTAAATACAGAATATTTAAACATCATAAAAGCTTGTAATACTGCATTAAGCTCTACCTTTTGAGCTGATTGTTTGGGTACTAAAAATGTAAAAGTTTGATCAGGAATAACTACTGTTGCTGTACCATTGTTTGACCCATCAGTGAATATATTTGGAGCATTTATGATAGGGGTTTTTCTTGTCATTTTTGGAAAAACTACAGGATGTTTAGACCAAAAACACAACAAAGTATTAGATGGTAAGTGATTATCAAATGAAACATTAGATTTACACATGATTATTGTCCAAGTATTTAACTCAGTAGCTAACTCATCAATTTGATCCATAGTATATGGAGTAATAATTTTATTGGGAGAAATCCCAAACACTCCCTTCGCTGCTTTTATTCCTTTGAGTATTAATTGTCCTACAGCCTCAGGATATCTAGTAAGAATAGTGTTAGGAGAATAAGATAAATGTACCCACAATAATGGACCTTTTTGCCAAAATACTCCTGTAGGAATATTTTTTGTTGGTAGTACAATAAATAATAAAGGCAAACTTATATCAATTCTATCCAAATGCATATTTTCCATATATGTCTCAATGATTTTTAATGCTTTTCTTGCTTCAGGCGTTAACATGCGGGGTGAATTTGGATCTGATGGACCTTTTAGGATATCAAATAAAGGTCCCAACTCTCCTGTTGGTATGTCTAGATAAGGCCTTATCCAATTTATGTCTCCCAATAACTTTTGAAAGTCATTAAGTGATTTCAGTTGATCTACTCGTATTTGAATTTTTGGTGGACGGACCATGGTTGAGGATAATAGAACTCCTAAATAATTAATTGGAAGATTTAATTGTACTTTATCTATTGCTATCTCTAGATTATAATTTTTTAATAAGTTTGTAAGTGTGGCATAACATTCTAGCAATGTGTTTTTATCTTTATGTGCCAATAACACATCATCCATGTAGTGAAATATTTGTAGTTCATGATTTTGATTTCTAAGTGGCTGGATTGCTTTATTAACATAAATTTGACACATAGTTGGGCTGTTAGCCATCCCTTGAGGGAGTACTTTCCATTTATATCTCTGATCAGGACCTTTATGATTCAGTGCAGGGATAGTAAATGTAAAATGTGGACTATCCTCGGGATGAACTGGAATTGAAAAGAAACAATCTTTAATATCTATAGCTAAAACATGCCAGGTTTTTGGTAACGCAGACAATTGGGGAATCCCTGATTGAGCAGGTCCCATAATAACCATCTCATTATTAATGGCTCTTAAATCTTGTAATAATCTCCATTTATCAGATTTCTTTTTAATGACAAAAATGGGAGTATTATGGGGGGATATGGAAGGTTGTATATGTCCTTCCGCTAATTGTTGTCTGACCAGGTCATGGGCTACTTGTATCTTTTCTTTAGTCAGGGGCCACTGAGGAACCCACACTGGTCTTTCTGATTTCCAAGTAATTTTGATTGTCTCAGTGGCCCTGTCTGAAAATCCAATCCATGTCTATTTATTTCTTGATCTATTTGAATTGATGCTGTCATACCTTGTTCTTGTTCTCTTAATCTTTTTTCTTTCCTAAATTCTTGTCTAGCCCTAGTAGTGGGCATGTTAGGATTGATGTTATTTGTTAATGTCAATCCTAATTGATCTAGGACATCTCGTCCCCATAAATTTACGGGAAGATGATCCAATACATATGGCTGTATAGTTCCTTCACATCCTTCAGGATTCCTCCAATCTAATACCATAGCACTTTTATGGGGATTTGTTGCCACTCCTAGGCCTCGAAGCGTTTGAGTGGCTTGTTGTAATGGCCAATGTTTTGGCCATTCTTGACGAGATATGATGCTGAGGTCAGCAGCACCTGTGTCCAGCAGCCCATTAAATTCATGTCCTTGAATATTTAATTTTAGCATTGGGTGAGAATCTAAATTTAAAGACAGCATAGCCCAATCTACACCTGTGTAGCCTAATCCCTTGGAACCTCTTTCTACATTACAACTGGAAAATTTATCATGCAGGCTGGGTATAATTAATAACTGTGCTATTCTATCTCCTGGTGAAATTGCTGATATACCTCTTGGAGAACTAGCTATAATTTTAATTTCACCCTCATAATCGGGATCAATTATCCCAGGACTTATCATAAGTCCTTTTAGTGTAGAACTGCGTCCCAATAATAAGCCTACTGTTCCCTGGGGAAGAGGTTCTTTTACTCCTGTGGGAAGGATTTGAACTCCCATCTCTGGAGTTAGTACTGCTCTGGCAGAGGTGCAGATGTCCAACCCTGTGCTCCCTCTAGTTTGTCTGATGAGGGATTTAATGGATAATGCATCGTGGGCACTGCCTTGATGGTGCTGCTGGGTTCCTCCATTGTCCCGTATATTTGTGGTTTTGGGCCCCGGGGCATTGGGCCCTCTAGTCCGTTTTTTGGCAATGGAGCCTGATACCTTTCTCCACGATATCGTGGGTAAACACTTGGTCCTTGTCCGTTTTTTGATAACGGAATACCCTCTATGGTGGTTTGAGAACGGCATTCATTAGCCCAATGTTTCCCTGTATGGCATCGTGGGCAAATACCCGGTATTCTATTCCTTTGATATCTAGTTTTGTTAAACCCTCCTCCTATGGGGCACCTCCTTTTAAAATGTCCTGTTTGATTACAATTATAGCATGTTTTTGGCCTGGCATCTAAAGCCTGTTGTACTGCTGCTAAGACTTGCCCTTGTTTATTAATGTCTCTACATAATTTAATATATGTGTTTAAATCTTCATGTCTCCATGGTCTAATGACCTCTCTGCAGCAACGATTTGCTTGGTCATAAGCCAGTTGTTTTATAAATGGCATTGCCTGTTATGTATTTCCAAATATTCTAAAAGCTGTCTGAATAAGCCTATCTACAAATTTAGCGTAAGGTTCATTAGTTCCTTGTATTACCTTAGATAATTGACCTTGTAAATCTCCATGCCCCTGTAAAGTCTGCCATGCCCTAACTGTATCTATAGCAATTTGTGCGTATACGCCAGGTTCATATTCAATTTGTTGTCTTTGACCCTCATAAGGTCCCTTTCCTAATAACATATCTAGATTTCTTTGAGGGTAACCGGCTTCTGCATCTCGCCTAGCTGTCTCCATGCAAAATTTCTCATTGGCAACCTTCCATAACAAATATTGTCCTCCATTTAGCACAGATCGACACATGTTAGCCCAATCTGCTGGTGTCATGTCCAAGTTGGTAACAGATTCGACCATACTAATCGTAAAGGGTGCTTGAGGATCATAGGTTGTTACAGCCTCCTTTAATTGCTTTACTGTTTTGAAATCTAAAGCACGGTGAGTTCATTGCCCTCCTGCCTGCTCAAGTACAGGGCATGCTAATCTTTGGGGTCCTGCCTCAGAATTCCGTCCATCAACTACGGGAGTTGAGGGCCGCTCAGCTCTAGATGGAGCTGTTGGTTGAATTACGCCCTCTGGTGATAGAACGGAGTTAGTAGCAGCCTCCTGTTGTAATTCTCCACCTGATGGCTGTTTTTCCTCTAAGCTTTCTTTCTTTAAATTTTCCTCTGTCTGACTAGCTTGAGAGACCTTCTCTTTTGCTTGACCTAACGTTCTTTCTACCATAGTCTGGATCTCTAACAATTTACTTAACAGTCTTTTGGTTTGTTTTTTACTAGATTCTAATCTATTATAAAGGTAACGTAACCCAATAAGATAGGATAAAACAAAGCTGAAGCAGAATGAAACAAAAACGGAGCAGAGAATGGTTGTATCAATTTTCTCTTTCTCAGGGCGGAATAACTTCAAACCTTGAGCCAACCATTTTTCCCATTTCGCCTGAGAAAATTCTAGGGCTAGGGAGCTTGAAATAAAAACAAAATAAATCAAAACAAGAACACATTGTTTTTTGAAATGGTCACCCATTCTGTCGCCTTCCCTCAGGGGCGAGCAATTTTACTCACCTCTAAGCTTCAGGCGTTCCTCGTCCGGGCCACCAATTGCCGCAGTCTAGCGGGGCACAGAATCACGAGCCACTCAAGCAGGAACAAAACTTTATTTTTGAAAATGCCGCCAATACTCCATACGCGCCCGGCAAGCAAGCCGGTCCACCCACAAGGTCGTGTCTACAGGAACCGGGCCCAGGACCTCCCCTGGAATTCCCTCCTACTATCCTTCCCCTACCAATGGGAACTCTCCAGGAGTCCCGTAACATGAGTCCCGTAGCAAGCCAAGGTGAATAGCAGGAGTCCAATTTCCATATGAATGTAAATCTTAACATAATCATATCATCTCAATGGCTATTTGGCGTCACCTTACAACCAAAAGTGCCATGCATCATATTATTTCATATTATTTGGTTGTGGCTCCTAGCAGGTCATAGGGCTGAAACTCTGATCAGACCACTTTGCTAGGATTAGACCCAGAGGACTCCTATTTGGGAACTCACAGGTTCTCCCAATTTTGACAAGATTGAAAAGAATTGCATGCACCCAGGTTGCACGTACTCACAGAAGTACAGAGTAGGAGCATCACACACACACACACACACACACACACACACACAACCAGAATCAGGGGTATGGACCACAGATAGATTTCAGGGTAAAACACCCCACTTCTTCCCTCTCCTAGAGCACTCTGTCTTTTGAAGTGAGTCCCCAAGTGGAGGGGGAAGGGAGTTGCTTGAGAGTGACCTCCAAGTGACATCCTTTTGGATGAGATACAATGCTTCTTAATCTGGAGAGGGCATGAGAGTGACTGTTGTCAAGGGAACAGGGGTTGTCCCCAGAGCTAAAGTGGCCCCACAGCCCTAGGAATCTTTCTTGTCTGCCCCCCCCCCATTCAAGGCTAGTTCACCACAGCAGAACACAGCCCCTCATTGGGTGCCAGTTGTGACCACACAAGGTTCAGATCCGTGCTGCCCAGTGCAATGAACTGAGAGGTAGAGTGACAGAAAGAGCTTTATTAGTGACCTGCAAATGCTCCTGCCTTTCCGTGGTCATCTTGTCCCTTGCTCTAAGCAAGAATCTCGTACATGATGTTTCAAGGGAAGGATGGGATCCCAGGCAGGGGGGGCCTCAGTGTCCCGGGTTTTGGAATGCAGCCTCTTCTGGAACGTGGTTGGTGAGCGCTGTGGTCTAGTGGGCCTGCAGAAGACAGCAGCAACCAGTGTCCTGTTTTGATCAGAGTGACTTGTGCCTGGGTTTTGTCATGGTGGGTGTTTCTGGCGAGCACCTAGTACCTTGGGATCAGGGAGTGCTTGGGAAGGGAGGTTTTTGCATTTCTAGCTATCTTTAGTGTGCAGTTCATCTATGAAAGTCAGGCCTCAGTGGGCAGCCAGTCCTGGAGGGAGCAGGCAGCAGCAAAGAAAATTCCTGAGAACTGCGTCTTGCTGGGGGAGAGGGGCTACATGTACTTTAAAAACGAGAACGAGGTATTACCTCACCCCAGTGACATGTCTGTTACCAAAAAGACGAAAGGTAGCAGTGCTGGTGAGGATGTGCAGACGGGAACCCTTGTGCGCTGTTGGTGGGAACATATGTCTTAGCGTAGCCACCGAGGAAAACAGTGTGGCACTTCCTCAAACCATCACAAAGAGAGCTGAGCTGTCACACATCCAGTATTTTCCCTCCTGGGTATCTGTCCAAAGGAACCGAGATCAGTTTATTGCAGGGACATCTGCTGTCCCGTGTTTATTTCAGCCCCATTCACATTGGCCAAGAAGTGGAATCAGCCTAAGTGTCCATCAGCTGATGAATGGATTAAAAATGTGGTGGGAATGCGCAACACAGTGCTATTCAGCTGTAAAAAAGTCATGAAACCCTGTCACTTGTGACCACATGGATGGAACTGGGGACATTATGTTATGGACATTATGTTATGTGAAATAATCTGGGCAGAAAGATAAGTGCTGCAACCTCTCGTACACACGTGGAATACAAAACAAGTTGATCTCACAGGAGTTCAGAGCAGAAGCTGAGAGTGCTGGGGGTTGGGGGGCACGGGTGGTTCGGTGGGTCTGAGGCTGCAGTTAGAAGTTTTGGTGCTCAGTCCTGCAGTAGGACGGCTGCAGATCGTAGTTTTCTATTGTATATCTCAAAAGCCAGATGAAAGTATTTCCGATGTTTTCATTTTAAAGAGCTGATTCATGTTTGACGAAATGGATATGTTTAACTTGATTTAACCATTATTCAGGGGTTGGGAATGTAGCTCAGTTTTAGAGCATCTGCCTCATATGTTGGAGGCCCTGAGTTCAATTCCCAGCACTGCAAAATGAAAACGAAAAAGAAAAAAAAAATCATACAAAAAATATATGTGCTGAGGGGCTCGGGTTGTGGCTCAGTGGTAGAGCACTTGCCCAGCATGTGTGAGGCACTGTGATTGATTCTCAGCACTGCATAGAAATAAATGAATAAAATAAAGGTCCATCAACAACTAAAAAATATTTTTTAAAAATGAGTTTTTATTTCCTTTCCTAAAATAATGCCCAACAGCCAAGGCTTCTGGTGATTAAATGAGATCATATGCAGTGTTTAACACAGCAGCTGGCACTCAGTAGCAAGCTCGCGCAAACAGGCATGGAGACTCTGACACTTTTGCCAAGTCGCTCTTAGGGCAAAAGCAGCAACAGTGGCTTTCTAGAACCCTGCTTCTGGGAGGAGGCCTCTGGCCCCTTTTTTGTTCTCAAATGTGAGCAACAGGATGAAAAGTCAGATCAGAGGCTGCAGAGGTCCGTCCTGCCCCAGGCAAAGGAGGGGGACAGCTGCAGCCGCAGGCCAGGTCACAAGCCGCCTCTGGGTTGCCCTTGACTCTCTGCCTTTGGGGTCTGAAGCTCTCTCCCTTTCTCCTAGGCTCCTGGGTAGGGCACTCGGGGAATAATTTTACTCAGAGAACCAGGTTTTCAGCCAAGCAGAGTCCCACTGTGCCATCCTCCCTGGCGCTATTTGGGGGGTGGGGTCTTGTAGAGGAGCAGAAAAAACTGGCCGTGAGTGGCCAAGGGTCACACATTATTTCTAAGAAAGTGAATTAACCAGCCAAGACGAGTCAGGCACCCAACAAGGAGGCTGAGGCACCCAGGGACCAGCAACGTGGAAAGCCATTACTACCACTGGGCTTTGAAGGGGTCAGGGAGGAAATAGTGTGTCCTGCACCACCAGTGGGGGCCAGTGTGGGCTGGGGTGCCCAGCAGGAACTGCCGTAGTGGCCAGCTGCAGCCCCCACCAGGATGTGGCTCAAAAGCCAGTTGGGAGTGGGGAGACACCCACACCCCCTCTTCTGCCCGTGCTTCCCATTGACTGAACCTGTGTCCCACAGCCAGCCAGCAAGGGAGCCCAGGAGCCTCCCTGGACAGAGAGCAGAGAAGGGGATGCAGCCGGGTGAGCAGGTGTCGCCCAGCAGGAAGCCCCTAGGGGCTAACCCTGGTGGAACCTCACGCAGCCCGTGGGCCACACGTGGGATGACAGGTCTGGCTGCTGCCTTCTGGGAAAGTCTGACTGCTCAAATCAGGACAAGCTGCCTGCCCACAATTTGGCCATCAAGGGCAGTCGGGAACGATGATGCATCCACAGTGAAAGAAGAACTAGAAGTACCTTTATCTGTAGCTGACGTGGTTTTATAGAGAAACCTGGGGAGCCTGTTACAAAGTCTTCAAAACCAATAAGTTCAGCAGGACACAACTGATGGAAATCAGGGCTTGGCTGCAGAGGCCCACAGACATCAAGAGCCAGGGTGCTCATAAAAGGGTGTAGTATTTGCATATGACCTATGTACATCTCTGGGTTACTTAGGATACTTGGTAGAGTGTAAATACTTGTTATACTGAGTATTTATGGAATAAGGACTTCTTCCACACAGACAGAACCAGCACCATCAGCAACAACATCATGTGTTTAAAATTTTTTTTTTTTGTAATTGTAGAAGGACAGAATATTTTTATTTTACTTATTTTTATGTGGTGCTGAGGATTGAACCCAGTGCCTCACGCATGTGAGGCGAACGCTCTACCACTGAGCCACAACCCCAGCCCCCAACATCATGTATTTTTAAAAACTATTTTTACCTAAGGTTGGTTGCATCCTCATATTTCTATATAGTATAAGTGAGAAAACTGAAATTTAAAAGTCTATTTAATAGCATCAAAAAGAATAACATACTTAGGAATAAATAAAAGAAGTTCAAAGCTTGTGCCCTGAAAACTATAAAACATTTTGAAAGAAATTAAAGACCTAAAGAAACAGAAGACCCAAAGCTCCTGGGTCAGAGACTAATGGATTCAGTACCTTCCTGTCACAGCCCATGTGCCTGTATTTGCAGAAGCTGACGAGATGATCCTGCAGTTCACATGGAAATGCAGGACACACAGAATGGCTAGACGAATCTTGGGGAAAAAAAGAACAAGGCTGGAGGACTCATTTCCCGATTTAAGAACTTACTACAAAGGTACAGTAATCAAGAGACAGTGACACTGGCCTGTGGCAACACATAGATCTCTGGAATAGAATTCAAAGTCCAGAAATAAACTCACGTTGGTCAGTTGACTTTCAGTGAGAACGCTGGCAATTTAATCCACATCACATGTTAACGCTAGTTCAAAATGGATCAAAGTCTTACATGTATGAGCTAAAACCATAAAACTAGTAGAAGAAAAATAGGTATAATTCTTTGTCTCCTTGTGTTAGGCAATTTTTTAGTTGTAGATGGTCCCAATACCTTTATTTAATCTGTTTATTTTTATGTGGTGCTGAGGATCAAACCCAGGGCCTTACAGGTGCTGGGCGAGCACCCTGCCACTGAACTACAACCCTAGCACACAGGCAGTGTTTTTTAGATGTGATACCAAAGCAAAAGCAATAAAAGAACGATTGTGAATCATTAGAATTAAAATTTTTTGTGCTTCAAAGGACATCATGAGGAAGGTGAGAAAGTAACCCAGAGAATCTCAGGAGATAATTTTGGATATCACCCATCTGACAAGAAATTTGTACCTAGAATATGTAAAGAACTCTTACAACTCAACAATAAAAAGGCAAATAATTCCATTTACAAATGGGCAAAGGATTCAAATAGATATTTCTCCAAAGAGGATATACAGACAACCAGTAAACCCAGGAAGAGATGCTTGAAATCATTCCTCCTGAGAGGAATGAAGATAAAAGCCGCAGTGAGATACCACTTCACCTCCACTAGGATGTTTAATCAAAAAGGCAGATAATTGGGTTGGGGTTGTGGCTCAGAGGTAGCGTGCTCGCCTACCGTGTGTGAGACACTGGGTTCCATCCCCAGCACCACATAGAAATACTTTAAAATCAAGATAGGGCATTCACCTATAACTAAAAGATATTTTAAAAGGCAGATAATAACAAGTGTCAGCGAGGATGTGGAGAATTTGGACCCTTCTTACACTCCTAGTTGAACACAAAACAATTTAATGGCTTAGGAAAAGCCTGGCAGTTCCTTGGTGTTAAACAGCTACATTGTGACCCCCCAGGTCTACTCGAGGGTACACACATGAGGAAGGAAAGCGTGTGTCCACCCAAACACTTATACACTAATGTCATAGCAGCTTCGTTCGTGATTACCAGAACAACCCCAGATCCGTCTGCTGGTAAATCAGTAAATACAATGTGACATACCCACCTAATGGGATGTTACTCAGGTATAAAAAGTAACAATACACTGACACATGAACCTTGACAAAGCACTCCAGGTGAAAAAAACTGCACACACAGAGCCAGATCATTTTAAAATTTTATTTATATGAAATGTTCTAGAACAGGCAAATCCATAGGCAGAGTTGTTAGTGGTCACCTGGGGCTGAGGCAGCCAACGGAGTGGGGGATGGCCATGGGAGAGGACTGTGTTCTGAAGTCCATTCTGGTAACCTGTGCACCTGTCTGTGACTACACTACATGCGGTTGAATTGTTCTTCAAATGTACGAACCATGAGAGAGTGGGAGAGAGAGAGAATTTTTTAATATTTATTTTTTAGTATTTGGCAGACACAACATCTTAGTTTGTATGTGGTGCTGAGGATCGAACCCGGGCCACACGCATGTTAGGCAAGCGCGTTACCGCTTGAGCCACATCCCCAGCTCGGTATTTGAGTTATATCTTAATAAAGCTGTTGGAGACAAACTCAGAGCCCTCGAGGGTAGAGCTGTAGGATACCCAGAAGCTCCCCCGGTTGGATGGGGAGCTTCCTACTATCAGTAGCCACTGGCCCTGGCCCACCTTGGCTGGGTGGAGGCACTGCCCACCCTTGAGTACTTGTGGCCTCTTTTTCAAAATTTAGAATATGGGAAGACTCCAGCTCCAGCAGGACCTTTGAATTCTAATTCAGATTTTAAATTTTGCTTCAGTTAAACATTTTTGGAACCACACTGTGAACCAGGCACAGGACCAGGTTACTCTGGTGAAAAACAGGGGCCCTGAAATTGGACAGGCCTCATTATTCCTGAATCCGCCACTTCCTATGAGTCCTTCTAAGCCTCACTTTTCTTATCAGTAAAATGAGGATTGATGATACCCCAAGAGATTGAGCTTGGAGGTGCCTGGCGTACATAGTAGGCAGGAAACGGAAGTGCCCTTCCAGCGCTCCTGGAGCAAGTCACATGCACAAGTTTACATGATAGAGATGAGTCAGTTATGCACTAGACCCCCTTGTCCTTGAGGGTGACTCCCAAGACCCCCAGTAGAGGCCTGAAACCTCAGTATCAAACTCTTACATCATTTATTTTCCTGTACATACAAGCCTGTGATGAAGTTTAATTATAAGTTAGGCATAGTAAGAGATTAGCAACCATTACTAATAATCAAGTGAAACAATTATAAGGACATACTATAATGAAAGGAAATGAATGTGGCCTTTCTCTCAAAATATCCTGTACCGCTCCCCCACAGGGCCCACGTGGAGAGCTGGAGGAGGGTGAATGACTAAGTACTTTTTATGCACAGTAGACCCGATTTTTTCAATGACCCTAAGTTTTGAGGAATGACAGCAAAACTAGCATGAATTTGTTCTCCTTTTTCACAAGTAGAAGATTCTTACCGAAGGTCTTAGCAACCCCAGCATGATTTTTCTGTCTTATCAAGTCAAGAACTTTTAGCTTTTCATTTACAGGAAATCCTTAGGCATATCTGAGGCAGCTTCACTGTACTTGTACTTTGGGGCCATTAGTAAGTAAAATAAGTATTACTTGAGCACAAGCACTGTGGTACTGTACTGGTTGGCCTGTAACCAAGATGGCTAAGTGACCGACAGGAGGGTTTGCTAAGAACGGTTCACGTCTCGGGCAGGACAGAGTGGGATTGAGAGAGATTTCATCATGCTACTTATGATGGCACACGGTTTAAAACTTAGGAACTGTTTGGTTTTAGAATTTTCTATTTAATATTTTTCAGACCACAATTGGCTCCAGGTCACAGAAACTACGGAAAGCCAAACCACAGATAGAGGGGAACTGTATCAGCCCCCACAGAGCTCTAGGCAGGACATTCGACCTGCGCCCACTGACCAGTGCCCAGAGAGGAGCAGGTCACGAGGAGGACACCCAGCTTGTTCTGGGCCAAGATGGAGAGCCAGGAACAGCTTCTCGAGGGAACGGCCAGTGAAATGGGGCCTCAAAGGGTGGGAGGGTATGCTTTGCATATATTGTATTTCATCCACTTTTTGAATAAGCAAGTATATGGTTCAAATTCAGGATGTAGACAGTGGATGGTCACCCTTCCCCCAACTCTCTTCCCCAGAGGCCACTACCATTATCGGCTCCTGGAGTCTCATTCTAGAAACAGTCTGCAGGTGTGGGGTGTGCACGTGACTGGGCAAGTTTTGCCATCTTCCCTGCTGGGGCCATTGGCACCTGAAGGCTCCTGCTAAGATGTGGGTTAGAAGCGCGTCCTGGGCTCCATGTCGTTCTGCAGCGACTTTCCCATCTCGTGGTCGGTGCCATCACAGGCCATCACCTGTGAGTCTTGTCAGTGAGATGGTGACTCTGTTGCCTTCAGTGCCCCTGAGGAGGGTCCCATGAAGTGGAGGCCAGCTCCCCCACCCACACATCACTGCTGTCCTGGCTGGTTCCTCCAGAGCTCTGTCTTTGTCCTGGGGGAGCTCCTGGTCCCCGTCCCCGTCCCGCCCCGCCCCCCACTCTCGAGGTCCCTTGCTGGGTGGAACTTACCCACGTGGCTTCCTGGCGAGTGTGGTTGCTCTCTGTCTTTATTTTGCCTGCTTACGTGGTCAGTGGTTTGGCTGGAGAGGAAAGTTCAGGTTGGAAATCATTTTTCCTTGACAAGTTTGAAGACTTGCTTTGTACTTTTCTAGCTTTGCAAGTTGCCAAGAAATCCAAAACCTTTCTGATTTTTGTCCCCTCCCCCATGTCTGTCGGCTTCCAGGATCGGAAACCTACAAGACCTTGGTGGGCTCCAGCGGGGCCCTCCACGCTGGGAGTTTCTTGGATTATTTCATTTCTTCCTCTTTCTGTTTCCTCTTCCTAAAGCTTCTATCCTTTCGATTGTGGATCTCTTGGAGTGACTCTCCAGTTTTTCTCCTTTCTTTCCTATGTTCCATTTCATTTGCCTTTTTGTTCCGTTTCTAGATTTCCTGTAATTTAACTTCCAACCCTTCTATTGCTTTCTTTTGGCCAGTTTCTCCTATCATTTTTAGTTTCCTTGAGGCCCTGATTTTTTTTTTTTTTAAGAGAGAATGAGAGAATTTTTAATATTTATTTTTTAGTTCTCGGTGGACACAACATCTTTGTTGGTATGTGGTGCTGAGGATCGAACCCAGGCCGCACGCATGCCAGGCGAGCGCGCTACCGCTTGAGCCACATCCCCAGCCCTTGAGGCCCTGTTTTTCTCCCTGAGTGATTCTTCCAAGATGGGCGTCGGAGTCCCGCCGTGCAGGGCTGTGGTCTTCCACTCCCAGGCTCTTGATGCATGTAGGTTTCTGTAGGTTTCTTCTCCCTGGATGGTTGGCTTCCTCCAGGGTTTTTTTCTGAGGCTTTTCTTTTCTTTGGTTTGTTTTCTTTATGAATCTGCCAGGTGATCTTGGGGGCTCACAAGAGGCCTGAGCATCCAGAACATACTGGGGTCCGTCTCACAGTAGGTGACCTGGGTGGGCTGTTCTTTGGGAACCTCAGTGTTCACATCCGGAGTCTTTCCTCCTTGGTTGCTGGTGTTCTGGGAGTGAGGGAAGGGGACGGAATGTGCAATCACTTGGCCTCCCTTCTCCATTTTGGCAAGATCCCAAGGTTCTCTGCTGTGCCTCGCACCCTAGTCCACAGCTCCTAGTTTTTGCCTTCTCCAGAGGACCCCTGCGGGTGGTTTCCTGGGCATGGGAGGGAGATGTGGCTTCTCAAGAGCTTTCACACACCCCTGGTGGGCACACTCAGCCCTGTTCTGGGGGAACCTGGCCCTTTGTGGATCCTACAGTAGATGTGGTGGGTGGTGGAGTCGGGTGGACCATCAGCCTCCCCCTGGCCAGTGTGGGGCTACAAGGTCAGTGACCCTTAACTGTATCCAGCTTCCTGGGTTACATTGCTGCCATTTCTTCTCCTGTCTGCTTTGTCCTTGGATGTTTTTTAAATCTACTGAATTTAAGTAGGGAGAAAAATGAGACGCGTAAGTCAGACTTGCATCCAGTGAGGACGGGGGAGGGCTCGCGGGGTAGGACCGTCTAGGTGGAGGGGGTGCTCTGACAGAGGTCAGACCATGCCAGACCTTCTGGGAACAAAGAGGAGGCAGTGGGCAAGCCGTGGGCAGGGTCCAGGAGGCTGTGGAGTGGTGGGAGACAAGGCTGGGAAGCACACTAGAGAGACCCTGGGAGAGGAGGCCAGGGAGACCAGATCTCACACGTGTGCGGCAGGGCTCGGAGGTTTTAAGAAGACTGAACTCTTGGCTGGGATTATGGCTCAGTTAGTAGAGTGCTTCCCTTGTAAGCCCTGGGTTCAATCCCCAGCACCCAGATCAATTAATCGATCAATAATAACCAGGTGCCTTGGTAGCTCAAGCTGTGGTGATGGCTTAGGGGGCTTTTACCAGAATTCAGGCAGTCGGAAAGGAGTGATTCAGGGTGGCTTAGTAATGGAAGGAGGGGAGGGCGTGAGGGTTAGGGGGTGGCAGCAAGGACTTCTGGGTGGATGACAGGCACGGGAGGGAAGAGCTGTCTCAGCTTGGTTCCTGGGGAGCCGGGAGATGTCTTGGCTTTGTGTGTGTGTGTGTTGTGGGGGGGAGGCGTATCAAAAAGCTGTGCTTTTAAATTCTCACACTTGGTTGAGAGAGAGAGAGAGACAGGGGTGTGGAGGGTGGGAACAAAGAAATTAGTCCCTTAGAAGACAGAGGAATAATTTTCAAGTTGTTAAGTGCAATTATCAAAAGAATTTTCATTTTGATATGCTCATAGCCTAATTAGTGCTGCCAAATGGCTTCAAGCTACTTGAATATTGACAGGGCCCATTTCCTTTCTCCCTCACCTCTTCCTGAGTTTGACCAACTTAAACCTTCTGTACACTAGGCCTTTAAAAAAGAAAAGGAGGCCTCTTATTTGAGTTCTGTAGCTACAGAAAAAGTAGAGCAGGGGCACTGTGCCCCCAGCCCCGTCCCCAGCCACCCAGCCCCTCTGGGGTGCGCGTGCCTGTGCCCCATCAGGGTATTCTGTCAGGGCTGGAGGTGAGGAAAGGACCCCATTACAGCGTTTGCCAGGTTCTGTGGCATAAGCACGCCCATCGGGGCCAACCTCAGGCCACCAACTGCTGCCACTGAGCACAGAACTAGAGAGAGATGCGTCGTCCATCTCTAGTCAGTGGAGTGAGCCAGGACCATGCATGGCCTCTGGTGCGCCCCTGGACAGCGGGCCGGGCAGCCGGACATCCTCCTTTTGAGGCCTGACTTGTTCTGAGCAAGCGGGTGTCCGGGTGGACTTTGTACAGAGCATCATCCCAACAAGTGAGGACTGTGCTGCCGCAGCCCCAGCCCTCCACCTGGGGCTCTGCTGTCTTCCCTGATCCCTTCCAGCCCCAGTGCTCATCGGCCACAGGTCAGCACTAATACTAAGTGGTGCTGCCAACACCAAAAGCCACCATTTAGGATAGAGACTGATTATGTGCCAGGAATTGCTTTTTCTTTTTATTGTTTATTTTGAGACTGGCCTTGCTGGGTTGCTCAGGTTGGTTTTGGACTTGGGATCCTCCTGCCTTAGTGTCCCGAGTTGCTGGAATTGCTGGTGGCACCTCTCTGCTGGGCTTCAGGCAGTTTAAACTGTCTCATGCCTCAACTCAACTGATCTTTGTAACAACCCTCTGAGATCTTTGGTATTTTTTAAATTTCTGGATATACAAGTGAAGAAATTGAGGCCCAGAGGTAAAAGCGCTCTCCAGAGTCTGCTCTGAACCCGGGCAGTCAGCTCCTGCCGTCCTGGCTGCGACTTTGCCGCTGGCTCCCCCGCTCCCCTCCTCCCTGTCGACACTGGGCCTCTGCACCCATTTCTTTGCTTAAGATCCCATCAGGGACTCAACTCTGCCGGCCCATCAGGGTTGCCAGATAAAATACAGGATGCCCAGTTAAATTTAAATTTAAGTAAACAACAAATAATGTTATAGTGTAAGTATACCCCAAATAGAGCATGGGATATACTTTTTTTTTAATTCTGTTTGTCTGAAATTCAGATTTTAACGGAGTGGTTTGCATTTTAATTTTCTGACTGTGTCAGCCATTGGCCTGGTAACTTCATGCTTGGGAAGAATTAGGAGAGGAAAGAGAGACAAAAGGTTGTCCTGAGGGTCACAGAACTCTGGTTCCTGGTAGACTTTAACTAGAACTTATTTGATGTCTAAACCCCAAATGTTCCTAACTTTTGCCTTATTTCCTCTAAAGAAAGAATATCAAACCAGCATTCTATAAGAATGTACCAGAATGCAGACTGAAAACTGCTTGTGTCTCTTCTCCAAGGTTAATCACCACAAAAATTTAAGAAATCACTTACATAATCAGTCTAACATTTTGCTATTCTAGAAGAACCACTTGACCTAAACCCACTTATTCAGAAAACTAAGTTCTTCTAAACTCCGTCGGAGGGAAATGCCGCTGCTTTTTCTAATATGTCTTCTGCTGGTCCAGCTGCCAAACATTTTCTTAAAGTTTAGTGGCAGTCATCCCTGGTGCCTCATTAACCTCATTACTCTGGGTTCTTGGGCAGCTGTGGTGACGGGCCACCTGATGTCAGTGGGAAGTGGTGCTGCTGCATGTGGACCTGCCGTGGGCTGCTGCTCTGCTCTTTGGGTTGTGCCTCCTGGGATGGGACAGTCTGGACCCCTCAGAGTGGGAAGCGTTGGTGTGGCCTGTAGCCAGACATTGGGATGCTCTGCAGCTGGGCCTGTCCCGGAAGCCCAGGCCCTTGGTCCCAGAGGAGGAGGTCATCTTCACCCAAGCCCGGGGCCTCCTTCCTGGACTTGCTCCAGCTCTCATCCCACCCGCTCTCCCTCAGCCTCTTGCTGGGCTTCTTGCCCATTCCTCTTCCAGCACCTGCTAATCCTCCTCCATGCAGGAGGGGGTTCCCCACACAACAGAGGATGCGGCCTGATGGTCCTGTCTAGAACATGTAAAGATGTGTTACAACTCCACAAGAGAAAGATAGCCAGATCTGCAGAACAATGGCAAGTGACATGAACAGGCAGTTAAGAGAAAAACCTGGAAATATGCCCACAATCATGAGAAAATGTCTGACCTCACTAGTAATCAAGGAACCGGAATGTAAAGCAAGGTGCAATTTTATACCCACAAGATTGACAAAAGCAAAGTCTGACATTATAGAGTCAGTGACTACATGGGGACACAGAAGCTCGGCTGCACTCCAGTGTCAGTACAGATTGTTAGGACAATGTGACTCTGGAGAGAGATTTGACAATGTTAACATTAAGAATGTGCCTAGCCAGGCGCCCTGGTGCATGCCTGTAATCCCAGCAGCTCTGGAGGCTGAGGCAGGAAGATTGTGAGTTCAAAGCCAGCCTCAGCAACTCAGCGAGGCTCTAAGCAACTCAGCAAGACCCTGTCTCTAAATAAAATACAAAAAAGGGCTGGGATGTTGCTCAGTGGTTGAGTGCCCTGGGCCAATTTAAGTCTATGTCCTAGAGAAATTCTTACATATCTTTTATACGAGGTCAAAGTTACTCACTTTTAACTGAGTTTTATTTTGAAGGTTCAGTCATATGCAGCAGTGCAACAAACAGTGTAATGGACCCCATGGACCTCTTGTCCCACTGAAGCAATTATAATTTTGTCAGTCTGTATGATAGGGTTCTTAATAGCCAAAGATTGGAAAGCACCTACTATCACTGTCTTTGTGTGGGCTGCCAAACACGATCCATGACAGAGTCATCTATAAGCAATAGGGATTTATTTCTCACCTTTCTGGAGGCTGGGAGATTTGAGATCAAGGTGTCCTATAAGGACCCACTTCCTGGTTCATAGGTCACTGTGTCCTTACTGGACAGAGGGGTGTGAGGGAGCTCTCTGGAATCTCTTTATAAGGACTGTGATCCTGATCAGGAGAGCTCCACCCCCATAACCTCATTGCCTCCCAGAGAACCCCACCTACCTGCAGAATCCTTGCCCAGGAGGTGTGTCTGCACTTAGGAAAGGAGGGGCCAAAACCTTCAGTCACAGCGGTCCCTCTTTGGGGCACAAATAAACTTGTGGCCCATGTAACACAACAACCTATAGCTGATACAGTTAGTGAACTCAAAAATGCAAAAGGATTGGGGAAATACCCCTGGGGTGGAATGCCTGAGGCCTGGGCTTGCTCCCCAGCACCCAGAAAGAAAATAAAGCAAAACAAAAAAAGGAACAAATTAAAAACAACAGCAGTAAATAATTAAAAACAACAGACTCTATATGTATGCCAATGTGAATAGATTTCAAATATTACATTGAGTTGAAAAAAGCTAAAAAATGGCTATCATTCATGAAAAAAATCAAAACACAAATCCAGGTAATGGGGCCTCACATCCCTAGGAGTGTGGAGCCTGGAAGGGGAGGGAGCCCAGCAGGGTGGGGTTTGGTCTGGGAGTGTGCTAGGGGAAAGCCTCAGAGATTGCTACTGTTTGTAGAGGGTGGTTTCCTCCTTGGTTAAGTTTAACTTTTACTTTATCGAAAAAGCAATACTGTGGACTCTGCTGAGAGTTACACTTGTAAAGCTGCTTCGCCTTCCCGTGGCTGCCTTCTTTCTCCCCCAGCTCCCAGCACAGTTGTGTAGGTCTGTGTTAAGCACATTTTCAGATTTTTACTTTATTTAAATCAAGTAAATCACCTTTGAAAATGCAGAATGTGGAGGATGGTGGCGTTTTCTTGTCCACTTTTCATCAGCTGCCTCCTTCCTTCATCCCCAGCTAAACAAACAAATCCTGAGTGGCTCTCACAGATCCAGTGACAGGGGCCCATCTGCAGTCCTGTCTAACTCCGCCTTGGGAACCTCTAAGGGAGCTGCCTTCTGGGCCTGCTGGGTGCACTGTGGCCTGGGACTTCCTGCACCCTGGGAGTCCCTTTGCCTCCTCTAGTTGGCAGCCTGGGGCCTGGACCTGGACCCTGTGTCTGTTTGAAATGCTGAGGAGCAAACCTGGGCCTTGCACCTGCGAGGCCCCTCTGTGCCCCTGAGTCCTGGCCAGCATGCTCCTTGTCTTGTTAGAGCCCATCTCAGAGCTTCCCAGGGACAGGCATGTCTGGGATTGTGTATTTTGCAGTCTTTGATGGATTGTCTAACTGGGTAGAGAATTCCAGGTTGGAGAGTGTTTTCCCTCGGAAATTTAAAGACATTGCACCAGCAGCATCTGGCTCCTGTCACTGTTGACAGTCGGGTGAGTCTTCCTTTTCCTGTTCAGAAGTATAGAGGGCTGGAAGATGTCCCCAGGGATATCCAGGTCCTACATTTTAAGAAAAAAGTCCTCTAGTCACACATGGTGGAACATACTTGTGGTCCCAACAACTTGGAGGCTTAGGCAGGTTCAAGGTCAAAGTCAAGTTCAAGGCCATCCCTGGGCAACTTAGTGAGACCCTGTCTCAAAATCAAAAGTAAAAAGGGGTGGGGTTGTAGCTCAGTGGTAAAGTGCCCCTGGGTTCAATCCCCAGAAACAGAAAAAGAAAAAAGACCTACAGATATGATTAAGGATCTTGACAAGGGAAGATGACAGGGGTGGGCCCTAAGTGCCATCATGAGTGTCCTGGGAAGGCAGAGACATATGCTGAGGAGACAGGCAGGCATTGAAATGATGTGGCCACAAGCCAAGGAGCCCCAGTGGCCACCAGAAGTGGAGGGCATGCTGCCCATCCCCGCCAGTCCTGCAGGGTGTGGACACTGGTTTTGGACTTCTGCCCTCAAAACTGAAGGACAGTGGTTTCTGTTGTCTGAAGCCACCAAGCCTGCGGCAGTTCGTTACTTTGCAGGAAGCTAAGGGCCTCTGGATCCTTTTCCGGGGCATGTCAGCCTGAGGCTAGGCCAAACCCCGGGAGTCCTTCAGTCCCCAGGGGCTCGGTGGCCGGCCCCTCCCTCTGGCTTTCTCTTCTCCCTTCTGGGACTCCAGGCAGTGGCTACAGGAGGGCCCACCTGAGCCTCTTATTTTCCTACCTTTTCCCCTTTTTTTCTGCAGGTTCGTCTTTCTGGGCGATGTCCTGAGCTGCCTTGTAATTCTTCTATTTGTTATGTTTAAAATTTTCTGCAACTCTATTTTTACTTTCCTAGAGTTCTTTCTTGTTGCCTTTTTAAAATAACTGCCGCCTCTTACTTAATGGATGCAATTGCTTTTCTCATTTCTCTGAGGAGATTAATTATAGTTTTTCTAAGTGTCTGCTCTCTGTATTGCTTTTCTCTTGAGTTCCCTTAAAAAAAATTTTTGTTTTGGTGAATTTTTGGTGATTTTTCTCAAATATCTGGTGGTGTTTGGCTGACATTTCTACTGAAAAACGCGACACCAAAGCCCATTGGGAAACCTGGGCAGCTGAGCCTGTTGGTGGTGGTCCCCACCCGGCCCCCGTCGCGAGGGGACTACAGGCGGGCTTTTTCTTGGAGAGGCCAAATGTCACAGCTTCAGGCATCCTGTGCTGGGTTGGCTGGTTTCTGTGTTACTCAGCTGTCTGTCCCTATAACAAATATCTGAGGTCATCTACTTCTGAAGAGGAGAGGTTTACTTTGGCTCCCAGTTTTGGAGGTTCCAGTTCACGGTCGATGGCTTGGTTGTTTGGGGCCTCTGAGGGGACAGCATATCACAGTGAGTACACGTGGCAGAGCGGAGCCTGCTCACCCGTGGCCAGGAAGCAAAACGGAAAGGAAGAGATCAGAGTCCACAGTCCTCTCTCAGGGCATGCCCCAGTGACCTGAAGCCCTCCCAGAAGGCCCCACCTTCTAAAGCCTACCCCCCTCCTTGTAGTTGCACCCTGAGGATCAAACTTTTTTTGATCCTTTTTTTTTTTTTTTAACTGGGAATTGAACCCAGAGGTTCTCTAGCGGTGGCCACATTCCCAGCCATTTTTATTTTATTTTGAAACAGGGTCTCACTAAGTTGCCCAGGCTGGCTTTGAACTTGTGATCCTCCTGCCTCAGCCTCCTAAACAGCTGAGGCTACAGATGGGCACCGCCCTGTCTGTCGGGATCAAACCTTTAACATGTGGGCCTTCGGAGGACATCCAAGGTCCAGCCACAGTAGTCACCTGAGAGGAGTCCTGTGGTGTGTTCCCTGGAGGAGGGCCTGCGAAGCCCTGTGGAACTGAGGGGTTTCCAGCTGCAGATGGGCAGGTGCCCTCATCCCCGGCTGCAGTCTGGGGCCTTGCTGCCTGTGCTGGGCCTGGTGGCTGGGCTGCAGCCGCTCCAGGAACCAAGCCTCCTGTCTTCTGAAAGAGCCATCGTGTGGTGGTCAGGAGCAGGGTGCAGGATTCAGATGACGGGGGCGTGCCCCGCGCATGCCACTGACCCGTCCTGCCAGCATCAGTTCCTCAGCTGCAGACCTGGGAGCAGCAGGCTGCTGTGGCATAGGGGCTGCAGTGCAGAGTCAGTGGACGCAGAGGGCTCTGGGGACCACAATCGGGGCCGCTGTCACTGTTGCCCACTGGGGACAGGAGAGTCCTGGCTGTGTGATGGGGAGGAGCATCTGGGGTTCTGATCCCGACCAACCTGGCTTCTGTTGGTGGCCCTGTCCCTCATCCCACCACTTGGGTACCTGCCATGAGGCTCTGGACTCCCCAGGCGGCCATGGCTTGGGTCCACTTGATGGCGGGACTCCCAACCCTGACCCCCGGGATTTCCTCCTCCTCAGGCTGCACCGCTAGTCCACACGCCAAGCAGTTTTCTCCTCTCATTTCTCGCCTCCATCATCTGCTGCTGTCAGCTCTCCTGCTCTTTGTGTTTGTGGTTTTGCTCTTTAAAAAGGAAACCCATACTGATGTTTTAGTGGGATTTCAGAAGGGAATAGAAATAAACCCGCGTGTTTGATCCACTACGTTTCACTGGATCCATTTAGTGTTTCATTAAAAAAGAAGAAGAGTCCATTGATCCTAGTGTCCTCCAGCTCCCCCTGCATTTCTCTGCTTTTCAGACTTTCTGGAAGTGTTCGTCCAAACCGGGGCATTAGACCAGGCAGAGCCTGCCTTAGCTGCCAGCTCACTGACGCCCTCACCTTTCCCTGCACCCTCCTCTCAGCTCTGCTCAGGCCCCCAGGGAGCCCTGCGTGCGGGACCTGTGCTGTTTTCCTGTTCCTTTTCAGAGGTCTGCTGTGCCCCTGCTCATGGGCTCTCACCCCCAGGCAGCACTTGCTGTCATCTCTCACTGGGGGACTGGGGACAGTTCTCCTGGGCATAAGGTCTGTGGTCCCCCAGCTCAAAGCTGTCAGTCTTAGTAGAGCTGCTGGTTCTGCATTTCCGTTGGGTTCTGTCTCAGTGGTTGTAATTTGGGAGCCCGGAGTCACCCCGCCCCGCCCCTGCTTTGCCCTCATCCGATTGGTTTTGATGATTTTACTGCCTAAGTATTTTTTGCCAGGTCCCCTCCAACCCTCCCACTGTGACCCTGGCTTGAGTCCCTGTTATTCCTCGCTGGCATTGGAACATCTTCCTGTCCCCCACCTCTAGTCTCTCCTCCCTGAATCCAGCTTCCTCAGGGTCCCTGTCAATTGCAAATCTGTCTCTGCTCTGCCCGGTTTGGCCGCTGCACCCTGCTGTTGAGGGCACAGCCCAAGCTCCTTGCCCTTGACCTGGAGCCCAGGTGTCTCCAGGGGGGTCCTCCTTCCCAGCGCCTTCCGTGCCTTGCTGGGACACTGGCCGGGCTATTTGCTCTGCCACCCCCACACCTGAGCCGCCTTCTCCACCTGTCCCCCTTCTTTGGACGCCCCTCTTTGCCTCCAGAGGCCTTCCTGTGGCTCAGCCCTGCTGGGAGCCGGCCTGCTGGGCACTCTGGCCTTGTTCACTTCTCCCTGCCTCCCCCTCGCCTTTGTTGCCTTTGTCTCTGATCCTAAGTAGCCACGTGCTCTGAAACCAAAGTGCTGTGGCCTGCAGCGGATGAGCAGAGAGAGACACTTGTGCCACTGAGGTTTTCCCGGCCGAGTGGCAGTGGCCGGGGGAACTGGGTGCAGTGGGTTTCTAAGGCCACCACAGCAGGGCAAAGGCCCGACACTGGATGTCTTCAGCAACAGGGATTTCCGCCTCCCGCTCTGGAACTTGAAGTTCACGTCCCAGGCATCCGCAGGCCATGCTCTGAAGCCTCTAGGGGAGACCTTCCTAGGCTCAGCCTCCCTGCGCTTCTCTCCATGGTCTCCCCACACCTTCACGTTGTCCGTCACTGTGTCTGAATGTCCCCCGTTGATCAGGACACCAAGCATGTTAGATTAGGGCTCACCCTAGTAACCCCCCTTTCACTTGAGTACCTTGGCTTCACCTTTTCCAAATAAGGTCATATCCTGAGGTTCTGGGACCAGAACTTCAGCATTTCTTTTGAGAGTACACAGTTCAACAACACTGGGTGACAACACCCTCTTGCCCCCAGCTCACCACCCCCAAAGCCCCTGGGCTTCTGAGCGCCCACTCTAGTCTAGCCAGGCCCCTTGGTCTTGGTCTTGGATTGAGGGGTGAGGAGCGAGCAAGTGGCAGAGGCTCTGGGACTAAGCATCCCTGACCGCCTACAGGCGCTGCCCTGTCCAGCGTCGCACGCCCTGAGCCTCGGCTGTCCTGGTGCCCACCCTCCCGGCTGCTTTGACAGGATGCCATATGAGCTTGTGTATTTCCCACAGTCTGGACGCTGGGAAACCCAAGATCAAGGTTTCTACATGTAAATTGGAGAGAGACAAACATTCTTTGCTGATTCTGCCCTTTTGACCCTCCTTGTGTGCTGTCACCAGCACTTTGGGCTCTAATCTTGTGTGTAGGGGACACTCACGTGTCTGTTAACTCATTGTGCTGACTGAAGGGGGTGGCTGCCCCATTGGGGGTTTTGGAACCGGCTGGGGAGGCTGAGTGTCCAGGAAAGTGTTCCTGAGCTGCGTCTTAAAGGGTGTGGGCCAGGTAGGGCAAGTGACCCCTTCCCTGAGAGCCTTCCCCCAGTGATCAAGTGCCAGCACTAAGAGAAATACTGTCCTCCCTCTGTCCCTGAGGCCACACCTGTGTCCTGGCTGGAAGTTGTCAGTGACAGCTCCTTGCACCAGGGGGCAGTGTTGGCCCTGGATCCTCACTGCCTCCAGTGAGGCTGGGAGCAGCCACCTCCAACTGGCTGGCCCTGTCCTTCCTGCCACTCCGTTGGGACCTCACGAGGCCCCTTTGTCCCTCAGTGCACAGACCCACACAATGCCAGCTGCTTAGGCTACCTTCCCCTGGGTCACAGCCTTTGAGTGGAGGGTCGCTGGGCGCTGTGGCACTGCAGGGAGCCTGGTGATCACAGTGGCTGGAGGCTGGGGACAGCCCTGGAGCACAAGACCGCTGCGAAGCCTCAGCTGGCGCTTGCATGCTGTGTCCCGTCGCCTTTGGTTTTCTCTGCTGTCTCTGTCACCTGCATTGTTCTTCGTGCCCTCCCTGAGGTTCCTACTACCCAGAAATCTCAGCCTCAGTCCTTCCCACCTCAGGCTCTTTGATATCAGTCTGTGCAGCCTGAAAGCCAGGCGCGTCCTCCTTTCATCTGTCCCTGCTGGCTTCCAGCCCCTGGGCCCCCGGAGGACATGTTTAGGACAGTGTGGAGCAACCTGGAGAGAGTAGCCCGTCCATCAGAGGCTACTGCCGCCACCCCGAGTCCCCTGCCAAGACTTTCTGGTTTTTCATAGGCTGGTGGCAGCCCAGGCTGGGCCGGAGGGCTGGGGTGCTGGGGCTGGCGGGAGGGAGCTGGGGAGGGGCTTGTTGATTAATTAGGATATTGTGGGGCCTGTCTCCGAGCCACCCCTCCTCTCACCCTGCTGCTGTGCACCTCTGAGATGGTCTGCCGCGGCAGCAGGGACTCCTGGCCTTTCAGAACCCCCACACCACCAGCTGCCCCTGGCAGGACCTCACCTTTGCCATCCGTGACCTCCTGCCCCCTGCTGCCCTCTGAGGCTGCAGGAGATGCTACACGACAATGGGTATTAAGGGCCAAAGTGATGTGGGTCCTAGGAGGACATGATTGGCTACAGCAGCTGTTGGGGGCCGTCAGTGTTCTGCTCCGCACAGTAGTCATGTTGTCTGGACCAAAATGGCCCCGACTATGGGATTTCCTGCTGCTTCTGGTTGCAAGAGGCAGCCTGGGAGATGTAGTGTAGGTCTGCAGTAGCAGAGTTTCTGGGGACATTTGGAGATCTATTGGGCAAGCTGTAACTGCCCTGGCTTATCTGGGATGCGCGGCTGCCAGCGCTGCCTGGCGGGTCTCAGGTAGCAGCACCGGCCACTGGTGGCCTGCAGGAGTTCAGGCGGTTTTTATCAGAAGAAGGATTTTGGTTTTGCTTTTTTTGGTGTCCGTGTGCTGCCACACTGTGCTTCTGCTGCAAGCCACAGCCTGATCCTGTAGTCGGTGAAGACTCTAGTCCTTAACAGCGCCCCTGCTCGGGAGGGGGCAGGAGCTGGGCTTAAACCTGACTCTGCTGATGACCTTGGCCACATTGCTCAGTCTCAGTGCTCGTTCTGTAACTGTAATGGGGATGCTGGAATCTCGAGGGTCACATGAATCACTACAGACGAACACCTTTGCACAGCCCAAGGCCCAGCAGGAATGGCGGCTCCCCTGGCTCCCTGTCCACTGTCTGTGTCCACCTGCTTGCACTGTGGGCGGAGCTCCACAATGTTCCTGTGTGGTAGCAGCTCATTGGGACTGGGCAGTCGGTGTCAAGGCCCTTGTCCTGCCTCCCCCTGTGTGCTGTGGCAGGCCCTCCCGCTGAGTGCCACTCCCTGTGGGAAAGGAAAACTCAGGGACCCAGCATCGAGGGAGACCGAAGTGGAGGAGAGGCGGAAGCCGGGAGCCACCCTTAGGGGCGGCAGGAGATGCACC
Source organism: Spermophilus citellus (assembly GCF_964194105.1). Lineage (NCBI taxonomy): Eukaryota > Metazoa > Chordata > Mammalia > Rodentia > Sciuridae > Spermophilus > Spermophilus citellus. The sequence goes on along the minus strand of NC_138183.1, from coordinate 251,845,851 downwards.
AGATGCTCCTTGCTTTGCTGTGGCTCGTTCTTGCTTGCAAGGAGTTACTTATGCGTCCCAGTGACCTCACGATTGCCCTGTCTCTAATGCGCACCCTGAGGCCCAGGGACAGGCCCAGGGACAGCTGACAGGCCTCCCTGGCTGTCGGTGCTCTGGAGAGGAGCCAGCATCGGGGTCTTTGGATTTTACCGCCCCCTCATCGCTGCAGCCAGGAAAGGGAGGTTTTTCCTATTGGGTATCACTACTAGCAAGCAAGACAGTGTGCTGTCCCCCAAGGCACGTGACCTGAGCCAATTGCTCTGCTAGTGGGACCCAAAAGTGTCTGTCCTGCCATGCTGCTGACAGCAGGTTGCAGGCCAGTGCAAGGAGGCTGGTCACACAAGCGGACAGGGGAAACTCTGGGTCAGCTGCTGCTCCTGAGGACGAGGGCTGACTAAGATGCCGCTCGGCTCCATAAATGAGGCCTCCACGTCCTCAGGCAGATTTCGGCCAGACCTGTCAACCTTGAGGGCCTCTTCCCAACCTTCCACCAACCGCATACTCCAAATGCAGGGCACAGGGTGGGCCGTGGCTCCCATGTCCACATGTCCCTGTTGTGTGCCTTCATGGGGGCGTGACAGGATGCACCTGGCACAGTGACAACCTGAAAAGGCCATGTCTGCAAGTGCCTTCTGGGAAGTGCCATCATGAGGAAGGAGGCTGGGCACACAGGATTCTGGGGCTTGGTCTCAGACAGGCTGAGGGTGGGGTCTCTCTTAATACCAGAGGCAGGCGTCTGGGAGCAGGAGGGCTTTTGGTGGCTGAGGCCCTCTCACTGTCCTCGGCTTCCACCTCAGCACTCTGCTCTCCCTTGGGCTCACAGAGCCTCCAACCTGTGGCTCCTGTGTCCACCCCAGCCCTGTGCAGCAGCCTCTTCCCGCGTCAGCTCTGGGAGGTGGGGTGAGATTTGGGGGCAGTGGGACTCTGCCCACTGGGCTCCTCCTGCAGACTGTCCCAGTCCCCGTGCCTCAGATGAGTTTCTGGTGACAGCTGCCAGAAGCCTGTATCCGGATGGGCGCTGCAGTGCAGCCCCCAGCTGCCCCGGGCAGGCTTTCTCCAGTGGACATGGATGCTGGAATGGCCTCGGGGTCAGGCCAGGTCTGCAGAGCAGCGGTATTCAGCCAAGGAGAAGCAGGTTAACCATTTTCTAGAAAGGGTGGGATGTTCTGGGAATGAGGTAGATTTTCATTTATCTTTGTATCTCTGATGCCTCTTCCTGTGCTGGGTCCTGCGTGAGGGTGGAGGGACAGGGTGGTGATAGGCCCTGCAACTGTGGCAGCGAACTTAACTCTGGCCGTGTCTAGGTTCCAGGGGTCCCACAACACTTGCTCTTTACCACCCCTTCCTGAGCTGCTCTGCGAGGCCCGCTCTGCCTGTAGGTTGACATTTCTGTGCCTTTAACCTTCTGTGGCAGCATGTCCTAAATCCACCACGGAGCTCTGCTCTGCCTTTTGGCCTTGGACTCCCTCCCTTAGAATCCTGCCCATCCGGGGGACAGCGGGGGCAGGCTTTGGGTTGTCTTGTGTGGGACCCACCTCCCTGCCTCCCCTTCCCTCCCATCCGGCCTCTGGGCCTCAGGAGGTGGTACCCCTTCTCCTGATTTCTGCTTTGGCCACAGCCCAGGGCTCCTGCAGCCCAGTGCCAAAGAACTTTGTATCCTGGGGCCAGTGACCCCAGGCAGAGCAGCAGCTGGCTGTGACTTCTCTGCCACGTCCTCTGTGCTGAAAGCCAGGTGCTTGACTGGTGCAGGGTGAGTGCTCCAGGACGGGTGTGTCCCTATACACCTGACTCCAGCTTTGGGGGAAGTTTCAGCATGTGGCAAAGTACAGTATGTGCCCAGACCTGCAGAGAGCTGCGCGGCCGGCAGGCTCCTGGTGCCTTCAGGGTGGGGGGCTTTTGTGGTGGGGGGAGGCAGGACAGCTGTGCATGGGGGGTGGTCAGGTGAGCCGTGCAGAGCTGGGTGGAGGTGAATGGGATTCCTCTCCATCTCTGCATTCTTCTAGGAGGAGGGGGAAAGAGAGTGACAGGCTGGCTTTGTCCCCTGAGGCCTGGCCCTTCAGGTGTTCTGTCTCAGTTGACCCCCAGGGTGACCTGCTCTGGTTGGAGTGGCAGTACCAAGTTTACTGATAAGGAAACTGGGCCTCAGGTGCTAAACCTCAGAGCTGGGGAGGAAAGCTGGGCCCCTGCCCACAGGGAGGGGCTGCCCCTGGGCCACTGCCCCTGCCTGGACTTCAGTGGACGGGCCCTGCTTCCATCCTGCCTCTGCCCAGTGTGCCGCAGGCGGAGCTCCCTCACCCAGAGGCTGGTAGCTCAGGTCTCGAGTCCAGGCCTGCTTTGGATGCCCTCTGCAGGGACATGAGTGTTCTTACTCCCCACTGTCCACGGGCCCGGGTGCCTCATGGATTGGGACTGCCGTGTCACTCCTGGCCTGTGGAGAGCCTTCACCAGGCTCCTGAGCCAAACCATGTGTGAGAGGGCCTGCGGGGTGCGGGGAGGGACAGTGCAGCCCTCTGTCCTGACTGTCAGATTAGTGATCACTCGGTGACACTGCGGGGGCAGGGGTGGGCCTTCCGGAGCTGCAGAGGGTACTGGCCTTTGGTGGAATATCTACTGAACCGCTTTCTGTATCTGGAAAAGCAAGTGGGGAGCATGTGTGGTGGGGAGACACGACCTACTGACCTCCAAGACAACCGGAGTCCCCGAGTCGGGGAGCCAACCCAAATAGTGGGGAGAGACAGACAGGGCCCCTGGGAATAGCCTGAAGCTTCTCTGGAGGTTTGAGAATCCGGGTGCCAGTGGGCTGTCGTCAGCTGTGAGGAGCTTGCCTGCAGCCGGGGCAGGCTCGGCCGGGGCAGCCCGTGGAAAGGGGAAGTGTGCCTAATGCCGTGTCCTCTCACCAGGGACTGAGGTCTCCCCTTGGCCTTTTTCTGCAAAGGTCCCCCGTCCCCCGGGAATGTTTTCACACCATAAATACTGCATCTCCAGTGGGGAAGAATATGGGAATTCTCCACGTGGCAATATGGGAAAGCACACAGAGGGCACACCAGCTCTGCTTGAGTGGAGCCTGTGGGAGCCAGCGGGGCTGCGGCATGGGCTGCGTGGAGGGCGCCTACAGGTCATGGCACTCGGTTGTTCTCTCGGCTTCTTATTGCATCACAAGCATCTCCCACATCATCGGAATGGAGCCCACGCGTCACTGTCATTGATGCTTACTGTCCGAGCAGCGTCCTGGTGTCAGAGCTCTGTGAATTCTGCTGTCTTGAGCATCTTTGTGCACACTTCTTGGTTCCCGTTTTAGACTGATTCCTTGATTTGGATTCCTAGGATGGCTAAGACTGGGCCGGGAGCATAAACATCTCAAAGGCTCCCGATCACCTTACATAGGGCTCTGGCGAAGCTGCCCTGATGACCACGGAGCTGCGGGTGTGCTCTGTGCCTTACCCGAGCTGAATGACACTGTTTATGCTCGTTGCTAACACCACAGCAAGGGCGGCCCCTCAGTGTTTTATTTGAATGGCTTGATGTCTGGTGAGGGGGAGCCCTGCAGTTACTGTTTTGTGGTCCTGCTTGTCCAAAGGAGCCCTGTGCTTCCCTTTTTTTTAGGGGGAGAGGGGTAAGCGGGGGTTGAACTCGGGGCATTTGACCACTGAGCACATCCCCAGCCCTATTTTGTATTTATTTAGAGAAGAGGTCTCGCTGAGTTGCTTAGGGCCTCACTTTTGCTGAGGCTGGCTTTGATCTCGAAATCCTCCTGCCTCAGCCTCCAGAGCCACTGGGACCTGTGCCTCTTGGCTTTGTGCTGTGCAGTGGTTCACTTACTCCTCCTGGCCCCTCCTGGTCCTGGGCAGAGTTGCATTTGGTTCCCCAGGACGAGGGTGAGACTTGCACCCTGTGCCCGTGTCCAGTGTGTGTCTCACGCTGCCAGTACCACCTGCTTCCTGCAAGGAAAGGGTTTTGGCAGCTCTGATCACCCACCCAGAGTGGAGCTCCACAGACTGGAGGCTGTACTGCACGGGGGGCCATGACAGGCACTGATGTCACATGTGCTCAGCCCAGAGCAGGGCACAGGGCTGCATGTCTCTGTCCCAAGCTCCCAGCTAGCCCGAGGCCCACTCCTCCCATGGGATCAGCTCCAGGCCTGGGTTTCACTTGTTACTTTGAAATGATTTCAGAATTAGCATCAAGTAGTCCAAAGAATCCTCTCCAACCTCTCACCCCAGTCCCCGGTACTGCTGCTTCCTTTGTTGTCCCCCTGTGTCTCCTGACCCATTGGAGTGTAAATTGCAGACGTGCGCCACTGGCCCCGAGGACTTCAGCGCTCTCACGTGCAGATGAGGTGTCCTCTCCCTGAGCACAGTCAGACCCGGGGACGAGATCAGGCAGCGAACATCGATCCAGTGCTATTTGATCTGCAGACCTTATTTACACTTCGTCAGTGTTCCCGACAGTGTCAGTAGTCCAGGGTCCAGCTCACACGTGCATTTACTCGTCCTTTTGGCCTCCTGTCATCTGAAACCATTCTCGACTCTTTCGTGCTCCTTGACATGTTTGAAGAGCGTGAGCCAGTTATCTCGTAGGGTTCTCCTAGTCTGGGTTTGCCTGTCTTCCACGAGATCCGGGCTGTGCACGGGAGGCAGGACCCCAGGGGACGCCGTGTCTGTGGCGGGCACCTCAGGAGGTGCATGGTACTAGCTTGGTACGGGTGATGTGGACCTTTGTCTTGCGTTGATGTGGCGCCTGCTGGGCTTCTCCACTGCACATGGCTGTCCTCCTTCACCGAGGTTCAGTGACGTGTGGTCATTTGTGTTCCAAAAATATTAAATGGAAAACTATCAAAATAAACAAGCCCAAGTTTTGGATGGTGGCTGTTCGGGGCAGTGAGACGAAATCCCACGCCATCCTGCTTCCTCCCGAGCTGCCAGTCAGCCTTGGTCAGCAGACCGGCCTATCACTTGGCAGCACGGCCGTCATCAGGTGGACTGCTCTGGTGGCAGTGCGTGGGGCTGTCACCCTCGGTTTACTTGGATGGCCCCAAATGCGAGGGTAGCGGTGCCAGCAGTTCAGATGTGCCAGAGAAGCCATTTCACTTCCTCTGAGTGAAAAGGCAGAAATTCTCAAGGTATTAAGGAAAGAAAACCACGGTGACATTGTTGAGACCTGCCGTGAGATGCACAGAGACCACATCACACAACTTACTGAGCATGTTATGGTTGTTCTGCGAGATCATCAGGAGCCTGTTATACCCATTAAGCTTCCTTGTAGGTTGGCACAGAAGGAGAGGCGTGGGGGTCAGATAGGCTCGGGGTCTTGCACCACCCCCTTGTTAAAGGGGACTTCTTTAATGAGAACAAGGTGTAGAAATTACTGTTGTCCTCTATTTTTGAAAGATGAGGAGCGTGGAGCCCAGCAAGGGACCTTATCTGTGTTAGTGCGGCTAGGTCTGATGTAGAGGCCCTTCCAAAGCCAGCGCCGCCCTCCTCAGCCTGTCCCCTGCTGCTTGGAGCCACGGCCCACCCCCAGCCCCCAGAGCTCCTGCTCCTGCCTCGTCTCAGGTGGCCCCTCTGTCTTCTTGTCGGAGTCTCCTCCTGGTCCAGACTCAACCTTGGTGTGCTCCAGGGAGCGTGCAGGCCTGGAAAAACCCAGTGGCGCTATTAGAACAACGTTCGCTCCCAGGCCTCCACACCACCCCTGTCCATGGTGCCAGGTTTCCTCCCTGGCTCCTCCCTCTGTGTCCCCCGCCCCACCTGCCCGTCTCTAGTCGTCCTGTAGTGGGAACGGTCTCCTCGCCTGCACAGGCCAGGTCTCTTCCTTTCTTGGATGCCGGTGGACCTCAGTGAAATGACCTGCTGTACCCCAGACATCTCCCTGACCCCACGGCAGCCCCCGTGGCTCCTCCCCTGTCAGAGGCTCTGTGTCTCTGGCCTCAGCCTCTGCAAAGTCCAGGCGTGTGCCATCTGCAGTCCCTGTGCTGCCTGTCCAGAGAGACCAGTTCCAAACCTGTCAGATCCCTCCCTGCCGCCCAAGAGAGGCCTGGATGTCTGGCCCTGGGCCCTGCCTCTCCTGGCTCCCAACCTCCAGGTCCTGCCCTCCATCTCTCTGGAATGTGTCAGACTTGTCCCCTCATGGTCTTAGCAAAGTGCAGTCTCCACAGACCTGTGCGTGGCTGCCTCCTGCACTGCCCTGAGGCCTTGCACGGGCCTGGCGGTCAGTGGCTGTCCTTCCGCTCCTGTCTGTAGGTCTCTTTTGCAGACTTCTTCCTCCCTGCCTGCCTTCCTGCCTTTGGACACAGTGTCTGCTGAGGATGGAACCTCACTGCTAGGCCAGCCCCCCACTGGGCCCCAGCCCCGCCCCCACAGGCTTCTTTCTTAATGTCCTACTTTCCTTTCCATTCTGTCTGTATTTCTCTTCCTCTCTGTATTGGTGGCCATCACATGACACTAGGGTTTTTACAATATTTGTTTTGCTTATTGAATTTGTGTTTAAGTTCCTTACTTAAAATGAAATGGCTGAGTCAAGTGTTTCCAACTTTTTTGAAGAAATGACTCACACAGGTAGATAAGGGCCATCAGGGTGGGGCCGTGCAGGTGGCCCCTGCTGTCCTTTCAGATTTGCGTGGAGCTGGGTTTCCCTCCTTTATAAAATTAAGGAGTCAACCTCTGAGCTTCAAATGTTGGGATGTCAGCTTTCCTCACTTGATGAAAAAAGTTTTTATTGTGCTGGACACAGTGGCGCGCGCCTGTGATCTCAGCAGCTTGGGAGGCTGAGGCAGGAGCACCGCGAATTCAAAGCCAGCCTCAGCAACTTAGTGAGGCCCTAAGTAACTCAGTGAGACCCTGTCTCTAAATAAAATGCAAAATAGGGCTGGGGGTGTGGCTCAGTGATTGAGCACCCCCGAGTTTAATCCCCGGTACTCCCCCCAACCCCCCAAAAAAGAAAAAAAAAGGTCTGATGTGGTATAACACGTATCACATGACTTTTATCATCTGAACCTTTTCTAAGTGCACTGTTCGGTGCATGTTGTTATGTGACTGTCACCACCATCTACCCACAGAACATTTTTCATTTTGCAAATCTGAAACTGTCCCCACAGAACACCAAGTCCTTGTCCACCCCAACCCCAGAAGCCACCATTCTACTTTGTCTCCACGGGTGTGACCACTTGAGGGACGGTCTGTAGTAGAGTCCTGTGGCATTTGTCTTTCTGTGATTGGCGTATTTCACCTGCCCTCGGTGATTTTTTTTTCTTTTAAATATTTTTATTCATGTATTTTTAAAAATTGTTATATTTAGCCAGGCACAGTGGTGGATGTCTGTGATCCCAGGGACTTGGGAGGGCGAAGCAGGAAGATTGCAAGTTGGAGGCCAGCTTGAGCAATTAACATGTCTCAAAATATAAAATAAAAAGGGCCGGGGATGGAGCTCTGTGATGGAGCACCCCTGGGTTCAATCCCTAGTATTACACACACAAAATTAATTATCATATTTATTTATCTATCTATATTTATTTATTTTTGTGTCTTCATACATGTACTTTGGATAATAATGATCATCACATTCCACCATCATTAATAACCCCACGTCCCCTCCCTTCCCCACCTCTCTGCCCTATCTAGAGTTTGTCTATTTCTCCCATGCTCCCCCTCCCTATCCCACTATGGATCAGCCTCCTTTTATCAAAGAAAACATTTGGCATTTGGTTTTTTGGGATTGGCTAACTTCACTTAGCATTATCTTCTCTAACTCCATCAATTTACCTGCAAATTCCATGATTTTATTCTCTTTTATTGCTAAGTAATATTCCATTCTTTATATGTCACATTTTTTTTATCCATTTATCCACTGAAGGGCATCTAGGTTGGTTCCACAGTTTAGCTATTGTGAATTGTGCTGCTATAAACATTGATGTGGCTGTGTCCCTGGAGCATGTTGTTTTTAAGTCCTTTGGGTATAGAGGGATAGCTGGGTCAAATGGTGTGGTTCCATTCCCAGTTTTCCAAGGATTCTCCATACTGCTTTCCATATTCGATGCACCAATTTGCAGTCCCACCAGCAATGTATGAGTGTACCTTTTCCCCCACATCCTCGCCAACACTTATTGTTGTTTATCTTCATAATTGCTGCCATTCTGACAGGAGTGAGATGAAATCTTAGAGTGGTTTTGATTTGTATTTCTCTAATTACTAGTGATGAACATTTTTTCATATATTTGTTGATTGATTGTTCCCTCTTCTGAGAAATGTCTGTTCAGGTCCTTGGCCCATTTATTGATTGGGTTATTTGTTTTTTTGGTGTTTAGCTTTTTGAGTTCCTTATATAACCTAGAGATTAGTGCTCTATCTGATGTGTGAGGAGTGAAGATTTGCTCCCAAGATGTAGGCTCTCTGTTCACCTCACAGATTGTTTCTTTTGCTGAGAAGAAACTTTTTAGTTTGAGTCCATCCCATTTATTGATTCTTGATTTTAGATCTTGTGCCACAGGAGTCTTATTAAGGAAGTTGGGGCCTGATCCCACATGATGGAGATTAGGGCCTACTTTTTCTTCTATTAGACGCAGGGTCTCTGGTTTTATTCCTAGGTCCTTGATTCATTTTGAGTTGAATTTTGTGCATAGTGAGAGATAAGGGTTTAATTTCATTTTGTTGCATATGGATTTCCAGTTTTCCCAGCACCATTTGTTGAAGAGGCTCTTTTCTCCAATGCATTTTTTTTAAAGAGAGAGTGAGAGAGGAAAAAGAGAGAGAGAGAGAGAGAGAGAGAGAGAGAGAGAGAGAGAGAGAGGGAGGGAGGGAGGGAGGGAGGGAGAGGGAGAGAATTTTTGATATTTATTTTTTAGTTCTCGGCGGACACAACATCTTTGTTGGTATGTGGTGCTGAGGATCGAACCCGGGCCGCATGCACACCAGGCGAGCGCGCTACCGCTTGAGCCACATCCCCAGCCCCTCCAATGCATGTTTTTAAGAAATTTGTCTAATATAAGATAACTGTAATTTTGTGGGTTAGTCTCTGTGTCCTCTATTCTGTACCATTGGTCTACCAGTCTGTTTGGTGCCAATACCATGCTGTTTTTGTTACTATTGCTCTGTAGTATAGTTTAAGGTTGGGTATAGTGATGCCACCTGCTTCACTCTTCTTACTAAAATTGCTTTAGCTATTCTGGGTCTCTTGTTTTTCCAGATGAATTTCATGATTGCTTTTTCTTTTTCTGTGAGGAATGTCATTGGGGTTTTGATTGGAATTGCATTAAATCTGTATACTGTTTTTTGGTAGTATGGTCATTTTGATAATATTAATTCTTTCTATCCAAGAGCAAGCTAGATCTCTCTGTCTTCTAAGGTCTGCTTTGACTTCTTTCTTTAGGGTTCTGTAATTTTCATTATATAGATCTTTCACCTCTTTCGTTAAGTTGATTCCCAAGTTTTTTTTTTTTTTTTTTTTTTGAGGCTATTGTAAATGGGGTAATTTTTCTTGTTTCCCTTTCTGAGGATTTGTCACTGATATGCACAAATGCCTTTGATTTGTGGGTGTTGATTTTATATCCTGCTACTTTGCTGAATTCATTTACTAGTTCTCAAAGTTTTCTGATGGAACTTTTAGAGTCTTCTAGGTATAGAATCAGCAAATAGTGCCACGTTGAGTTCTTCTTTTCCTATGTGTATCCCTTTAATTTATTTTGTCTGTCTAAATGCTCTGGCCAGTGTTTCAAGAACTATGTTAAATAGAAGAGGTGAAAGAGGGCATCCCTGCCTTGTTCCAGTTTTTAGAATTTCAGTTCAACTTCAATTTCTCTCCATTTAGAATGATGTTGGCTGGGGCTTAGCATAGATAGCCTTTACGATGTTGAGAGATGTTCCTATTATCCCTAGTTTTTCTAGTGTTTTGAACATAAAGGGGTGCTGTATTTTGTCAAATGCTTTTATTGATATGATCATATGATCTTATCTTTAAGTCTTTTGATGTGAGGAATTACATTTATTGATTTCCGTTTATTGAACCAATCTTCTAATCAGAGGAGAAACCAATCCTCCCTGGGATGAATCCCACTTGATCTTTGATCTTTTTGATATGTTTTTGTATTCAATTTGCCAGAATTTTATTGAGAATTTTTACATCTATGTTCATTAGAGATATTGGTCTGAAATTTCTTTTTTTGATGTGTCTTTGCCTGGTTTTGGAATCAGAGTGATATTGGCCTCATAGAATGAGTTTGGAAGTGCTGCCTCTTTTTCTATTTCCTGAAATAAATTGAAGAATATTGGTGTTAGTTCTTCTTTAAAGGTCTGTAGAACTCAGCTGTGTACCCGCCCGGTCCTGGGCTTTTCTTGGTTGGTAGGCTTCTGATGGCGTCTTCTATTTCATGTTTGAAATTGATCTGTATAAATTATGTGTATCATCTTGATTCAATTTGGGCAAATTATATGACTCTAGATATTTGTCAATGTCTCCAGTATTTTCTATTTTATTGGAGTACAAGTTTTCAAAATAATTTCTAGTTATCTTCTGTATTTCTGTAGTGTCTGTTGTGTTATTTCCTTTTTCATCAAATATGTTAGTGATTTGGGTTTTCTCTCTCCTTCTCTTCGTCAGCATGACTAAGGGTCTGTCAATTTTATTTATTTTTTCAAAGAACCAACTTTTTGTTCTGTCAGTTTTTTCAATTGTTTATTTTGTTTCAATTTCATTGATTTCAGCTCTGATTTTAATTATTTTCTGTCTTCTGCTTTTGGTGTTGATTTTTTCTTCTTTTTCTAGGACTTTGAGATGTAATGTAAGTCATTTATTTGTTGACTTTTTCTTCTTTTAAGGAATGAACTCCATGGAATGAACTTTCCTCTTAGTACTGCCTTCAAAGTGTCTCAGAGATTTCTATATGATATATCTGTGTTTTCATTCACCTCTAAATTTTTTTAATCTCCTCCTCGATATCTTCTGTAACCCATTGTTCATTCAGTAGCATATTATTTAGTCCAGGTGTTGGAGCAGATTTTACTTCTTATTTTATCATTGATTTATAATTTCATTCCATTATGATCTGATAGAATGAAGGGTAGTATCTCTACTTTTTTATATTTGCTAAGAGTTGCTTTGTGGCATAATATATGGTCTATTTTAGAGAAGGATTCATGTGCTGCTGAGAAGAAAGTGTATTCTCTCATTGAAGGACAAAGTATTCAATATATGTCAGCTAAGTCTAAGATATTGATTGTATAATTAAGTTCTATAGTTTCTTTGTTCAGTTTTTGTTTGGAAGATCAATCTAGTGATGAAAGAAGTGTGTTAAAGTCACCCAAAATTATTGTGTTGTGGTCTATTTGACTCTTGAACTTGAGAAGAGTTTTTTTGATGAACATATGTTTGGGGGCATATATATTTATAATTTTTAAGTCTTGGTGTGTGGTTCCCTTGAGCAGTATGTAGTATCCTTCTTTATCCTTTTTGATTGACTTTAGTTTGAAGTCTACTTCATTTGATATGAGGATGGAAACCCCTGCTTGCTTCCGCAGTCCATGTGAGTGGTATGATTTCTCCCAACCCGTCACCTTCAGTCTGTGGATGTCTTTTTCTATGAGATGATTCTCTTGGAGGCAGAATATTGTTGGGTCTTTTTTTTTTTTTTTAATCCAATCTGCTAGCCTTTGTCTTTTGATTGGTGAGTTTAGGCCATTAACATTTCAGGGTTATTTTTGAGACATGATTTGTATTCCCAGCCATTTTTGTTTATTTTTGGTATTTAATGTGACTTGGTTTCTCCTCTGATTAGATTTTCCTTTAGTGTAATTCCTCCCTCTACTGATTTTTATCATTGTTTTTCATTTCCTTTTCTTGGAATATTTTACTGAGGATGTTCTGTAGTGCAGGCTTTCTAGTTGTAAATTCTTTTAACTTTTGTTTATTATTGAAGGTTTTTCTTTCATCAAATCTAAAGCTTAGTTTTGCTGGAAATAAGATTCTTGATTGGCATCCATTTTCTTTCAGAGCTTGTTGTTCCACGATCTCCTGGCTTTGAAAGTCTGGGTTGAAAAAGCTACAAGATAGATTTGAGATACAAATTGGTCTCCCCTTGATCTGATTCCTCTTTCTTGTGGCTTTTAAGATTCTATCTTTATTCTGTATGCTAGGTATTTTCATTATAATGTGCCTTGGTGTAAATCTGTTGTAATTTTGTACATTTGGTGTCCTGTAAGCCTCTTCTTTTTGGTTTTCCAATTTGTTCTTCATGCTTGGGAAATTTTCTGATATTTTCTCATTGAAGAGATTGTGCATTCCTTTGGTTTGAAACTCTGTGCCTTCCTCTATCCCAATAACTTTTAGATTTGGTCTTTTGATGTTGTCCCATAATTCTTGGATGTTCTGTTCACAGTTTCTAACTATCTTCACTGTGTGATCAACTTTATTTTCCAAATTGTATACTTTGTCTTCATTATCTGACTTTCTTTCTTCCAAGTGATCTAGTCTGTTGGTTATGCTTTCTATTGAGTTTTTTATTTGATTTATTGTATCCTTCATTTCAAGGATTTCTGACTGTTTTTTTTTTTTTTTTTTTTTTTGTCAGAGTCTCTCTCTCTCTCTCTTTCTCTCTCTTGAAGTAATCTTTTGCTACCTGTATTTGGTCTCTCATCTCATTGTTGGAGTGATCAATTTTCTCCTGTATTTGCTCATTTAGGTCATTCTTTAATTCACAGGTCACTTTAATTATGGACCTTCTGAACTCCTTCTCTGACATTCCATCAACTTCGTTGTGCATGGGTTCTGTTATTACAGTGTCCTGGTTTGTTGGGGGCACTTTCCCCCCTTGTTTTTCATGTTGTCTATGTGTCTTCCTTTCTTGCAGAGTGGATCTGAGATATTACAGTTTCTTCCCTATATTCTTGTAGTACTGTGCAGATTGTCTGTACCTCACCTTGATGTTGGGCTTCCAGACCCTGCTGGTGTCCCTCAGTGAATGCTACTGCATCCTGGGTCTGGGTCCTATATGCAAGTTGGAGTGGGTGGATCTGGGCGGCTGGGCTTGACCTCCCTCGGTAGTCTCTTGGTCAGAAGGGGCAATCCTACGCCAGAGGCTAGGCTCTGGTGGGTGTCTGTCCCCGGGAGGTGGGGTGGACCCGGGACTACTGAGAGCCTGGATCCCCAGTGGGCTGGTGTGGGTGGTCTGGGCTGGAACTCAGCTCCCAAAGTAGTCTGCTGGTCGGAAGGGGCGGTCCTGCGCCAGAGGCTAGCTCTGGTGGGTGTCTGCCCCTCTGGTGGGGTGGGGTGGGGGGTGTATCAGCCTGCTGTGTGCCTGGGACCCGCACAGGCCGGTGTGGGTGGATCTCGACAGCAGGGCTTGACCTCCCATGGTAATGTGCCTGTCCTTGGTGATTTTTATTGATGATGTATTTAGTTGCCCTTTGTAGAAAGGAAAATTTCTGCCACTATTGAGAGAAACCTGCTTTAACCAAGCTCAGGCTCTCTCCCGAGAATCCGCGCACAGGACAAGTCTGTTGCTGCCCTCCTTCCTGGCTGCCAGGACCCTGGGAAAAGGCCACAGCCAGGGCCTGCCTGGGCGGTGTGCCTGCACAGACACCAGCAAGCCAAAAATTGCTTTCAGAGCTTGAGGTCCTCTGGTTTTGAGCCTGGCAATGGGAGCTGGGGTTCCAGTGGGTTCCATCTGCTCCTTGTCTACCGCTCGTCACAAATGGAGGTGGCGGATGGCATGGGCCCCTGTGTGGGGTTGCCATGGCTCGGGAAGCCTCAGTGCTGCAGCCTCTCTAACTGGACTCTGTCCTCCCCAGATGCTGAAGTTCCGGACAGTTCGAGGGGGCCTGAGGTTCCTGGGTATCCGCCGAACCTCCACTGCCCCTGCTGCCTCCCCAAATGTGCGGCGGCTGGAGTACAAGCCCATTAAGAAAGTCATGGTGGCCAACAGAGGTGAGCCCGGAGCTGCCAGCCTCAGCCTCCTCCTCACCCCGCCCCACCCTGGCCCCTCTGCTTGTCCCCGGGCCTAGGAGTGTGATCTTCCTTCGTTGCCTCCAGGCGAGATCGCCATCCGCGTGTTCCGGGCCTGCACGGAGCTGGGCATCCGCACAGTGGCCGTCTACTCCGAGCAGGACACAGGCCAGATGCATCGGCAGAAGGCTGACGAAGCCTACCTCATTGGCCGCGGCCTGGCCCCCGTGCAGGCCTACCTGCACATCCCCGACATCATCAAGGTGGCCAAGGTGAGCAGCCAGCAGGCTGGGGGTGGGCACCAAGTGGGGGAGGCAGAGGTGGGAGGTTGGCCAAGGCCCTGCGGGCGGGAGACCTGCCTTCGTCACCCACCTGCAGGAGAACAACGTGGACGCAGTGCACCCGGGTTACGGCTTCCTCTCCGAGCGGGCGGACTTCGCCCAAGCCTGTCAGGATGCTGGGGTCCGGTTCATTGGGCCCAGCCCAGAGGTGGTCCGCAAGATGGGAGATAAGGTGGAGGCCCGGGCCATTGCTATCGCCGCAGGTGACAGCTCCTCACAAGGGGCTGGCAGGGAGGGTGGCAGGAGCATGTGTTTCCCTGGTGATGGGCCCGGATTCCAGCTCTTCAGAGAGGCCACTCACACCTGTCCCCCAACAGGTGTCCCTGTGGTCCCAGGCACTGACGCCCCCATCACGTCCCTGCATGAGGCCCATGAGTTCTCCAACACCTACGGCTTCCCCATCATCTTCAAGGCCGCCTATGGGGGCGGAGGCCGTGGCATGAGGGTCGTGCACAGCTACGAGGTGAGTGAGGCTGGAGGCAGGGAGCGGGCAGCAGGTGGCCTCATCTCTGGGAGTGGGCGGAAGGTGACATGTTGTGGGCGGAGCTCGATGCAGGTGACATGGAGGGGCCTGGGGAAAGCCAACGCCTGCTGGCCCGCCCGCCCTCCCAGGAGCTGGAGGAGAATTACACCCGGGCCTACTCCGAGGCCCTGGCAGCCTTTGGGAACGGAGCGCTGTTTGTGGAGAAGTTCATCGAGAAGCCACGCCACATTGAGGTGCAGATCTTGGGTGAGTGGAGAGGGCCCGAGCCTCCGCCCCAGCGGCCTCACCAGGCGGGATCCCAGAAGCCTCTTCCTGGTTGGCGATGGCCAGCCTTTTGGACAGGTCCCTGTCTGTGGTTCGCTCCGGGAGGCCTGCAGGGACCCAGCTCAGCAGAGGGGTTCTTGGGGCTGGCTCCCCGCCTGGCTGCCTCCCCATCGCCGTGGGCCCTTGCCAGCCACAGCCCTGCGGGGCGCTGGGAGAGCCAGGGGGTGTCTGGTTTCAGAAAGGCTGAGCCGGTGTCCTGCCCCCAGGGGACCAGTATGGGAACGTCCTGCACCTGTATGAGCGAGACTGCTCCATCCAGCGGCGGCACCAGAAGGTGGTGGAGATCGCCCCTGCTGCCCACCTGGACCCCCAGCTCCGGTCGCGGCTCACCAGCGACTCTGTCAAACTTGCCAAGCAGGTGAGGCCTTGGGGCGCTGGAGGTCCCCTGTGGGCAGCCTGCAGGTCTGTACTGGCCCTGAGCCTGGGCCGGTAGCTGTGTGGCAGGGGTCCTGTCTTCCCGTGTTCCTGGGCCTCAGCCCCAGGTGTGTTCATCGTCCCAGGTTCCAGCCACCTCAAACTCCTAGGCAGCCCGGGCCCAGACAGCATCGCTGTCACCTTCACCAGAATGGAGGCAGAGCCTCACTGTGCTGCGAGGCTCCAGCCATAGCAATCAGGAGGCCGTGGCTAGGTCAGCTGGGCAGAGTGCCGGAATCAGTGGCCTTGGGGAGGAGTCACCTCAACTGTGCCCTGGTCGATTGGTTTATGCTACTGACCCCAGCAGGCCGGGGCCTGTGGAGTCTGCTGTGGTCCTAGCAGGACCAGAAGAAGGACGAGCAGGCTCAGTCTGAGGCAGGAGCATCATCTGGGGTGCCTCTCGACTGACATCTCTTGAGATGGTGACCAGGCTGGTGACACTGGGAAGTGGGTTCTGGGAAGCCCAGGTCTCCAGGTGTGAAGGGACAGGAGTGGAGCCATCAGCCGAGGTGGCAGCCAGTGAGAGCAAGGGCGCCCTGTCTGGGGCGGGCAGGGCTCTGCTGACCTGTACCATGCCAGCTCTGGAGCCCGGAGGAGTCCTCAGGGATGGCCATCTGTCTCTCGGACAGGGTCCCTGCAGGTTGTTGTATTCTTGGGCGAGCCAGAGGGCAGGCCCCAGCCCCACGCCACTCTAGGGCGCACCCTCCCCCTGCCTGTCCACCTAGCCACCCACCTGCCACCCCCACAGGTGGGCTACGAGAACGCGGGCACCGTGGAATTCCTCGTGGACAGACACGGCAAGCACTACTTTATCGAGGTCAACTCCCGCCTGCAGGTGGAGCACACGGTCACCGAGGAGATCACCGAGTGAGCTGGGGACAGGGCGCGGAGCAGGGAGGGACTCCCGCTTTCCACTTTGGTGGTCAGCAGCGGGGGACCCAGGGACTTGAGTTCTTATAAAAGGATTAGGCTGTGGGCGGGGCTCGGCACAGCGGAAGTGCGCCTGCCTGGCGTGTGTGAGGACTGGGTTCCATTCTCAGCACCACACAGGAATAAATAAAATAAAGGTCCATCAACAACTAAAAAATACTTTAAAAAAGCATTACATTGTGATTGCAAAAATTAATACAAAGGAGCAAATACAAATGAGTCAGAGGCCCTCCCCTCAAAATCAGGATGCTCACGGCCAGGGGTGGTGCTGGACACCTCATGGAACCCTCGGGGCTGCCTTGTGAGGAGGGAGCCCAAGGCCCTGTCTTTCAGCCGAGGAAGCCGAGGCTCAAGGAGGTTGAGATTCTGGCCTGTGGTCGTTGAGTCCTGCTGTCCTAGGTGGTGAGGGTGTGTTTGGCTCCTGTGGTCAGGGTGTACCTGTAGCATTTTGCCCAGATCTGTGTTGTGTCCCTGGGGAGGCAAGATCTGTGTTTATCAGGATCAGCTGATCAGGAAAAGCCGCCTGGTGCCTTCTGGCTCTCTGGGTAGTCTGGCTCTGCTGTCCCACAGCTTGGATTATTTGCTGTTCTATAAACAACAGTTAAAATGGCTGTTTCGAGATGTTTCATTGTTTCGAGATGCGTTTGATGAGCCACTAAGTCCTAGACCTTGGCTTTGGGCCAGCCCACCTCACCTTGGAACATTTCTGACTTCAGTTCCTTCCCCAGCCCCTGCTGCACCTGAGAAAGGGGTACCTTTGCCCAGAGAGGCCCCCAGATGCCTGGGAGACCAGAGTTAGAGGCAAGGTCGGTGCTCCAGCTGTGTCCTGGCCCCGGGTCTTCCTCATCCTGCTGCCGAGAGCTGTCATCCTGAGCCAGCCTGGAGCTCTGTCAAGGATGAAAAGCTTTGTTTACTATGTAGCAAGGGTTCTGTGCCAGACAGACTGGAGCTGAGGCTCCCCTGGTCCTGTGTGGAGCTTGGGTTAGTGGCAGCCTCTCTGACCCTTGATCTCCTCCTCCAATGGGAATGTGGCTCCAGCATGGGATGAGCACGGGCTGCTCCCGCGCGGCTGTTGAAGCTCATGGTGATCTCTGTCACTGCTCCAGTGGTGCAGCAGGCAACTCCCCACACAGGCAAAGTCGGCCAGCGTAGTTTCCAGGCTGTCCTTACCACAAGCCTCAGTGACAATAAATTTAAAACCTTGAGAGTTTTTAAACGGCTGTTCCACTTGGATTTGCTACTGTCCTTGGGAGCATGTACTCAGTCAGCTTCAGCTCCTAAAGCCGTGCAATACAGAGAGCTTTGCACCCCAAAATCTTCTGGAGGGGCCTTGGGCACAAGCCCAGTGGGGGTGCAGGCCTGGGAACACAGTGTCTACCCATCAGGCCTCAACTGCCCTGGTTCCCATTTTGCAGACTGTCCCCCACTCACCCACCCAAAGTAGCACCTATGGCTCCAGGAATGGGGCCTCCTGAGGCTTCTGATCTGAGCGTCAAGGGCAGGAGGCGGGAGATGGTGACTGGGGAAGAGGAAGGTAGAGCGCAGGACCAGTGGAGTGGGGAGAGGGGGACCCTGTGTTCCCGAGGCCCCTCTGGCTGCCACTCTTTAGCTGAGACTGCAGTCATGGCGCCGAGCTGTAAGGCCAGGGGCTGGAGCAGCTGCCCGCTCAGGTGGGAAGAGTGTGTGGGCCTCGCCTCTTGCTTCGGTGCCCTGGCCCCGCCCTGCCTTATGCTCCCCTTCTCTCTTGGTGTTCCCCACCTGCAGTGTGGACCTGGTCCACGCCCAGATCCACGTGGCCGAGGGCAGGAGCCTGCCTGACCTGGGCTTGCGGCAGGAGAACATCCGCATCAATGGCTGTGCCATCCAGTGCCGGGTCACAACCGAGGACCCTGCGCGCAGCTTCCAGCCCGACACTGGCCGCATCGAGGTAGGTGACATTTCCGGAGCGGGTGCCAGTTTCAGCCTATTGAAGATTCTCACTGCCTCTCAGGTGCCCGGGGCCTGGCAGTTCAGGAGAATCCTCCCTCGGCTGGCCTGACCCCGGCCTAGAGCACGTGGGAGCCAGCGCTGTCCGGGAGGAGGGGGCATGCTGGGAAGGAGCCCCCCTGTGCATGGGCCAGGAGAAGGCAGAGTCCAAAGCTCCACTGTGACAGAGCCACTGGCCTCTGTCCTGCCTTCACGCTGGAGCCGGGCAGTGGCTGGCAGGGCAGAACCCCAATGGGAATGGGAACAAATGACTGGGAACCCTGTCGGGGGTGAGCCAAGCTAAGGGCCTCCCAGAGGGATCGAGGGAAGTCAGCAGATGGAGGTGGCAGTGAGGGACGGGAGGCAGAGTCCGGGGCCGTGGTTCCTGGATCTTCTCACAGAGCTGAAGCCCAGCCAGTGGGTCCCCGAGAGCCATTTCCCTCCCCCCTCCCCCCGAGGGTCTGGCCTGACCTGCTCCTGGCCCACTGTGTCCTGTGCACTGGCCCTGCTGGTAGCACCTCCCCATTTATTGGCCTGGCCCTGGGGACAGCATCTGCTCTGGAGTCTGGGGCCTGGGCTGGGTGGGGCTGGCAGGGACAAGCCAGAGGCTGGGCTTTAGGACAGGTGGTGGCGGAGGCTGGGAGAGGCTGTGGCCTCCCGGGAACTGCCTGCCTGCTTCCCGGGAGCCCCAGGCCTCCTTTGCCCTCAGCTGCAGGGGGGCAGCCCAGGGACCCACCTCCAGCCACCTCCCTCTACCTTATGGCGGGGCCAGCTGCTCCGCTCGCTCACCGCAGGGTATTTTTAGCTGGTGGTTCCTGCGCTCGGCTGTGTCCACCCTGAATATTTTATTAAGTTCCTTTCCATGGAGCACAGGCCGGTGCCCCTCAGGAGCAGAAGGGTGGTGCTGTGGTGTCCCCAGCCCGCCCCCAGCCTCCCGGCCTTCCCTCACATGAACCCAGGGCCTGTCCTCCTGTGTGCACATGTCAGCCAGCCCCAGCCCCCTAGCCTGACCTGGCCCCTCGCCCTCCACCGTGTCCTTCCTCTTCCTGACCCATCCTGCTCTCTTCTGCGGAGGCTGGGCCACGGGGGCTGGCTGTGCCTGTCTTGCCCTGTTGGGCGTGTTTCCTTGGTGTCTCTGTCCCCTCGTTGCTTCCTTTCTGCCGCTCTTCCTCCTGTCCTCCCCTCCAGGAAGGAAGGGACTGTGTGGTGGTCTCCCTGTCACCCTGCGGGCCCAAACAAAGCCTGAGCCCCGCTTCTCCTCTCATTGCCCCACAGCGGCCCTGTCACTGGTCTGGGCCTTTCCCTTTCTGTCCGGGTGCCCACGCAGGCAGGGACTTGCTGCTCTTGCTGGTGGTGGACGCTCCATACCTGTTCCTGGCATGAATGTGGACACATGAGGGGATCCAGAAGACGGGAGGGTTGGTCAGGCAGGCGCTGGGAGGTGGGTGGGATCTGGCCCCTGTGGCTGGGCTGTGCACACAGTCCTGCGGTACGTCGTTCGTCCCCTCCCAGCTCCTCTGAAGCAGCAGTGACTGTGGGACTCGGAGAAGGGGTGAGTCCTAGGTTTGCAAAACTGAGAGGTCAGAGCTGTGGTTCCCTGAAGCACCCTTGACCTCAGCTCTGGGTGCCCCGCATGCAGGGAGCCACCCACTGCAGCTCCTGCCCCCGCCGCTGACCTCTGCTTCCCCGCCACAGGTGTTCCGCAGTGGAGAGGGCATGGGCATCCGCCTGGACAATGCCTCTGCCTTCCAAGGGGCTGTCATCTCACCCCACTATGATTCCCTGCTGGTCAAAGTCATCGCCCACGGCAAAGACCACCCCACGGCTGCCACTAAGATGAGCAGAGCCTTGGCCGAGTTCCGCGTTCGAGGTGTGAAGGTGAGAGCCTATAGCTCCTTCCTGTCTTGTGCCTGTCCCTCCAAGGGTCCTATGGTCACTTGTGTCCTTGCTTGGGGTGGGCACAGAACGGCCTGCCTTTCCCTGGCCTTTGCTTTGTGGAGGCCTGTGGCCCCCTCAGCCCTGGTGACAGGGTGACTCTCCTGGCTGCGCTCAGACCCTCGGGCCCTTTTGGTGCAGGTGTGAGAGCCCCCATCAGGTGGCTCCTTCTGGCTGCTCCACACCACCTCTTGCTCTCAGGCCAGAGCCACCTGCAGTGAGTGCTCAATGCTCCCGGCCCCCTGTGGAAATCCCCACCCCACAGGTTTGGGTGGAGGCCCCAAAGCCTGTGTTTTGAACAAACTTCCCTCCGGGAAACTCTGAGTTTCTAGAAAACGAGCTCCTGGGCAAGGGCCCAGCCCTGTGTGAGGAGGGGAGGCCTCCGCCATCCCCCAGCCCTCTGCATTTCAGCCGAGTCTGCAGAATGGTGGGTGCTTGAGGGACAGCCAAGGAGTATGGCTGCAGCGGGGCTGGTGGCCAGGCAGGGGCACGTGACCTGCCTCTGACCAGGGTGGTTGTCTGCCAGCAAGGATCCAAAATGCCTTCCCTCCTTGTTGGGCTATTTGCTACTAGTGTCTAGAGCTAGGGATGAATTCACAGCCAAGAAGCAGTCCTGTCCTTGAAGCCAGCACCTACCCACGTATCTGTGGGTGCTGCCATCAGCACGGGGACAGGGCTGGGCATTCAGCCTCTGTGGGAATCCCTTTCTTCTCTTTGGGGGTTCCCAGGATGGTCTACAGCCACAGACTGTGGCTGGGCTGGCTCCTGGGCTCCTGAGGGCTCCTGCGGGGCCAGCTGCTGTCCCCTCGGTCACTCCTCCGACCTCTCCGCAAGACCCCATGGCATGTCCTGGCGGTAGCCCCAGGGGGCAGGGACTTTTGGAAAATGGCAGGGGCCTGCCGGCTGGGCTGGCTGCCTTGGCCACCTGAGGGAAGTGTTGGCAGACGCCGGGGGTCGCTCCCTTCCACAGGGCTGCATCAGGGCTCCGTGTCCCACACCCAGGGCAGCGTGTCGTGATGCGTTCCCAGTAGTTTGGGCTGGGCTTTCTCTGCTGACCCTGTTGGGAGGGGCCGTGAGTCCCTGCCTCCTGTGACCGCGGTGGGAGTGAGGGCCGGGCTCTCTCTGTGCCGCTGCTGCTGCTGTCGTGGCTGGCCGTGGTTGGTCCCCATTCCTCTGACCCCTCATCCTCAGTCCCCAGGTCCCCTGGGCCAAGGACTCTACTCTGTCCTATACCCCTAAGTACCAGGAACCTCCTCCCCTCACTGGAGGAGGGTGGAGAAAGGGACTCTGGGGACCATGGCCATGGGGTGGCAGCAAGGTAAGGGGTTCTGGTTCCTGGGGTGCCTGTGTCTTTCCCAGGTCCGCACTAGCCCAGGCCATTGGTCCCTGCCACATTCTGGGCCTTCAGGAGCCTGGCTTTCTGGCCTTAAGCTTTTGTCTCCCCTGCCCTCCCTCCTGGCCCAGTGCTCCCCCTCCCTCCTTGCCCCCCACTTTGCTGAGGACCTCATTTCCATTTAACCCATCATGTCCCAGTGCCCCATACATAGAACACCTCGAAACATTTAAATTGAGCCAGAAAGTGATTATAAACGGCACGTTTGTTGACTGATGTTTGGATAGTACACGGCAAACGGCATGCTGGGGTGTAATGGGTTAAATCATCCTTGGCCACCTCAGGCCCGTGTCCTGGGCCTGGGAGGATGGATACCCACCAGCTTGGCCTGGAATGCCGGTCTCCTTGGCTGTCATCAGGAGCACCAGTGTGCCCGTGCAGCCCCTGTGCTGTGCCTGGCACCAGCCAGGCCCTGCCATGGCCCCGGGGCCGCCTGCTGCATCCTCCTGGAGCACCAGCAGGCTCTCGCACACTAGGAAGGGCTCGCGCCCAGGACACGGAGGCCAGTCAGTGCTGCCAGAGCTGTGCCGAGCAGCATACCAGGGCCCGTGGGACCCCCAGCAAAGGAAGCAGAAAGGGGTTCTGGGGTGTGAGCACCATCCAGCACATCCCCACCTCCACCCCCACAGGCAGGCAGCTTGGGGCCATCTTTCCAGGAACGTTGAGGGCACAGCCATGGGGACCTCAGAGGAGTGGCTGGGGGTGCCATCTCGTTGGTGCCTGAGGGATGACAGGACCTTTTGGAGGTCTCTGGGTGACGGCTGCCAGTGGGACTCCCAGCTCTTGAGGGTGGCACTTCATAAGTCCAGAAGTTGCCCAGGAGAAGGCAGGCATGGCTGTCCCCAACAGGACTATGGGGGTATTTCACTGAGTTGTGCTCAGGAGAATGTTACCATTCTTTTTCCCAGAAGGGCTGTGCCCTCCACCCACCCTCGGGCTGCTACCCACAGTCCCGCTGCCACTCCCAGGCTTCTAGCACTGCTGGGACAGTGCCAGTGCTCGGGCTTCACGCCCCAGGGATTGTCCTACACACGCCTGCTGGGAAGGGTACCCTCCGTACTGACAGACAAGCTCAGGCTGCTCGCCTGAGCCCCCAGCTCCCGTAGGCCAGGCCAGGCCCGGTCGGAAGAAACCAGAGCCCAGCACTGGACTGGCCCAGAGGATGAATGGGGCAGTGGAGGCTCAGGCTGCAGGGTCACCTCCGCCTGGTCTGTGCCTCTACCAGCCCCTCGTCCCCTCCCTTCCACCTTCCCTCAGAATGGGACCAGAGACCAGCACTGAGGTGTCCCCAACAATTTTATTATAAATAGAAACAAGACGCCCACTTGGTGGCTGCAACCCCTGCCTTGGTGGCTCTGAGCACCTGTCAGAGGGACCTGTCCCTTTACCCCAGTCTGGAGGTCAGAACCAAGGGAAGGGCTCCTGTCCCTCCAAGTACATGGGAAGCCTGAGGTACCAAGGATGAAAACCAGGGAGAGTCCCCGGCAGTGCTGCTCACTGGGCCAGGTGGCCACTGCCCTGGGCCCCTGGCCTCGATGCTCATTCCTCAGGGCACAGCCGCCCTCTTGTCACACCACACTCTCCTCCAGCCGCTCTGCACTGCCTCCCGCACCCCGGCACCCAGCCCCAAGCAGCCCCCCATGTACAGAGTGGCTCCTCCGGGCCCAGGCCCCTCCCAGGCGCCTGGCATACCCGTAGCACCCGCCTGTATCTCCCAGGTCCAGGGAGCAGCTGCGCTGGGGGCGGGGTGGGGGGCTCCTCGGTGGGTGGCTCTTGGGTGTAGGGCTGGGACCTCCATTGGTCTGGGACTGGACGTGGCTGAGCTTGAGGGGGAGGCGGCCGTTCCCAGCTCCCCGGCCCCGAACCAGCAAGGCCACAGTGAAGACCAGTAAGGCAGCCACCAGAACACCCCCCACAGCCACAGTCAGGGTCCCGCCCAGCACATGGGCCTGCAGGGCATGGCACAAGGGCGTGGCTGGCAGTGTGGAGAAGTGGGCACAGCCCAGTAGCCTGGTGGCCGTGAGGTCGGAGGGTCCAGTGGCAGGTGACAGGGCCAGCAGGCAGAGGTCATAGTCAGCACCCGGCACCAGGTGCTTTAGCAGGAAGTGCTGGCTGGAGGCTGGGACGATCCTGCAACAAAGACAGGTGGTCAGAGCCCCAGGGTCAGGCGCAGCCCAGCTCTCACCTCGCACAGCCAGAACCTCACAGCTCCTAAAGCCCTCACTCCCTGCCCAGCTCTGGAGAGCTCCCCGGGACCTGAGCCACATGGGCCTTCTGTGTTCCCTCAAGATGGCAAAGAAACAAGGACGGGCACGTGCAGGACAAGAGGCGGTGCCAAGGGACAGACTGGTGTGTGACTGGACTGACTTAGGTCGCAGGCAAGCAGAGGAGGATGGGGGGGGATACTAGCAGGAGCAAAAATAATGTGTGGCACAGGCCATGCACCCAGCCACGGCTAAGCCACAAACCAGGCCACCAGCAGTATACAGCTGTCACGTAAGCAGCCATACCTGAGCCCTGCACCCTCAGATGCTGGGCTCTTTGGGGGTCAGAAGCCAAGGGCGCAGGGTCGGCGGGAGGGCCGGGTGGGGGCCAAGCAGGGGCTGAGGACACGGGCAGGGTGCATCCTCACCGATAGATGAGGGTCTCGTCTTCGCTGCTGTTGTACTGGATTTGGAACATCCACACAGGGTCAGCTGGCCGCCCAGGGCCCCAGCTCACCAGCCCTGAGGTGGCAGTCACTTCTGTCACTTGCACAGATGGCTCAGACTCCAGAGTCCCCTCGCCCTCAGCAGCAGTTCGAGCAGAGGCAGCAATGTCTGAGGGCCCCGGGCGGCCCCCCTCAGCACTGGTGTTCCCGCCATGGGGCAAGGCCAGCACCCGGAGCTCTACTCGGGCAGTGGCCTCACCAGCAGGGTTGGTGGCGATACAAGTGTAGCCTCCTGCGTCCCCAGCACCTGTCACCCCAATCTCCAGGGTTCCGTTGGGGAAGGCCCAGGCTCTGGAGGAGTTGCCAACCAGCCGGTCGTCTGGGCCAACCCAGTGCATGGTGGGTGCAGGGTCACCAAGGGCCCGGCACCTCAGCGTGGCCCGCTGTCCCTCCAGCACCCAGAGGCGCTGCGTGTGGCGGGCAATGAGAGGCGGCTCACAGGAGAACTCGCCCTCAGGCACTGCCCAGAAGTATCGGCCAGCCAGGCCCGGTGGGGAGGCACAGGTCTCCAGGTCATCGGGCCGGGCCAGCCGCCGCAGCCACAGCAGCTCGCAGTTGCAGTGCAGCGGGTTCCCGCTGAAGCTCAGCACCAGCGGAGCCGGCGAGGCCTCCGCGTCTCGCCCCCTGGAGAAGAGCGGGTCGGGCGCCAACGTGACCAGGCGGTTGGAGGTGAGGTCGAGGCGGGAGAGCTGACCAAGCTGCGCAAAGGCGCCCGGGGGCAGCGCGTCGATGAGGTTATGGTCCAGGTTGAGAGTGTGCAGGGCAGGCATGGCGCCGATGCCGGCCCAGGGCACCTGTCGGAGGTTGTTGTAGGACAGGTCCAGGTCCTCCAGGCTGTCCAGGAAGTCATCGAAGGCCCCTGGCGCGATGCGGCCCAGCTGGTTGCCACTGAGGATGAGGTGCTGCAGGTTGACAGGCCCCCGCAGGCTGCCGCTGCCCAACTCCACCAGCCTGTTGCCGTCCAGGTGTAGGGATCGCAGGCTCTCCAGGTCCCCAAAGGCGCGGGCTCCAATGCGGGTGATGGCATTCCGAGACAGCGTCAGGTCCACCAGCCCAGTCATGTTGCGAAAGTCAGGTGGTCCCAGGGCCTGGATGAAGTTGTCAGCTAGCCGCAGCTCCACTGTGCGCCGGTCCACGTTGGGTGGCACAAACAACAGGCCTCGATGGGCACAAAGGGTACTGAGAGACTCGGATAGGTTCTGGCAGACGCAGGGTAGCGGACAGGCAGCCGCTCCACTGGCCAGCAGCAGCAGCAGTAGTGGTGGGGCCATGGTGAGCGCCCTGTAGGGAAGGGCCGCAGCCCAGGCACAGGTGGGGCTGGTGCAAGTGCCCACTTGTGCCCAGGGCACAGTCCCAAGAGCCAGCTTCCAGAGTCTGGCCTGGGAAGATTGGGTTAGAAGCTCAAGGGGGTCCCCAGGGATGAAGGAAGGCTGGGGCTGCAGGGCCAGGCCCCCCGGAGTAGAGGTCACATTTCCCAAGCAGTTAGGGGGAGTCCTGGCGCTGGGGACAAGGTGAGGCATGAGGCAGGAAGCGGCGGTGGGCCGAGAGCAGGGAGGGTCCCGGAACTTCCTTTTCCTGGCGTCCCCTGGAATCGCCAGCCCCTTCCTCCCTCCGCGCCATCCCTCTCCGCGCCAGGAAAGGCTCCCGATTGATCCCTGGCGTGGCCCCTGGTCCCTCCCCGGCCCGGCCCGGCCCGGCCCAGCGCTGCGTCCCGCGGCCCCCTCACCTGGTGTCAGTCGCTCAGGGGGCGCGGGCCGGCACCCCCACGGGCCCAGCCGGCCCTGGCCGTCTCCAGGCCGCTCTCCCTCGGGGGGCGAGGCCTGGGCCGCCTGCCGCGCGCCTTACGGCCCATGGCGCTCGGGCCCACGGCCCCGGCTTACTCGGTTCCCCGCACCTTTTACGGCGCGGTCCGCGGCGGCGGTAGGGGCGACAGGCAGGCGGGTGCGCGCCAGCGGACGCGCGCGCCGAGGACACGCACGTGGAAGGAGGACGGGGAGGGGTGCACGGGGATCCACCCGGCCCCGGGCCGACTCCGGAGGTCACCGGGACATGCAGCCACTGCAGCACCCACGGGTGGTGCCCAGTCACGCCCGAGGCCCAGGCGCTGCCGCAGCGCACTCACCCCGGCACTGGTGCGCGCGCCCCCGGCCCCCCTTGCGCCCCGGCATCCTGCACCGCTCGGGCGCCCGCCGCCGCGGCGCGAACCTCACTCTGCAACCAGCCAGACAAAGCGCCAGCTCGCGGGCCCCTTCACCGTCTCCCAGAAACGGGTCTTTGTCACATGTCGCTGGGCACCCTCCCCAACACGCCTACATATGCCCACACACCCACACTTCCCCGCACCCACGGGCAGGGCCGGGCGCAAACCCGCGCTGTTGCTGAGACCCTCGCGTTCACAGACACACGCTGAAGGTCATAACCGTTCTGCATCACCGAGTCACGTGGAGGGTCCCCAACAGGCACGGGCCCTGGGGAGGCTAGGGAGGCGCCCCCGGCAGGGTTGCTGCGGGGTGGGGCCGCGAGGGCTCGGCCTCGGGCAGGCGCCGCGCCCCGCCCCGCCGCCTGCCCCTCCCTCTCGTTGCCCCGCCCGCTCGCCCGTCCCGCTTAGCCCGGCGCTCGGAGCCAACCGGCCTCCGCCTCCGGCCGGATTGGTCTGCGCGGCGCCGTTTCCCAGCAGGCCGGCGGTGGCACGCTGTTTGAAGCTGTGCGTCAATGGTCCTTTCCGCGCCGCAGCCCCGCCCTCCTCCTCTGCTCTCGCCGGGCTGTGTCCCTGGGAGGGCGGTCCTGGGGCAAGTTCAGGTGCTAGGTGGCCGCAGGAAGCTGGGGTATGGATGGACTGGCTGAGGTCTTGGAACCAGGTCAAGCACCCTGGTCCTAGTTTGTGCCCGCCGCACAACTGGTGTGACCAATTGGGGAGCATGAGGAGTCATCCCCTCCCACAGGCTTCAAGACGTCCTCACACTGCCGAGGTGCCCCCTTCTCTTCCTACAGACCCGATCCCCGCCCTCCATGGTGGGGAGGGGAGGCTGGTAGCGGGAACTCTGGGAAACCAGAGACTGGAATTCCAGCCCTGCCCGGCCCAGCTGTGTGGCCTTGGGCAATTACTTAACCACTGAAACAGTTTCCTCTCCTAGACTGAGGGTATTAATTGAAGGTACTTATGCGCTTGGTAGGGGTGAGAGGAAGGAAAACCTGCAGCTTGAGGAGCTTAACTATCAGAAGCCAGGGTGCACTGTGGCCACTGCCTGGGCCTCAGCTGTTGCATTTGTAAATGAAGGTTTGGATTCTAGCCATGTCAGCTCTGATGTGTGGTGGCATCCTTTGTTTTTCTTCTCCCCATCAAAAGTGTTTCCATTTACTCTGAGCATGCGTGTTTACTAGCATCTGCCATTTGCCACCCTGTGCTGGGAGCCAGATGTGCCTGGTTCCTGTCCCCATGGAGCTTCCAGTACAGAGGGAATGACCACCGTCCAATAAATACAAAGTGGAGCGATTCACTTAAAGGGAAATGCAGGGGCTGGAGGACAGGGGAGGCCTCTGAGCGTCCTTACCCTTATTTGGCTCTAAGTTCTTTAAATGGTTTAACAGGATGTTTCCTCTCACAAGTGCCCTTGGAGCACTTGAACTGTCCCTGTTTTGGGAAGGGGCTACTGTGCTGTGGGCAGACAGGTGGACCCATCAGACCAGACAGGGATGAGGCACTGATGGCTGGCCCCACTCTGCGATGATCAGTGAGGCTGGTAGAGGAGGGAGCCTTTCCTGTCCAGGCCTCTAGGTGCTAGGAGCCCTTGGGTAACAGGTTCTCTCTCAGAAGGGTTCAAGCTGGACCTCAAGCTCCTGTTGAGGATTGCAATAGAAATCCTGAAAGGGTAAGACATGGAGATTCCTCCTTCATGTAGCCATGTGGCTACAGGACATGCTCTCGGAGACCCGCCTCACAGTCATGGGGTCTCCTGGGGTCCCCATGTGACTCACCCTGCCCCAGCTGTTAGAGAAGCACCTGGCACAGAGATCTAAGCAGCTTAGATAGCCTCCTTGTCTCCGAAGAGGAGACAAGGGAGTGAGGGATGCAGACCAGCAAAAAATGATAAGGCCAAAGGATGGGCTTCCCAACAGCCGATCCCAGAACTTACTAAAAGGAGATCACTCTGCTCCCTGAGAGGTGGGAGGGAAGGACAAAGTGGCTTTTCCAGTATAGACATCCAGGAAAAGCTTTCTAGGCAGGTTTGAAGGTGTGGAGTGTGAGAGCAGGAGGCTCAGTTGTGTGGCAAAGGTGGCCATGATGAGGAGACCCATTGGAAGGTGTGGCCTGAGCTGGACATGAGGTCATGGAGTCCAGAGATGGCCACAGGACAGTCATCAAGCTTGATCAGTGACATGCAAGAGGGGGTTGACGGAGCAGGTAGCGGTTGACCAAGCATAGTAGGTAGCTGGCAAAGCACCCAGCAGGAGGGAACCTGGGTTTGGACTTCTGAGTCCCAGGAGGGATGTATAAGTAGATGCCAGGAGACAGTTCCACCTTTGGGTGTAGGCCCTGGAGACAAAGACTGACTAGATCCTGAGGCCCAGGACAAGGCCACACAGAGTGGGTAGGCCTGAGCAGGAAGAGGAGACCGGAAGAACAGGACATCCCTGCAAGCCAGGGAGAGAGCATCAAGGTGGGAGTCGTTAGCAGGAAGAGGGTGGGAGGCTGCCCACTAGATTTAGCCAGGAAGGCTAAAGAGTGTCAAGAGCGTGGGTGTGTCAGAGGTAGGGACCTCTTTCAAGAAGAGTGGCTGGGGCGGGGGGGGGGGGGGTGAGAGGCTGGTGCTCCTTCCGTGCTGCTGTAGAAAAGGCTGAACCAGTTCTCGGTCATGGGAAGGGAGGAAATGCAGGTTGACAGACCTCAGAAGCAGCAGGAGGGAGTGGCATTCAGCACATGCTCTGGGTGAATAGGATGGAGGGAGTGGGTTCAGCCACTGGCAGCTTAGGCAGTCTTCCAAATGTGTGTGTGGGGTGGGGGGGCACTGAAGTTGTGCTGCTCCAGGATGGCACCTGCAGCCTCATTTTTTCTTTCTGCCCTGTCCATGCTGCATGGTGACACCCTCCTACCCACCTCTGTCCTACAGACCAACATCCCCTTCCTGCAGAATGTGCTCAACAACCAGCAGTTCCTGGCAGGCACCGTGGACACGCAGTTCATCGATGAGAACCCCGAGTTATTCCAGCTGCGGCCTGTGCAGAACCGGGCCCAGAAGCTGCTGCACTACCTCGGTCCGCCCCACTGCCCTCTCCCCTCCCCATGCCTGCCTCTGGCCCTCTGCCCCTCAGCCCTGCCCTTGTTCTGATCCTGCATCTTCCTTGCTCCTCATCTTAGGGATCCTCTTTTCCATCCATGTGGTCCTCAATAGGTCTCCACTGCCTGGACCCAGGAGTCCGTGGCTTTGGAGAGTACAGGGGCAGCTGGAGAACCGGGTGTCCTGGAGGAATGCCCCCATCCCTGAGCCCACCTACTCACATGGCCCAAATCAACCTCTTCCCAGCCTTCCCTGACCTACTGCCTGCTCTCTCCCCCAGGACACGTCATGGTGAATGGCCCCACCACCCCAATCCCTGTCAAAGCCAACCCCAGTCCCGCGGACCCTATTGTCCCTGCAGTGCCCATAGGTAAGAGATCCATTCTGCCAACTCATGGGGAATATGAGAGATTGTCATCTGCAGGATGGGCATTACTGTCTTTGTATGCCCTAGGCCCACCCCCAGCTGGTTTCAGAGACATCCTTCTGCGGGAAGGGCCAGAGGGCTTTGCTCGAGCTGTGCGGAACCACCAGGGGTTGCTGCTGATGGACACGACATTCAGGGATGCCCACCAGTCACTGCTGGCCACTCGTGTGCGCACTCATGATCTAAAAAAGATCGCACCCTATGTTGCCCACAGCTTCAACAAGCTCTTCAGCATGGAGAACTGGGGAGGTAGGCTAAAGGAAGACTTGGGTATTGGGCAGTGCTGGCAAAAATCAGGCCCCTTGAGTGGCCAACCCTAAAGGTGCAAGCCTCTGGGGATACTGAGGAAGACCAAAGAAGCCAGCTGCAGTAGTGCACGCCTGTGATCCCAGCTTTCAGGAGGCTGAGGCAGGAGGGTTGCAAGTTCTAGGCCAGCCTGGGCAACTTAGCCAGGCCTGTTTCAAATTTTTTTAAAAAACATTCTTATATATATTTTGAGTTGTTGATAGACCTTTATTTTATTCATCTATTTATATGCCGTGCTGATCTTAGGGATCCTCTTTTCCATCCATGTGGTCCTCAATAGGTCTCGGTTGCCTGGACCCAGTGCCTCACTTGCTAGGCAAGTGCTCTACACTGAGCCTCAACCCGAGCCCTGAAGCACCCTTTGGTTCAATACCCATTACAGAGAGAGCAGAGGGGGAGGGGGAGAGAGGGAGAGAAAGAAAACCAAAGACTGAAGAAGGCACTGTGCTCCCTTGTTCCACAAACGCTGACCAAAACCAGCTTCAGCCAGGCCTCTTGCTGGGCTTAAGGCTTCAGATCCAAGATCCAGGAGCTGGGCTGAGCATGCTGCAGGCACAGTCACGGCACAGAGGAGCAGGGGAGGAGGACCTGAGACATGAGGAGGCAGGCACCAAGGGAAGGGACAAGTGAGCCTGAGCACCCTGAGCACCAGCTGGGAGCATGAGGGAGCAGGGGCTGAAGCTCAGGCCACAGAGCTGCAGCGTGTGGAGCTGACCTAGACCTCTCTCCATCCCTTTGCAGGGGCCACATTTGATGTCGCCATGCGCTTCCTATATGAGTGCCCCTGGCGCCGGCTGCAGGAGCTCCGGGAGCTCATCCCCAACATCCCATTCCAGATGCTGCTGCGGGGGGCCAATGCTGTGGGCTACACCAATTATCCCGACAACGTAGTCTTCAAGTGAGCCTGGGACAGGGTGGGCAGACACTGCTAGTAGGGCTTTTGGGGCACCAGGCCACAGGGCAATGGCCTATGCTCCCCACAACGGGCTAAAAACCAAGTGTGTGTGGCTATACCCTGTGGGGCTGCTGTTTGGAAGTGTCATGAAGTGAGAATTGTTATGGCAGAACCCAAAGGGCTTCTAGATCACTCATGAGCCAGTGGTTACCTTGTGAGGGCCACCCAGTACAGAGCTGGGGTTCAAACTCAGGCCTAGGGACTCCTTGTCCTGGGTGCTCTCCCACGGCCCTACTCCTTGCAAAGCAGAGAATCCCCGCTGATCCTCCAGCCCTGGGCATGCCAATGGCTACACGGCACTTGACTACCACAGGATGCAGCTCTGCCAGTACGGATGCATCAGTGGTGATTCTGCCTGCCCAGGCTGTTGGGCTCCTATTCCTCTGTCAGGCCAGACTTCAATCCCTAGGGGCTGTAGAGTAGCCAGGAACTAGAGAAGGAAATGCAGGGAGCAGGTGGGGCTCACTCCTTGTTTCTCACCCACTCAGGTTCTGTGAGGTGGCCAAAGAGAACGGCATGGACGTCTTCCGGATCTTTGACTCCCTCAACTATTTGCCCAACATGCTGCTCGGCATGGAGGCGGCAGGCAGTGCTGGGGGTGTGGTGGAGGCTGCCATTTCCTACACAGGCGATGTGGCTGACCCCAGCCGTACTAAATACTCGCTGCAATACTACATGGGCTTGGCTGAAGAGCTGGTGCGAGCTGGCACCCACATCCTGTGCATCAAGGTGCCAGGCCACTTGCCCATCTCTTGCTCTCTGTACCACCCATAATGTCCCCCACATCAGGCCTCTCCTTACTGTGTCTCTCCTCCCCACTTTTTCCAGGACATGGCAGGGCTGCTGAAGCCAGCAGCCTGCACCATGCTGGTCAGCTCTCTCCGGGACCGCTTCCCTGACCTCCCACTGCACATCCACACCCATGACACGTCAGGGGCAGGTGTGGCAGCTATGCTGGCCTGTGCCCAGGCTGGGGCTGATGTGGTGGATGTGGCAGCTGACTCCATGTCTGGGATGACCTCACAGCCCAGCATGGGTGCCTTGGTTGCCTGTACCAGAGGGACTCCCCTGGACACAGGTAGGAAGAGGGCAGCCCATGGCCATGCCCCTCACAATTACAGCCACCATCAGCCCAGTATAGTCTGGCACACCTAGAACCTAAGTACCCCATGGTCCTGGGAGGAACCCTGGGGGCCTAGTCAAGCCTTCCTGATTTTGGCCTCCCTGCAGAGGTGCCTTTGGAGCGCGTGTTCGACTACAGCGAGTACTGGGAGGGGGCTCGGGGACTGTACGCAGCCTTTGACTGCACGGCTACCATGAAGTCTGGCAACTCGGACGTGTATGAAAATGAGATCCCGGGGGGCCAGTACACCAACCTGCACTTCCAGGCCCACAGCATGGGACTCGGATCCAAGTTTAAGGAGGTCAAGAAGGCCTATGTGGAGGCCAACCAGATGCTGGGTGACCTGATCAAGGTGAGCCGGGCCCAGTGCTCTCACCTGACACACAATCTTGTATACTCCTCCCTGGGCCTCTAATAAGATGCCTGCTGTCCTAACTTAGAGACTCTTCTCAGGTGACGCCCTCTTCCAAGATTGTGGGGGACCTGGCCCAGTTCATGGTGCAGAATGGGTTGAGCCGAGCAGAGGCTGAAGCACAGGCAGAAGAGCTGTCCTTCCCCCGCTCTGTGGTGGAGTTCCTGCAGGGCTACATTGGTGTCCCCCATGGGGGGTTCCCTGAGCCCTTTCGCTCTAAGGTAGAGAAGGCCCAGCATGCTGTGAGGGGGGGAGCTGGACCTGCAGGAAATCAGGTCTGACCCTCTGCTTTACTCCCCAGGTGCTGAAGGACCTGCCAAGGGTAGAGGGGCGGCCTGGGGCTTCCCTCCCTCCCCTGAACCTGCAGGCACTGGAGAAGGAGTTGGTAGAGCGGCATGGAGAGGAGATTACCCCAGAGGATGTGCTCTCAGCGGCCATGTATCCTGATGTCTTTGCCCAATTCAAGGATTTCACTGCTACCTTTGGCCCCCTGGACAGCCTCAATACCCGCCTCTTCCTGCAGGGCCCCAGAATTGCAGAAGAGTTTGAGGTCAGTGGCTCTGGTGCTTATCCACACTGTCCCAGCACCCCTGCCCTAGAGCTTCAGATTTGGTTGGGTTCTCTCCCAGTCTCAGGAGCTTTGGGAGCAGAAAGGACCCTTAACAGAACAGGAGCTAGGCCTTTACATGTGAGCAGCCAAAACCCAGGGCAAAGGACTTCCCTGTGGTGGGGTCAGGGGCCTGCTCTCCTTATTGCCCTCTGCCCCAGCTCTGGGCCCCCATGCCCTCCCTGCAGGTGGAGCTGGAGCGAGGCAAGACACTGCACATCAAAGCCTTGGCTGTGAGTGACCTGAACCGGGCTGGCCAGAGGCAGGTCTTCTTTGAGCTCAACGGGCAGCTGCGGTCCATCCTGGTCAAGGACACACAGGCCATGAAGGTGCGGCTCCCCCAGGACCAGCCAGATGGTGGGTGGGCTGGGCCCAGTATCTCATGCCCCTTTTGCCCTGTGTGTAGGAGATGCACTTCCACCCCAAGGCTCTGAAGGATGTGAAGGGCCAGATCGGAGCGCCCATGCCTGGGAAAGTGATAGACATCAAGGTGGCAGCAGGAGCCAAGGTAGTCAAGGGTCAACCCCTGTGTGTGCTCAGTGCCATGAAGATGGAGACTGTGGTTACTTCGCCCATGGAGGGTACTGTCAGCAAGGTCCATGTGACTAAGGACATGACACTGGAAGGCGATGACCTCATCCTGGAGATTGACTGACCTTGCCCAAGACTGGCAGCCTTGCCCAAGACTGGCACCCCATATCTTCGAAATAAGCTGTGTTGCCAGAACAGGCCCAGGCCAGCCAGTGGCAGGAAGGCCTGGCCCTGGAGGTCCTGTCTCCAGTGGGACAGCAGAGCCATCACCTACAGAGGCCCATTCCCTGTTCTCCACTGGTGGATAGTTGCTCACATATTCATCTCTTGCCAAATAAGATCTTCTCCTTGTGGGGGACTACAGGTGGGGAAGCAGGTGGTCTTATGACCTGGGGGTAAAAGCTTAGGGGGTCCTAATTCCTGGCAGGGGAGACTTAAGCCCCATGTCTTGGGAAATTTCCTCAATAAAACTGGCTTTTCCCTGCCCTCCACGCTGGGTTCTGTGCAGCAGCCCCAGCCCAGAAGCAGAGTGGGTAGGGCTCTCTCTAAAACTCCCCATGGGCGCCAGGGGCAGACCAGTTGTTTTTATCCTCCTTGGAGGGTAGCAAGGATGACAACTGTGGCCATTTTCTGCCACTACTGAGTGCCTATTATACACATACCCCCAAAAGGATCAGTTGTTACTAAACTTGTTTAGGGTTTGTTCTAAGCACTGGGTAACTATTAACTGCCCACCTTGACACAAATCTAGTCACACTTTAGATAGCTTTTCCAGGGCTCCACAATTACAAAGAGACAAAAAGAGACCAAATCCAGACTCTGGCAGACCTGCTTCCCAGACACACCATGACTAACCTCCTACCTCCAGTCACTGTAGAGCTAAATACAAACAGGCAGCACCTTCTGGGGCGACCCTAGGGAACGGGACCATCACAGAGATGTTTGTGATGTGTTCAGTGTGAGGCTATTGGTGGGAGGTCAGCAGCGTCCCTGGATCAAGAGTCATAGGTCCTCCCCTGCCCATCCAAACTGGCCATAGAGAATCCTGAGCCTCAGTCCCTCACCTGCCATGGGGACAGTAGCCCTGGCTGTATCAATGCCCTCTCGTTCCTCCATCATGGGTGAGGATTACAGGCAGAGGTAAGCAGTTCCTGAGCAGGAGAGGAGAGAGCTAATGGAGGAAATGCTGGACTTTGAGGAAGGGGAGAGAGTCCAGATCTGCTAGCTCCCAGAGGGAACCAGGCAGGAAACAGCACCCTGCAGGCCTGTCTTCTGGGTGTTCTTGCGGTTCTGGTCATAGACCTGAATTGAGCAAGGCAGTGGACCCAGGTTCCCAAATGTACCCTCTAAAACAGGCCCCTGCTCACTCCTCTGTCTCCAACAGCTGCCACACAGGCTGGGGAAGAGGAAAGCTCCTTATAGGGAAGAAGGTGTGTGACGGTGATGTTGCCCTTTATTTCAATTTTCTGGTCCTGGGGATTGAATGCAGAGCACTTTACCACTGAGCTACATCTCCTGTTCATTTTCTATTTTTTGAGAAAGGGTCTTGCTAAGTTGTTTAGGGACTTAATAATTTGTGATCCTCCTGTCTCAGCCTCCTGAGTCACTGGGATTATAAGCGTGCACCACCTGCCCTTTGGATCTAGGTGAATATGATCTTGTCACAGCCAACCTGAGAGTGTCAAAGGGAAGTGACTACACATCCATTTCCTTTAACCACCAACTTCAAGAAAGGGGACTTTGGGACAAATTCCTTGAGTACAAAATGGGACCTAAAAGGATATTCTTTTAAGAAAAAGGGAGAAGATTCCAGGTAGGGCAATAAGAAGCATTCTAAAAGTGAGGTGAGGGACAGACAGAACACTAGCAGGTTCTAAGAAAGAACCTCTAGTTACCAGATGGCTTGGTAGAGTCCCTGCTGTTCCTGAGTCTGTAGCCTTTGTTCTGAGTTTCTTCAGTGGCTAGGTGAGGCACCGTGGCAGTGGTCAGGTAGAGAGAATCAGAAGCCTTCACTTCTGAGAAATTTGGAGAGGGTTCCTCTTCCATTCTGGACTGATTTCTTGAAGGCCTTGGTTGAGTCTACACCCGAACAAAGGCTAAAGGTTCTTTATCACTAGGGTTAGGACCATGGGTCCCACTCCTTGACCCCGATAGTCAAGGTACAGGCCTAGGATGAACAGGGCCCATACCTGCAGTCTCAAACCCATTTATGCTAGGACTTGGGGTGTCGTTCAGGAAGGCAGAAGCCATGGCCTCAGCAAGCGAAGGTCCCTATCCTGTCCTCTATTCCCAGGAAATGCCTATTAGGGTGAAGTGCCCAAAAGGGTAGTGTTAAAGATAGTGGGGGGAAGGGTGGACACACTCCCATAAGCGGCCTGAAGTGTTTCCCCAAGACCCCAAATTCCCAAAGGTTCAAGGCCATGTTACCCAAGTTAAATCTCTTTAATACCCCAATACAAAGTTCTGATGCAAAAAGACAATGAGAAAACCCTGGGAAGTTTAGGGGAGGGGTTTTATAAATAAAAACCCCTGAGCAGCTTTTCAGAGGCAGAGGGGGGCAGAGGAGCTAGGAGAAGCAATAGTCCAAAGTGAGGAAGGGAGTGCACAGCTCCTAGGACCTGTCCCTTGGTCCCCTCACTCCCAGTTGCTCCTCGCCCCCTTTCAAGAGGGGCTGCATCCTTTGGATATCTGCTCCTTTCTCTTGGTCCCTGGGATTCAACTAGCTCTGGCTTCAATCCCCTATAAAAATTCCTGAGATCTCGGGGACCCTGGCCAGCCCCTCCCTGCAGTACCCCTTGATGGGGAGGGGCCACAGAGCCCATGAGAGTTCACTGGAGTGTACACAGGAGTGAAGGTCAGGAGCACAGGAGAGCCTCTGAGTCCCCTGCCCGCTCCAAAAGCACACAAAGGGGAAGGCTGCCGTAGAGCTTGGGGTTGGTGAGGGGCTGGAGTAGAAGCAGGAAGAGTCCCACACCCAGGGCATAGCCTGCCAGGAGGGGCCGCCTCTGCGGATGTTCCAGGGCAGCACACACAGCTGGGAAGCCCATGTAATTGCAGAAGGAGTGGCAGAGAACAGGTCCAATCAGGTGTCCTGAGGAGAGGAGACAGTACAACTTATGAAGCAGCCCTATCATCTCTTCTGGCCCTTCCAGGTCTAGTGACCCTCATCCCTTGAAATAGGAGCTCATTGGGGGTGGGGGGAAAAACCCATCCACCCACATACCATGGCCTCTGCTTCCTTCCACCTCTCAGACCTCACCAAGCTGAGGGCCCTGGCTCAGCTTGTCTCAACGACTGTGGTAGAAGAAATTTTGTTGCTCCTAGAACAACACAGTATTCCCATTCTCCCACCCACTCCTGTGGGCCCCCAAGCCCCTGGAGACCCATGAGATACTGAGGACCAACCTGTGCGGATGAAGAGGAAAGCAGTGTAGGCACCGAAGACAGCTGTATAGGAGAACTGGAACGCTGGAGACGGGAGGCTTCGAGTGACCACACCTGCACACCCACCCTGCCCCAGCACTGCCCACCCATGACCAGAGACCACCCCCTTCCCCCAAGACAGTGGCCACCTGTCCTACCACCTACATCTGTCCTCTGCACCCCAAATCTCAGTGGTCTCTCCAATACTATATAGCCCTCTGTTTCCAATCCTTTCTTTAGAGTGGCTATTGGGTCACCCCAACTCAGGACTACCCCAAGCAAGCTCTCTGGGACTCACCTGCAGACAAGAAGATGCTCCCCACACTGCTCTGGCGGAAACGCAGCTGCTCAATAATGTGGTGAAAATGGGCTGCCAGGAAGGCAAGAACCAAATTTTATCCCTCTGACCTTCCCTCCAGGCCCACTCCTCACTCCTAGCCCCATTCTCAGGTCTCACACTGGGAACATCTTAGGAGGATCAGTTTAAACAGACTCACCAACTCCAAAGAAGAGTGGGCAGGTGAACACAGCAGGGCCCAGGCCCATGCATGGTGCTAACATGGGCAGCATACAGGCCCGGAATACCAGCTCCTCTGTCAGGGGCGCAATCACTTGGTTCCGCAGCCAACGCATGTCTGTGAGGCAGCGGGCCCAGGAGCGAGGGGCTGGGAAGCAGATTCAGAACACACAATGAATGACTAGCTATTGAACAGTGAGACCCCAGAGGCCCTTCCCCCAGAACTGTATTCCAGCCAAGTGCAGATCAGGCATCAATATTTCTGAGAACAGGAGTGAAGAAGGAGGCAATCAAACTTTACCAGACCCAATGCAAAACAATATCTTGAGATGATTAAAAGGGAAGGCATTAGTAGCTGCGGCAGGACAGCCTGTTGTAAACTCTAGAGACATCAAAATTTAACCAAAACCAGTTCTGCTTTCAGGAAGTCAAGGTTGGAAAAGAGGCAGATAATACTCTTCAACCCACAGCAAATACTGCTGGGATCCAGAAGGGCCTCCTTGGCCTCTAGGAACCAACTCTTAGAAGACACCCAGCAATACAATACAATTTTACTGATGAGGAAACACATCTCATGTCTCCTATTCAGATATAACCAAGAGCCCACAGACTCCTGGCTTGGACTGCCTGTGCCTATTTTTTTTTTTTTTCCTGTCTTAAAGACTCACCAAGGACCACCTTCAGCCCATCTGCCAGATCACAAGGGCAATCCAGAGAGAGTTGCATCAGTGGGCCCAGAAAAAGGATCTGGGAGCAGAAAAACAGCAGAGATTAAAGGAAATACTTCCACCATATTTACTGACCTTACCCAGACCTTTGCCCTTGACCAGCCTCAGGAGACTTCGGGCTTCCTGAATTCTCTAATTTCCCATCTGTGCATACCCAGGACCCTAGGGCCATATCACAAATTGTCTCCCATCAGCCACAAAGACAGACACAACCAAGATAACAAAACGGCTACAAAGGACACACCATGCTAGTGACAAAGAACAGAAAAGAGATAAAGCTGTAGAACTCACCATGGTCAGCAGCAGGGGCAGCAATGCTGCTGGGAAAATGCCCTCCAGCCTGAAGCCCATCAGGGTGAGCAGGGATGTGCCTGGCTGAGCCACAGGAAAGGGGGCATCAGTCTTGCTCTCTCCCACAAAGACCCCTGAGTTCATTCCCCCTTTGCACTTTGTCCCGCCTCCTTCGCACCTGGATGCCCGTTAGTTCCCTCCAAAGCAGCACGCAGAGGGGTGAGAGACTGGAAACCACCAGGACACTGGTGAAACGCCGCTTGATGACGGCAGGGTGGTCCCTACGAGGGTGACAGTAAGTTCAGGGACCCCCCCCCCTCCGCAGCCACCACCTGTGAGCGCGGCCCGCCCCCGGCTCGCCAAAACTCCGCCCGCAGCCCCGCCTCTCGGGGGCGCGGGTTCCGGCGGCGCGCGCAGCCCCCGCACCTGGGCAGCTCGCTCTTCCAGACGTACAGGCTGCCCACGTAAGAGCAGGCAAGGCTGAGGCAGGAGAACACCGACACCCAGCAGCACAGCCCGGGACCCGGGCTGCCCAGCGCCGCTGACTCCGGCTGCCGCTCGGGCCGTGAGACCGACAGCAGGCGCAGCCCATCCCCGCCCAGCGCCGCCATCGCGCCCGCATCCGCGGCGCGCACCAGTGACGCGAGCCCGCGGCAGCGCGGACGACGTCAGGCGGCGGCGCAGGCTCCTGACCCCGCCCCAGCGCCCGGCTCCGCCCCGGCGCACGGCCCCCGCACTGTAACAGACAGACAAGGTGCGCGGTGCAGGTTTATTGAAGCAACAACTTCGCGGCCAACTGCCCCTTCCCGTCCCCGAGGACTCTTAGTAGCGGCCCAGCTCAGGATCCATGACCAGGACTCAGCCACTCGGACAGATTGGAGACTTCCTGCAGCCACAGTGCATCCTGCGGGAGCAAAGGGAGCCCGGGATGAGGACTCCGTAATGTCCAGGTGCCCGTACCTCCCGCCGCGCCCTTCCGCGCAATGCTCGCCGGGTTACCTCCAGAACTCTCCCCGGGCTCGCCCTGTCTGGCGCGGGAGCCTGGACGTGGACCTTGCGGCGCTCCGCCCTGCTCACGGCGAGGGAGGTCGCGGTGGGCTCCAGGCGGCGCGGGGCGATCTCTGGCGTGCCCGGGGCGCTGGCTGAATGGGGAACTTCCATTTCCTCCGCGCTCTGATGGAGGCTGCCCCTCTTAAGCCTCTTGTTTTCTGCTTGCCCGCTGATCTCTAGGATAAAACAGGCCCGCTTCATCTTATAAAGATTCCTCTCACCCCATCTCTATCATCTGGTCCTGTCCAGAGCAAAAACTTCAGCTGTGGGGTCTTCAGGAGCAGGCAGACGCTGTATGAACGATTTCAGGCCTACCTATCCCCCTTGAGCTGGTCCTTAGAAGGGGCCACTGGGATACTACCAAGCCCTTACTTGAGGGCTCAGGTGTCCTCAGCGACTTTTTTCACCCATAGATTGTCCATGGAATCTGCACTATCAAGGTCTTTCCTCACGGCCAAGCTCTGGTTCCCCTGGCCCAGGGGGAACAGGCCTCATCTTTCTCCTGCAGTGCCCATAGGCAGCTTTCCTATTCTTAACTGATTTCGCTTATGCAAACTTAAAGCAATGTGGGTAAATAAATACATGATTCCTGAGCCTGTCCTGGGAATGTAAATCAAGGAGCTTTTCCCTGGGAATAGCTCACACGTGCTGGAGGGATGCAAAGATGTGTACACAGCCCAGAGGCAGAAAAGAGAAGGAAACTTACTCATGGGAGGGTGAAGAAAGGCTTCCCTGAGGAGATGCCAGAGCTGGGTTGGGGAGGATGAAGAGAGAGACACCAGAGAGACAAGGGAAGGAAAAGGAATTCCACACTGAAAGTCATGCAAATAAACTGTATATAAAAGCATAAAACATCCTATATATAAGGTATGGGATCCTAGCAAATAAATTTGAGGGGTTCACAGGAATCAGAGGAGGCTAAGAAATGAGTTTTTTAGCCATAGGAAACAAACAGGAAGACAGTGAAGAGTTTTAAGGACTAGAAAAATATATGGTTGATTATCATAAGTTTGCTTATATCAAACTAAATGCAGGAAGACATCAAATGAATCCAATTTATCTGTAAAGAACTAGATATATAGTGGAACCATTAATGGCAGCCTAAAGTAAGAAGAGCTGATCTCAGTGGGGTAGGGTTTGCAGAAGGAAGGTATCAGGAGAGAAGAAACTGAGGTACCAATGGGACCTCCCTGTGGAGCTACCTAGAGCAGATAAGGCTCCTTTCTGGCATTTAGGAGAGAACAGGCAGGTCATACCAATTTGAGAGTCTTGAACCCAGAATCACAGTGGTTAACAGCTGGAATGGAAGATAAAGATGGAGTGTAGGATGATCACTGTTGAATAATGACCAGAGGAAGGTAGTGGAAGAAAAAAGCTCAAAAAGAGAGAACCAGGTAAGTCACTCTTATAGTGCCAAATTCTGTAAATAGTTCAGAAATGATAAAGGTAAATGCACAATTTGGTGATTAAAAGGACTTCCTAATGAGAGAACTTGCAGGTACAGAAGTCACAGAGAAATACTCTAAGTTTGGGAAAGTGTAAGGAAAGGAAAGGGGGAGAGTATACATGCAGCTTGTTTTGAGAATGTTGGTTGAGATGGGCTAGAGAGAGATTGAGAATAGGTGGAGGAGACAAAAGTCATGGGAGATATCCTTTTGAAAAAACGAAGGATTGACTTGCTAAAGAAAAAGATCTCAGAAGAGAGGGAAAGGTACAGAAGTGATAACTGATACAAGCAGGTCCTTAGAAAACTGAAAGGATGATTCCACCCCAAGCCTGAAGGGGAAAGGTTCCCTTACTAATAAGCCTTTACAGTGGGAGGACTACAAGTTGGGCAAGTTTACTGAGGGAAAAAAAGTAAGTGTAAAGCAGGAGGCTATATTGGGGGTAGAGGCTGGATGGACTTTTAAAATAATGGAGTAGCCACTGAAGAGAGGGGGCCAAAAAAAGGGAAAGTACTGATAAACCAAAGGCTCCTGAGTGAATGGACCATGGATGCCAGGGACATCAACACACAGTTGTTCAGCAGTTTTCTTCTTTGAAGCTCTCCACATGGAACACAGAATGCATGATGCTGTCAGTTGCTGGTTTTTTAGGGAAGAACAACTCAAATGATCTTCTAGGAGGTCCCACCTGGTTGTAAGCAACCAGATTTTAAGGCTCATGTTGCACAATAGAGAAAGCATGGGCTTTGGCGTCAGCTTGCTG
Source organism: Spermophilus citellus (assembly GCF_964194105.1). Classification (NCBI taxonomy): domain Eukaryota; kingdom Metazoa; phylum Chordata; class Mammalia; order Rodentia; family Sciuridae; genus Spermophilus; species Spermophilus citellus. The sequence goes on along the minus strand of NC_138183.1, from coordinate 251,803,539 downwards.
AAATTAAGCCCTCTACCTGACCTCTGAGCCTGAGTTGTCTAATTTGTGGGAGGAGCGATGCAGCCCACAAGATCACCATAAGGACTAAATAAGTTTTGTGAAAGAGCCCAGCATCTCCCCAGGGTCCACAGAAGGTGTTGAACTAAATGTTAACAGTCTTCCTTCTGAGGGAAGATACCTATTCTTTTGCCTTTTCTCACTGCATACATACTACAATGTTTTTTAAGTCTCCAAATGTGAATTTATAACACTAGATTATTTGCTTTATACAAACCTTCACTGTAACATTCTTTTCAGTAACAAACAGCCCCCAACAACATTCAAAACATGGTTCAATGGAAAGAATGATTCAGGAATACATCTTGGGCCTAAGCATAGACAGCATGCACTGTGTTGTAGCTGTACCCTAGAAAGAGGGATTTACCAACAGAGCACAAGGACTGAAGTCACAGTCCCCAAATTTCCTCAAGCCCAGATACTGTTTTGTCTGAAGGACTCAAGATCTATAGGAAAGCATCTCTGCTAATATGGCTTGTCTAGAGATAGATCAGAGATAGGCTGCCTGGATTTGAATTCTGGATCTGTCATTTACCAGCTGTGTGACCTTGTGTAAGTTTATTGGCATTGTTCTCTCAGCCTCAATTTCCTCACCTATAAAATGAGAATATTGGTGCCTATACTGCATAGGATTGTTTAGAGAACTAAGAGCATTAGTAAACTTTAAAGGATCCAGAATAGTGCTCAGCAATTGTCAGTAACTATTCATGAGAACTGCTATTACCTCTGTGGCTGCTGGCCCTGAAGGCTGAGAGTTGGGTGGAGGCAGGTATGAAGAAAAGACTTCAGGTATAAATACCATCACATCACACACTGACACCTCCTCACAACACACATCAAAACTGAGGTGGGATCTGTAACCAGGAACAGCTTCCAGAGCTCAAAAGAGCAGCAACTAATATGTGGGAGAGCTACATTATCAATACTGATGATCAAGAAAAGATACAAAGCCAGGTGTGGTGGCACACGCCTGTAATCCCAGTGAGGCTGATGAGGAGGATTACAAATTCAAAGCCAGCCTCAGCAATTTAGTGAGGCCCTAAGCAACTTAGCAAGACCCTGTCTCAAGATAAATAATAATAAAAAGAAAGGCTGGAGATATAGCTCAGTGGTTGAGCACCCCTGGGTTCAATCCCTGGGACAAGAAAAAAAAAAAAAAAAAAGGAAAGATAAGGGAATTAATCAGACTGAGAGCCCTGAAATCTGCCTGTTACCTTCTCCCTCCCCATCAAGTGCACCTTTCTGTAACTATACAACCCATATTAGAAATTTCTAGTCCTATCTCAGAAGACCACAATGGCAGTGGGAGCCAACCCCCCAAATCCCAGAAGGATGTTGATGAAGGTGCAGTGGACAGCTTGAAACTATATGTCCTACCACCCCAGTTTCAATCCAGGGCTTACCTGAAAAGCTATAGCCTTACCTGCAAGGAGCTCTGGGCTGTTCTCATGTGCATCCTCAATGTTCTGGGCTAAATCTTTTTTCTCTGGGGTCAGCTGCTTTAAAAATCAAAAATTCCAAGTGAGTTATTCAGACACATGAATGAACCCCAGTGAAATAGGAATGTGCCTGAGAGTTTAGCCAATCCCAAAGGGCTGTTCTCCCCCTGGAACTCCCTCTTAACTTTCTCCTAGCACATGGATCCCCTACCTGGCCTCCAGCCTTCAAGGCTTCCTTCTGCAGCTCACTCTAGCACTGCTGACATATCCTTACTTCCTCTGAACTCCACACACTTGCCTATTGTTTGCCCCACTCCTCAGGCTCTGAAGCACACTCTATATGCCCATTCATCTTTTCTTTCTGTCTTTCTTTTTTTTAACCACTGAGTTTCATCCTTTTTATTTTAATTTTGGTTCTAAGTTGCTCGGGCTGACCTTAAACTTGCAATTCTCTTGCCTCAGCCTCTCATGTAGCCAGAATTACCAGTGTACAACACTGGACCCAGCCCCCTATTCACCATTTTTGTGTGTATATGTCCATTTTCTAAACTTTAAATCTCTTGGAAGGTCTGACTATTTATAGCTAGCAGAGTATCATATACAGGGTAAGTGCTCAATAAAGAACTGACTGGAACAGTCAAACCTGGGAAGCCAAAGGGAACATTGTGTAGTCATGTGTAGCCCTTCAGAGCTCTGCCACACCAGTTGGTCCAATCTGGACAGAGAAACAGGGGAACTTACTAAGACCAGGACCCAATTCTCCCAGCTCCTCATACAAAGTTATAAAATATGTATCTTCTTCATGAAAATTAAAAGCTTATGCTTCAAAGGACACTTGAAAAGTAAACCCAACAAGAATGGAATACAATATATGCAAATCATATCTGATAAGGTACTTTTTAAATCCAGAATAAAGAATTAATAGTTCAATATAAAGTAATAACCCAATCTAAAAATGGGCAAAGAATATGAATAGCTGTTTCTCCAAAGAAGGTATATAAACTGCCAATAAGCACACGAAAAGATGCTCAATATCTTTACTCATTAGGGAAATGTGAATCAAAATCACTGAGATACTACTTCCCCCCACTAGGATTGCAATAAGGAGGAGGAAAGAAACAACTGTAGATTAGGATGTGAAGAAATTGGAACCACTGCCGAGCTAGCAGTAATATAAAATGGTATAGCCACCTTTGGAAAATGGTTTGGAAATTCCTCAAAAATATAAACAAACAGGGCCAGGTGTGATGGTACATGCCTATAATACCAGCATCTAAGGCAGGAGGATCACAAGTTCAAGGCCAGCCCCAGCAACTTAGTGACAACTTGTCTCAAAATACAGCTCTGGGAACATAACTCAGTGGTAAATCACCCCTAGATTCAATTCCCAATACCACACACAAAAAATGTTAAATATGCTGGGAGGGTAGCTCAGTGGTTCAACATGTGCTTATTAGCATGCACATTTGTAGCCCTGAGTTCAATTCCTACATAAAAAAAAAGTTAAACAGTTAAACATGGTGTTACCATATGAACTAGAAATTACATTTCTAGATATACCCAAAAGAATTTCAAACATGTCTACACAAAAATGTTCACAGCAGCACTACCCATAAGAGGGTCACCAATTCTACCTTTTCTTTATTAATGGAAATTGAGGGACTAGCTCCACATTAAAAGAATTTTATGTATTATCCTTGATCTTGTAGTGTGTAGCTGAAGCCACTGGGTGCCACTCTTATGCCACTAAAAGTGGCCATCACTAAATAGCCATTATCAGAGGGAAGCAGTGATGATCATGTGTGCAGCTGGCTTAAGATCACTCTTATTCCATGGGCTTGCTACCCAGTCCTACATAGTCACAATGTTACTGGGCTTTGGAGCCAGGGCATGTCAGTACAAATTGCGGCCTTGACATTTACTAGCTGTGATTCTAGGCAAAAGTTTTGTAACTAGTTTCCTTTTCTGTAAAACAGTACAACTTTTTTGTTTTTTCATAACATCTTTGTGGAGATAAAGTGAAAATCTTGGCACAGATTAGAAATCCAGTAAATGCTCCTTTCTTCTAAGACTTAGGGCTACTGGTAAGGTCTCTAGTTTACTAGCTATCTGCCAAGTTAATTGGGCCCTGATCTATCACTACAGCCAAAGAACAGGGTAAAGAGGTCATATAGTTTTTTTTTTTTCTTTTTCTTTTTTGGCTCTTGCTAGGATATCAGAGATCTGAGTAGTACGGCTTCAAAAGCTGAAATATTCCTAGATCCTGAGGAGTCTGTCTCTTCCCATAGGTCCCAGGTCCTGTGACAATGGCACATGCCTTATCCTGAAGATACAGATGGCTAAAGTGAATTGAATTATGCTCCCCTGCCAAAGACAAATCCAACTCCTAAATCACAGATTCTGTGAATATGAGCTTATTTGGAACAAGGGTCTTTGCAGATATAATTAAAGATTTGGAGATTTAAGCCTGAATTAGGGTGGGCCCTAATCCAATGATAAGTATCCCTATAAGACAAAGGCAGAGGGATATTTGAGTGACGGAGGGAGAAAGACTAGGTGAGGATGGAGGTAGAGATTGGAGTTTGCAAGATGCAAGCCAAGGAAGCCAAGATGCTCCTCCCATAAGCTGGAAGCAGCAGGAAGGATTCTGCTCTATAGCTGGTGACGGGAGTGTAGCCCTGCCCATACCTTGATTTCAGACTTCTGGCCTCCAGAACTGTGAGAGAATAAATGCTGTTGTTTTTAAGCTATTGAGTTTATGATACTGTCTTCTAGCATCCCTAGGAAATGAATACAGTGGACATTAGTTTAAAATGCTCAAGGTATGGGCAGCAACTCTCCAAACTGGAGGGAAACCAGTGAGAGTATTTGCATTGAGCTAACAGTCACATTCCTGGAAAGTGCTTCCTAGAGGGTGCATAGGGCCATGACGAAAGTTGTGGTGAAGGGAGCATTAACAGGAACTCACTTCTACTGGGTCTTTCCAGTCACACTGAAGAGGAAGATGGGCAAATCCATGAAACGTCATGATCCTTTGGTGCCCAGGTACCTAAACTTCCCCCATTAAATCAGAGAGGCAGAGGGAAGAGGAAGAAAATCCAGAGGACGTGCTAAAGGCCCTGCTTCTTTCTTAGAAACTGTATGTAACTAACAAAAAGTAAACTGCATGCATATAAAATATACAATTTGGTAAGTTTTGACATATACATATCCTATAAAACTATCATCACAATCAAGGTTAATGAATATATCTATCACCCACAAGTTTCTTACTGCCCTTTATAATGATTCTTTTCAACTTTCCTATCTCCCATCTTCAAGCAGCCATTGACACAAAAAGTACAGATTACTTGGCATTTTATAGAATTTTGTAGAAATACAAGCAAAGAATACGCACTCTTTTTTTAACTGCATATCCATTTTTATTTCCAAATAGCCCAAAATAACCACATCAAGCAACATAATCTGTTAAAAGAGTAAGTAAACAACCATATCAAACATTAGCTTTTGAAACCTTTGACTTTTCTTCTATATTTACTATTCAATTTCAAATGTTATATTTATTATAATATTAATTATAATCTTTTATTTTCCTGCTTTATTAATAAAATTAATAAAATACTGTATTCTAAAAGTTTGGTCACTCTGAACATTCATATAATCTTTATATATATATATATATAAAATAGTAAAATTACTTTTTAAACCACTTATATATTTTAAAACAATTTGACATTTAGGAGCAAATATAAAATATTGTTATCGAAAAGGAACTCTCTTTTTATGAGATGCAGAAGTAATCTCTGTAATTTAGATAGAAATTATGTCATTTCTCCTTTATTTGGTATTTTTAATTCTTGCTACAATGCCTGATAGACTGTACATCAGATTATCTCTGTAGTCACATTCAGAATTTTGGTTGGTCTGTCTAGAACAATCTAGATTTCACTTTTCCTTAGTTTATGATACAAAAAAGAACAGTACTTGAAATGCCATATATTTTTAGAGTTAATACTGAGGTATGAAAAAACCATAAAAGGATTAGTGATATGGAAAAGGTTTTAGCTAAATGTAATGAATTTCTGTACCACCATTATTAGTTTTATAAAATTAATTTGATACATTTAAACAAAAAACCAACATATTAGTGGGGTACTATGTGATATTTCAATAAATGTATATATAAAATATGCAAATCAGGTTAATTTCATCAAATACCATTTCTTTTTTTAATTATATATTCTAATTTGTTATACATGATGGCAGAATACAATTTGTTTCATATTACACACATAGAACACAATTTTTCAAGTCACTGATTGTACACAAAGTATTCACACCATTTGTGTCTTCATACATGTACTTAGGGTAATGATGTCTAACTCATTCCACCATTATTCCTACCCTTTTCCCCCTCCCTTTCCCATCCTCCCCTTTGCCCTATCTAAAGTTCCCCCATTACTCCTGTGTTCCCCCACCCCATCATCATTATGAGCCATCATCCTCATATCAAAGAAAACATTCGGCCTTTGTTTTTTTGGGATTGGCTTGCTTCATTTAGCATTATTCTCCAACTCCATCCATTTACCTGCAAATGCCATGATTTTATTCTCTTTTAAAGCTGAGTAATGTTCCATTGTGTACATATACCAAACTTTCCCTATCTATTCATCTACTGAGGCATCTGGATTGGTTCTACAATTTAGCTATTGTGAATTGTGTTGCTATAAATATTGATATGGCTGTATCCCTGTAGTATGCTGTTTTTAAGTCCCTCAAACACCATTTCTGATGGAGAAAATAATCAGAATCCTTTATTGTAGTTAAAAAAAATCTCCCATTAGACAACAAAGAAACAATAAAGTTTACTCAACTCTGATTCCATTTCAACATATACATATGTATCTACATCAGAAAATATCTGGACCAATGTTTTAATTTTATAACTGATTTAATTCTGGCACTTCACTAGTCTTAAAATTAATTTATCTTGGGATTTGATTTTAATTCCATAACAGGGAAAAAACTGATACTGAAAGTTACACTATACTTTGGATAAGCAGTGAGGGAATGCCATTCTCAATAACAATTTTTTAAATATTTATTTTTTAGTTGTAGTTGGACACAATATCTTTATTTTATTTATCTATTTTTATGTGGTGCTGAGGATCAAACCCAGGGCTTCACACATGCTAGGCGAGCGCTCTACTGCTGAGCCACAATCCCAGCCCCTCAATAACAATTTTAATATTTTTTGGGGGGTACTGGGGATTGAACTCAGGGGCACTCGACTACTGAACTACATCCTCAGCCCTATTTTGTATTTATTTAGAGACAGGGTCTCACTGAGTTGCTTAGTGACTCGCAGCTGTTGAGGCTGGCTTTGAACTCGTGATCTTCCAGTCTCAGTCTCCTGAGCTGCTAGGATTACAGGAGTGCATCACTGTGCCTGGCTCAATAAGAACTTTAATTTTAAGAGTGACTTTTGAGTGTTAGTTTGATACAGAAGTTAAATGTTGGTCTTTCCATATAAAAATATAATTGTACTTCCCATGACATTCCAAGGTAAGGTGACATGCTTCCTGGAGCTTTTGCTGACACATTTTTTTTTAACTTTTTTTAGTTGTCAATGGACCTTTATTTATTTATATGTGGTGCTGAGAATTGAACCCAGTGCCTCACACATGTTACGCAAGCACTCTTCCACTGAGCCACAACCACAGCCCCTTTTGAGCTTAAACAGATGATGTTGTGAGGTCATTTTTATTTATCTTTCAGATCAGAATTTTCATGACCCATTTATCTAACTATGGGAATGACCATCTGGGGTTATTATACTTTTGTGAACTTGGCCAACTCCATGCACAGCTGGACCAACCTGAAGCTGTAAACTCTGCCTCCAGCGCAACTGGCCCACAAGTACTTTGAGCTCTTTCATGAGCAAAAAGACCCTCTCTGGCAAGTAACATTTAACATTCTCTCCTGGGGTAGAGAGAAAGAAACTGGCAATTTGTGAATGTCTTGTTTGTATAAGGAATTCTGCTGGACCTGACATTTAAACACAAGCTGTTCTCCTATCCAGTGGTCTCACTCTCTTCTTCAACAATATTTTTTATTTGTATTACAGATTAAATGTTTATAATTTTTATTTATTTTCCTGGGCTATTTGTATATTTGATTGGCTTGGAAAAGTTTTTTAATTTTTTATTGGTTCTTCTTAGATATACATGACAGTAGAGTGTATTTTGACATACTATACATAGATGGAGCATAACTTCTGATTCTTGTTGTTGAACATGATGTCGAGTTACACTGGTCATGTATTCATGTATGAACACAGGAAAGTTATGTCCAATTCATTCTACTATCTTTCCTATTCCCCTTGCCTCTCTCTTCCCTTTGTCTAATCCAACGAACTTCTATTCCCCTGACTCCTTATTGTGTGTTAGCATCTACATATCAGAGAAAACATTTGGCCCTTGGTTTTGGGGGATTGGCTTATTCACTTAGTAAGATAGTCTCCAGTTCCATCCATTTACTGGCAAAAGTCATAAAGTCATTCTTCTTTATGGTTGAGTAAGACTCCATTGTGTATATATATATTTTTTCTTTACCCATTGATCTGTTGAAGGGCATCTAGGTTGGTTCCGTAGCTTAGCTGTTGTGAATTGTGCTTCTATGAACATTGATTTGGCCTCATGACTATAGTATGCTGATTTAAGTCCTTGGGTATATGCCGAGGAGTGGGATAACTGAGCCAAATGGTGGTTCCATTCTAGGTTTTCTAAGGAATCTCCATACTGCTTTCCAGAGTAGCTGCACCAATTTCCAGTCCCACCAGCAATGTATGAGTGACGGTATGCACTCTTAACTATTTCTGGATTTTTCACTCAGCATGGCTTTTATTTTGTGTATCAACAGTTCATTCCTTTTATTACTGAGTATTGTATAATTGTATAGATAAACTAAAATTTGCTTATATATTTAACTGCTGACATTGGGTTTGTTCCCTGTTTTGGACTTGTAAAAGATGCTATAAACATTAGTGTTAATGTGTACATATATGTGCATAGTTTTTATGTGTATATAGGTTTTATTTATCTTGGGTAAATATGCAGGCGTGGGATAACTAGGTCATATGGTAGGTACATATTTAACATTTTTTAAACATTTTTTTAAAACTGGGGATTTGAACCCAGGGGTATTTAACCACTGAGACACATCCCCAGCCCTTAAATTTTTTTTATTTTGAGACAGGGTCTTGCTAAATTGCTTAGGGCCTCAATAAGTTGCTGAGACTGGCCTTGAACTTGCAATCCTCTTGCCTCAGCCTTCTGAGTTGCTGGGATTACTGGTGTGCACCACCACACCCGGCCACATTTAACTTTTAAAGAAACTGTCAAATTGTTTTCTGAAGTGATTGTACCATCTTTCATTCCCACAAACAGAGTATAAAAGTTCTAGTTCTTCCACATCTTGCCAACACTTGGTATAGTCTGTTTTCTTTTTCTTTCTTTCTTTCTTTTTTTGAGACATGGTCTTGCTATGTTGCCCAGACCATCCTCCAACTCTTGGGCTCAAGTGATCCTCTTGCCTCAGTCTCCTGAGCAGGGAAAACAGTACAACAGGTGCATGCCAATTTACCCAGTGATACAGTATTTTTATTCCAAATGGGTATAAAATGATATCTAATTGTGGCTTTTGCTTGAATTTTTGTAAAGATTAATGATGTTGGCTTCATGTGTTTGATGTTTGTTTACCTATATCTTTTTTGGTGAAGTGTATATTCAAATTTTTGGTCCATTTAAAAAAACTGGCATTTTCTTATTAATGATTTTTGAGGGTTCTTTATATATTCTGGAGACTATGGAAAGGCTATTAACTAAAAATTCAATTTCCTTAATAGATAAAGAACTATACGTACACATGGGTGTTTCTTCCTAGTGAACTTTGGTAATTCCTATCTTTTAAGAAATCTGTCTATTTCATTTAAGTGGTCAAATGTACTGCTGTAGAGTTGCTCATACTGATGAGCAACTGATGCCACCTTTCTAGTTTCTGGCAACTGGTGCCTTCTGTATTTATTCTGATTAATCTGTCTACATGTTTATCAATTTTATTAATGTTCTCAATGAACCACCTTTTTGTTTCATTTTTCTCTATTATTCTTTTTTTTTTAAATTTCTACTCTGATCTTTATTATTTCATTTCTTTTGTTTACCTTGTGTTTAATTTGCTCTGCTTGTTCTGGTTTAACCTGAAAGTAAGGTAACTGATTTGATAATATTTTCTTTTATCACACAGACATTTTCTACATTAGCAATACCCTATAAATTTTGATAAATTGAACTTCTATTCAATTATTTCTAATTTCCCTTCTGATTTTGTGTTTATAACTAATTTATTTTCCAAATATTTTGAAATTTTGTGTTATTGATTTTACTTTAATAATTCTATTGTGGTAAAAAATGTACTTCCTATGACTTTAAATAAACTTAAATTTATTGAGACCTACCTAATGGCTCAGAATATGTTCTCCCTTTATAAATGTCCCATATACTTGAAAATAATGCATGTTTTTCTGTGGTTGGGCAGAGTGATTTATAAACATCTATTAGGTCAAACTGATTGATAGTGTTACTGATGACTTCTATAGACTTACTGATTTTCTCTCTACCCATTCTATTATTTTTTAAAAAAATATTTATTTATTTGTTTAGTTTTAGGTGGACACAATATTTTATTTTTATGTGGTGCCGAGGATCGAACCCAGTGCCTCACGAATGCTAGGCGAGCCCTCTACCACTGAGCCCCAGCCCCAGCCCCCCATTCTATCAATTATTAAGAAAATTTTGTTGAAATATCTAAGTATAAATATGTATCTATTTCTTCTTAGTTCTATTAGTTTTGTTTCATGTATTTTAAAGTTATCATAAAAGGTACTTGAATCTTTAGGACTACAGATGGTCCTTGACCAATCATTCTGTTTTCACTTTCAGTATAATTCTCAGTGCTATTACATGAGAGATTCAACATTTTATACAGTAGATTTATGGTAGATGATTCTGTACCACTATAAGCTAATACAAGCATTCTGAACTTAAAGGTAGGTGAGGCTAATTTATGATGTTCGGTAGATTAGGTTATTAAATCATTTTGACTGACAACATTTTCAGCTTGTGATAGAACATCTGTACTGTCCTCATGATGCCTGATGCTTTCATGATGAAGTGACCTCTTTACCCCTTGTTTTGAAATCTACTTTGTCTAATATTAACACAGCCCCCAGCTCTCTTTTCATTAGTGTAGCATATCTTTTTCCATCCTTTTATTTTTAATCTTTTTGTGTCTTTAAAGTGGGATTCTTTTAGACTGCATATAGTTGACTCTTGATCCTTTATCCATTCTAACAATCTATCTTTTAACTGGGTTTAGACCAACTTATGGGATAAATGATGTGGGTTAAATAAACCATCTTCATAACTGTTTTCCACTTGTGTCATTGTGCTCAATTTCATTTTTCTCATTTTCTGCCTTTTTGGATTATTTTTATGATTCCATTTTATTATTATTATTTTTTAATATCTTTTTTTACTTTTATGTGGTGCTGAGGATCAAACCCAGTGCCTCATGCATGCTAGGCAAGCACTCTACCACTGAGCCACAATCCCAGCCCCAATGATTCCATTTTAACTCCTTCCCTAGCTTATTAGTTATAAGACCTTCTTGTGTTATCTAATGGTTCCTTTTAGCTCAGTCTGCCTTTAATATTATATCATTCCACATATAATATAAGGCCTTATAAATGTATTTCCATTTCTCTCCTCCTGGTCTGTGTGCTACTGTTGTCATACACTTTATTTGCATATAGGTTACAAACTGTTACTATTTTTGCTTTTAAAAAGTCAGTTATGGGCTGGGGTTGTAACTCAGTGGTAGAGTGCTTTCGAGGCCCTGGGTTCGATCCTCAGCAGCACATTAAATAAATAAATAATATTGTGTTCATCTACAACTAAAAAAAAATTAACAAAAAAAGTCAGTTATGGGACTCAGTGGTAGGACACATATGCAGTATTGAGTCCTAGGTTCAATCCCCAGCACTGAAAAAAAAGTCAATTACGTTTTAAAGAGATCAAAATAGTAAGAAAAAGTCTTTATATTTAATAGTATAGTAAATATAAAGATTTCCAGTGTTCTTCATTCCTTTGTGTAGACCTAGGTTCTATTTGGTATCACTTTTCTTCTGCTTGAAGGATTTACTTTACATTTCTTATCTGCTGATAATCAATTATATGTTAGAAAAAATCTTTATTTCATCTTTGCTTTTAAAGATATTTTGCTGAGTAAAGAATTTTAGGTCAGGAGGTTTCCCTAATACTGTAAAGATGCTGCTCCATCTCTTCTAACTTACACTGTTTCCAAAGAGAAGTCTGCTGTAATCTTTATACTGTTTCCTTGTACATGTATAACATGGGGTTTCCCCCCTCTGCTTTTAAGATTTCCTCTTCACCACTGATTTTTTAAAATATTTTTTAGATGTTGATGAACCTTTATTTTATTCATTTATTTATATGTGGTGCTGAGAATCAAACGCAGTGCCTCACACATGCTAGGCAAGTGCTCTACCACTGAGCCACAACCCCAGTTCATTACCACTGATTTTAACTGATTTAATTATTATATGCCTTGGTGTTGCTTTCTTTATGCTTCTTGGGCTTACAGTTCATTGAAGTTCTTAGATCAGTGGGTTTACAGATTTCATCATATTTGAAAAAATTTCAGCCATCATTTCTTCAAGTATATTTTCTGGTGTTCTGGCACAAGTCTGTACTCCCAGTGACTAAGGAGGCTGAGGCAGGAGGATTGAAAAAAAAAAAAAAAAAAGAAGAAGAAGAAGCAGCCAGCCTCAGCCTAAGCAACTCAGCAAGGCCCCAAGCAGTAGCAAAACTGTCTCAAAAAAAAAAAAAAAAAAGTAAATAAAAAAGGCCAGGGATGTGGCTCAGTGGTTAAGTGCCCGTGGGTTCAATCCCTGGTACCAAACCCCTTCTTCTTTATCTTTCTCAATAATACATATTAGGCTACTTGAAATTGTACTACAGCTCACAGATATGCTAGTATTTCTTTATTTATAGTCTTTTTTAAAACCCCAGTGTTTTGTTTCAGGAGTTTCTATTGCTGTTTTTTCCTTAAGTGTCTTATGTGCCAATTAATACTATTCAGTGTAATTTTCCTCTCAGACATTGTAGTTTTCATCTTTAAAAGTTTGCTTTGGGGCTGGGGATGTGGCTCAAGTGGTAGCGCGCTCGCCTTGCATGCGTGCGGCCCGGGTTCAATCCTCAGCACCACATACAAACAAAGATGTTGTGTCCGCCGAAAACTAAAAAAAAAAAAAAAAAAAAAAAAGTTTGCTTTGGATCTTTTTTGTAACTTCCATATCTCTACTTAACTTGTCAATCTAGCTTCTGCAATACATGGAATACAATTATAATTATAACTGTTTTATGAGAGGCAATGTAGTAGTTTTACCTGAAGGAAAATCCTCATAAAATGACTGTAAAATGCATCTAGATCTTAAGGAGCTCCCATTTCTCCAGATAAGTCAATTGGAATAGTACTAAAGTTTGTTTTCTTTTCACAGGGCTGTTCCAACACAATGAACAAAGTAGACATCACTCTTTAAGCAGCCTGTCCGTGATTGCCACAAATTATGTGGAACCCAAAGAATGGCTTCTCATCATATTTAGTCAAAACAACTGGTTCTATGTCTCCCTTGTAGCAAATACTACATGAATGGGATTATCAATGTAAACAGCGTAAATACTACAGAAAGTAAGCTAATTGAATGCCTTGAAAGTATTATCCACTGATCAGATGGTAAATTCTGATACTATTATTTATGGTTTCACTTGACTGCAGTTCTGTGAGACCTGAAGCCTTAGCTGCCTTGGCAAGCCTCTTGTGACATGGCCATGGAGATATAACACTATGCATTAAAATGACTTTTTTTTTAGATAAAGAATTTAATCTCTCACTCCCAAAAGGAATGCCAATTAAATTGTGCTGTGTCATCAACTTATCCTATTAGCTGCAGATCTTAAAAAAAATAGCTTCTACTTATGACTTTTTTATTTCCACTGAATATACTATTTGAATAAGTGTAGCAGTTTTATGTTTACCATGTGAGTCTTGAAACACTAAAGATATTTTGATAATTAGTCATGATATTCTCTGTAAAAGAAAAACATCATATCATTTTCTAAATCAAACTCCACCCCTCAAATTGGCCACACTGAAAAAACTTACAAAATATTAAAAACAATAACTTTTAGTGATCTCTTTATCTACTAATTCTAACTGCTATGTCAGTTCTGGATCAGTTTTGATTAAGTTTTGTCATTGTGGGATGCTTCTTCCTGATTCTTAGCAAAGCAGTAAGTTTTCTATGGCTTCTAAGGCGCTACAAATATTACCTGGATAGGTTATGGGTATTTTTTTTCTCAGTACTGGGCATTGAACCCAGATACTTGTTCATGGTAGACAAGTACTCTACCACTGGGGCTATATTCCCAGTTATTTTTGATTTTTATTTTATTGAGACAGGATCTCACTAAGTTGCTGAGGTTGGTCTCAAATTTTTTGTCTTCCTGCCCAGGCGTCCCAGGTAGTTGGGATCACAGGTGTGTGTACCTGGCTATTCCTATAAACATTCTTGAACTTTGTTTTGTAATGCCATTGAATTATCTGAAAACATTTTGATCCTTTTGGGTCTTGCTTCTGCTTTCAAATGTTGTTAGATGATAACAGAGGACTGTTTATTGTAAGCTTAGTTTTTCTCCACTCCTAAGATAAGACTCTTCTTAGTATTCTTAGTATATTCTACCTGATGCTCCACAGATTATAAGGTTTTCCTCTCTGCACAGCAGGAGCAGTCTATTTGTAGCCCTGTGTAAGCTCTGCATATTGTTCCCTCTAATCCTTCTGAGTGGTTCTTCACCTGGACAAGTTTCTTCACAGAAATGAGCTGATTAGTATTCAACTAAATATAAATGGCAATTCTACTGCAGATATCCAGAATTTTCTTTCTGTGCACAGCTCTCCTCTTTCTGGTACTCTTCCCTGAAAACTTAGCTGCCTTGGCATCTGCTATGGTTTGGATAAGGTTTCTTCCCTAAAGATTTACATGCTAGAGGCTAGGCCCCCAATGTGATAGTCCTGAAATGTGATGTAACCTTTAGGAGGTGGCCTAGTGGGAGGGAATTGGATCATGACTGCCTCAGGACACCAGCCATTAATGCTGATCTCAGGAAGTGGACTGAGTCTGGCAGGATATATTAGAGCGTCATCTCTCCCAGAATCTTCTTTTCTCCCTTACCAGATATTAGTGTCATGCCATTTGGACCCCCCCCACTTCTTTCTTCTTTTCTTCATGTGTGTGGTGGGGGGGTACTGGGGAATTGAGTTTAGGGGCAACACAGAGCAACATCCCTATATCCCCAGCCTCCCTGCCTTTTTTTTTTTTTTGACATAGGATCTCACTAAATTATCAAGGCTGGCCTCAAATTTGCTATCCTCCTGCCTTAGCCTCCAAAGTCACTGGGATTACAGGTGTGTGCTACTGTGCCTAGTGCCATTTGGACTTTCTAGCCATCAGAATCATAATCTAAACAAACCTCTTTCCTTTATAAAGTACATAGCCACAGGATATTTTGTTATAACCACATAAAACAGACTGAGATAGTATTCCTGGATTTCCTATTTCACCTATTCAACTTAGGGAGACCACCAAGCTTTGTCTAGATTCCCCCTCCTTGTTCTCTGTTCTCCATATTCTCTAAGCAGTGTTCTGGAGGCAATCATTTTGCTTGATGAAACAAAATCAATTTTTTCCCACCTTTTGCAAATGACTATTCTACTTATTTCCTGATATCTAATGTCTTAAGAGCCATTGCATATATTATGTCCAGAATTTTTGTTAATTTGGGGAGGAGGCAAATCTAGTCCCTATTATTTCATCTTGGCCAAAACCACCATGTAATAATTTTGTCTTTAATCTCTTTTATTTATTATCTTATGCTTTAGCTCCAGAAGAATCAATCCTACAGGTTACAGCTAAGAAAGTCAGAAAAGTGGGACTTCAACTGGATTACTGCCAGCTATACCTAAAATTGGGAGATATTCAGAATTTCCAAGATCTGATCTCCCTTAGAAGAATCTAATACAAAACAAGTGGAAGATACTTGACTTTGCATGCCTAGAAATCTTAATTGATGCAACTTTAGATCTCCAGCATTGAGAATGGTGAACAGATGAAAGTGTATATTTTTATTAGTCAAAAGTAAATACAGGGCTGGGGTTGTAGCTCAGTGGTAGAGTGCTTGCCTAACACACATGAGGTTCTGGGTTCAATCCTCAGCACCACATAAAACTGAAATAAAGATATTGTGTCTACCTACAACTAAAAAATAGATATTAAAAAAAAAGTAAATACAAGGGCTGGGGTTGTGGCTCAGTGGTAGAGCACTCGCCTAGCATGTGTGAGGCCCTGGGTTCAATCCTCAGCACCACTTAAAAATAAATAAATAAAAGTATTGTGTCCAACTACGACTAAAAAATAAGTATTAAAAAAAAGTAAATGCAAGAATCAAACCATATCATTTCCATTGTAATAGTAGCTATGTGCATACCACTTTACATACATTATCTTATTCAAATTTCACAACAATAATTTTGGACATGCATCATTCCTGTTTTACTGATAAAGAAGCTGAGGCTTGGCTGCCTGCAGTGACACATGCCTATTATCCCAATGATTCAGGAGGCTGAGATAGGATGACCACAAGTTTGAGGCCAGCTAGGGCAACATAGTAAGACCTGTCTTAAAATAATAAAAAATTTAAAAGGGCTAGAGATATGGCTCAGCAGTAGAATGTTTGAGGCCCTGGGTTCAATTCCCAATATAAAAAAATTTGTAAAAGCTGAGGCTTAAGAAAAGTAAAATAACTTCTGCAGTGACACATGCCTATTATCCCAATGATTCAGGAGGCTGAGATAGGATGACCACAAGTTTGAGGCCAGCTAGGGCAACATAGTAAGACCTGTCTTAAAATAATAAAAAATTTAAAAGGGCTAGAGATATGGCTCAGCAGTAGAATGTTTGAGGCCCTGGGTTCAATTCCCAATATAAAAAAATTTGTAAAAGCTGAGGCTTAAGAAAAGTAAAATAACTTCCATAATAATGACAGTGGCATAAATGGAATTTAAGCAATGTCTAACCATGCTCTCAACCTCTATGTAATACTTTATTCTAGAAAGTCTTTCTAGACCTCAGGCTTCCTTGATGAAAGACTAGCCTCAGACTGTGAAATCTAAGGTACTTGTACTTTCCCACCCTGAATTCAGGATCCCCACACATTAAAATGGAAGCTGTCCACCAAAGTACTGATTATTACTTTGCACTTACTTGCTTCATGTCACATGAGCAGTGGTGAAGAAATCGGTGCTGAGTGACGTCATGAAATATTTTGTGCAGTTTGGTCCCAAGCTCCTGTGTGTCAGCTGCCTAAAATAGGCCAGAGATAGAAAGTGCTGAGTTCTAGTACTGGAAACCAAAGCAGAAGTACTCACAGGACATTTAAATGGGGAGAGGATGATGCACACAACAATGACATTTTTCACATTGTGTTCAGAGTTTCCTTAGTCTCTATGGGAGCAAGAGGGACGAAAAATGCCTGGGGGTACTTGATGTGAGACAGGTAGCTATGGCTCCCATAAGTCTTCCCATTTCTGTAGCCTAAAGCAAAATTATTTAGCCAAGGTCTTGGTTCTCCTAAGTCTACAGGAAATAAGAGATCCAGCTGTTCATGAAGGGGTTATAAAACTGCTTTTATGCAGAATAAGTTCCAAGAGAGCAGAGGCTCCAATGACCACTTAGGCCAATATAAGAACTCTTACTCAGACAATCCTTTTAGGGAGGAAAGGAATAAAAGAATATAGTCTGTACCCACTGGAATGAACAATAATCTTTGACACTTTATAATATAGAATTAATTGCAAGACATTAAAGGGGGCCAGGGTAATCACCCAATACAAAAAGCTAGAAAATTGAAATTCAAAAAGAAGTGATCCACCCCCAAATCTCATAGGTAGAATAAAAGTTAAGCTTCTTCTAACTACCCTGGTGTTATCCACATGATCCAGAAAGGTGAAGCTATGATAAAATGTACTACTTATACCCTCTGACTCAGTAACTCTACTTATAGAAATACATTCTTGGAAATAATTCAAAATAACCAAGCTATCACCATACACAACACATACACTACACATAATTTTTTTTTTTTTTTTGGTATCAGGGATTGAACCCAGGAGTAACTACTAGCCACATCCCTAGAGCCCTTTTCATTTTTTACTTTGAGACACAGTTTCACTAAATTGCTTAGGGCCTTCTAAATTGCTGAGGCTGGCTTTAAACTCGTGATCCTCCTGCCTCAGCCTCCCAAGCTGCTAGCATATGCCATCGTGCCCGGCTATCACAATAAATATTAAGTGAAACACTATTTATATCAGCAGAAAGAATGTTATCAACTTAAATATCTAACATTAGAGAAATGGTTTATTAAATTAAAACAACACAGTGGAATATCGGTTAACCAAAACAAAATTCTAGAATGGGAAAATGTCAAATTACATATGAGTATGCAATGTTTTGGTGACAACTATATGTGATAAAATATGCAAAAATTAATATTGTCATGATAAATGTATGTTATTATTTAAAATTTTCTATTATAGTACCTTTTTAAGAAAAAAATTAAAAATGAAGCAACAAACATGGAATGAATGTTACCCACTGATAATTCCAATTGTTTGGCACATATTCCTAAAAGGATAGAAAGAAACTAACATTTATCAAGAGCCTAGCAAGTGCTATGTGGTTTCTCACTGTCTCAGCCTGTTCTGGCTGCTCTAACAAATTACCTCAGACCAGTGAGATTATAAACAATAGAAATGTATTTCTCACGGTTCTGGAGGCTAGAAGTCAAGGTCGGGTTCTAGTAAGGGGCCCCTTTACATTTGCAGACTGCCTACTTCTCCCTTCATCCTCACTTGCAGAAGGGCCTGAGGATCTCTATGGAATATCTTTCATTATTGGCACTAATTTTATTCATGACAGAACCTAACCTAATTATCCCCAAAAGCTCCATACCTCCTCAGATCATCATCTTGGCAGTTAGGATTTTAATGTAAGAATTTTGGGGAGATATAAAAATTTGGATGATAGCACACATTCAGTCCTCACCCTGTGAGGGTTTATTATTTTTTTTTCCAATTTGTAGAAAAGGCTCAGAGAAATTAAATGTAGGCTGAAGTCCACAAAGCAAAATCACAAATAAGTGAGGATTTGAAGCCAAACCTCTGATTCCAATACTCTCTACACCACTGTATACTGTCATATACATAAAATGCATGGTTGCTCAGTTATTTCCAATGCATTCTGTTACCCAGCATTCTTCAACAAGGGATTGAGAATCACAAATCTAATCATAGTTTTCTCTTAACTAGCTATGTAACCTAAAGGAAGCTCAGATCTTAAATAATTTTTCTTGTTTATAAAATAGTAAACATACTACTATTTATTCAACTAACATTTCTTAAAACACTTAGACCTGGTACTATGTAGAATCACAGTGGAAGCAAATGAAAATATATTCTGAAAGCACTGTATACATTACAAAGATAGGTAATAGGATGTCGTTAAAACTCTGGCACTTTTTTTTTTTTTTTTTTTTTTTTTTGGTACTGGGGATTGAACCCAGGGTTACTCAACAATTGAGCCACACCCCCAGCCCTTTTTTGTATTTTATTTAGAGACAAGGTTTCACTGAGCTGCTTAGGGCCTCACTAAATTGCTGAGGCTGGCTTTGAATTCATGATCCTCCTGCCTCATCCTCCTAAGCTGCTTGGATTACAGGCATGTGCCACAGCACCCAGCAAAACCCTGGCACTTATAAGTATCCCCCAATCTCCTACCAACCTGAAGAGCCTGGAGACATGTCTTTCGGAAGCTGCTGTTGGTGCTTCCACTCACCACACTCAGGACAGAATTCATAGCCACTGAGAGTGAGGCCTGTAGTTTCTGATGAGCCTAGAGAAAATAGAGGAGGAGACTACATTAATTTCAGACTGGTTTAGAGAATCCCTGTCCCCTAACAATAAGGGATCAAAATAAATTTTTAAAATGTTCTCTCCTCCCATAGATATGACTTACTGACACATGCACATTCAGAAAAAGACAAACTGTAAGACACTGGGCAACACAGCAGGTACATTTACTTTTTTGGGTTTGTTTTTTTTTTTTAAAGTTTTGCTCTCTTAAGATGGCTGTTTTTTCCCTGAAAAGGGAGCTATATGAAGTAGGAAATGTGTTACCAAGTGCGCAGGATGGAGAAATTCAGAAAGGTAAGAGGAGAATGTGGTATTATAAAGAATTAGGAAAACAGGGGGAAAAGATAAGGTTTAGGGAAGCAGCAGCTCCACAAGATGTATGGGATAGGGTGATAAACATATTAGGAAGAGACACAGTTATCAGTCATTTTTCTATATTATTTCGGTCCCTATTTACTCAAACCAACCTAGAAGAAGATAAACTAAGCAAGCTGGCTATAGTGACTCTATGAAAGCCTGAGTTCCTAGGCTGGATGCAGTGTTACACTAACACCTAGGTGGCAGAGGAGGAGAGAATGGGCATAAGGGGCTGGGGGTCTGAGGCACTGTTGCTCTACATTCTCTTTTAGAAAGAAGTCGTGAATTACTTATTACCTTGGCAGCTTGGTGATGCTGCTCCAAGACATGGTCCACCATGGCCTGGATGGAATCTCGTACTGCACTGTGGCTCTCCATGAGGATGGCGCTGAGTTGGGCTGTGAGCAAAGTGTGGACTCCTAAGAGGGCAGAATGTTGGTAACCATGAGTGAGGATGACTACTCTTCATGTGCTGGGAGTCAGGGCTGGGATGAGGGAATACGCCTCAGGAAGTAGCAGCCACTTCTGCCTATCCACTTTTGTTTAGATGAATTCCTCCCAGCAACTCATCAATCTACCCAATTCCTACTTATAAGTAAAAGAAATTTCAGGAAAATTAAAGTGAAGAACTACATTATTTTTGAAGAAATAAATGAAGGATCCTGTTTAATGCATGCTATAAAACAATGATACTGGTAACTCTCAAAGGGAAAGAGAAAGAGGGAGAGGAAAATCTCCTGGAGAATGTGTCTAACCCTCCTCTTCTCCTACTTGAGCATCAGTGTTGAGGCAAGCCACTGTAAGCAGTATATCATTTCTTTCAGATGTACTGCAGTAAAGGAAATGTTAACACAAAGATGAGCTTGAGAACTGTTGATATGAGGTCCTTTTAAATGAGGGATGACCTCTCAGTAAGTAACCACAGGTACCTCTAAACACCATCACTCAGAAAAGCTGACATGTAAGAACAATGGGCAAAAATATGTCACCAAACAATGGGCTATTATTTAATGATCCTGGTGCAGCAGATAGAAAGACAAATTCACTTTACTAGGAACCTAGAGAAAATGCTTCTTAATGAATATTTCTATTTTCAGTGTTTCTCTACTTTTCTTTGGCTAGTCTGTTCAAAGACATCCCAGTGAAGCAGCCTGAGGCTGGCTGGTTTTTCTTAGGACTGTATTAAAAATGAAAGTCAGGGGGCTGGGTTGTGGCTCAGTGGTAGAGCACTTGCCTAGCATGCATGAGGCACTCAGTTCAATCCTCAGCACCACATAAAAATAAAATAAAGATATTGTATCCACCTAAAACTAAAAAAATAAATATTAAAAAAATGAAAGTCAGAAGAACATTTCCTACCACAAGACACCATGATGCTTTTCTGGTAGAGAAAGTAAAATATAGACCCAAAAGGAGTTGGAACTAGAATTAGGAGAACAAAGATTTTTGGATCACTTCTGCCATCAATAGTGGTGACTGGGTCACTTCACTTTTCTCACTTCAAATATGTTCTTTCAGATACATTGTGTAGATAAACTGGGGTAGTGGAAATGAAGTATTTTGAAATGTACATGCAGTATTCAAAGGGGAAATAATGCTGTTGCTATGATGACTTAGCATGTTCTACAGTCTGATCCTAAGAAAAGCCTCAAGAAATCAGACTCTTCTGAAAGCAGACATTTAATTAAAAAGCCAAAGTTCATTCCTAAAACTGCTGATACCACCAGATGCTTCTGACGTTGTATAAAATAATGAGTTAATCATAGAAAAGTTACCATGACAAGGTGGGAAAAAGGCCAAGGAAGTGCTTTTTAAAAGATGCATGGAAATAGGCTGTAATTCTGAACAATCTGTTTCCTAAAAGGATGAGCTCTGGAGAAAGCTTTCAAGGATTACAAGAGGGGGAAAGACAAGGTAAAATTAGAGTATCTGCATCAACCTCCTCTCACTATCTCCTTCAGAGGCTAGTCCTAAATTACCAGATTATAAGATTTAAAAAGACACTTGCTATGTTCGCTAATGTAGTGATTAATTTCTTTTTTGGTACTGGATATTGAACCCAAGAATGCTTTATCACTGAGCTACATCCCCAACCCTTTTACATTTTTTTTTTTTTTAATTTTGAGACAGAACCTCACTAAGTTATTGAGGCTGCCCTCAAACTTGTGATTCTTCTGCCTCGGCCTCCCAAAATGCTAGTGTTATAGGTGTACACCACTGCCTGACAGCAGCGATGAATTTCTTTTAAATTCAATACTCATTACAACTATTCAGACACTGTAGACTGTCAAAGTCAAGCTAAACAGAGGTGTATAAATTATAGTACTACAAGAATGACAGCACTGTTTCTGAGATCTTAAGGTATAATCCTAAGGTTATCCTCTGGCAGATGTTCTTAAAAATGCCAGAAGGTAGCAGATCTTAAGTCTTAAAATGATTTTTAGCCTTGGAAGGGCTTTGATATTACCTAGCCTGACAAGCTCATGCTACATATATGAAAAGGGAGGCTCAGGTGATTTATTTGACTTTCTTCTCAAATATCACTGAGGAAACTTTATCAGAGTTAAAAGTAAACCCAGCTCTCTTGGTTCTACCCTAAAGTCCTCTCCACAATATTAAGCTGCCTCTCTTATCAGCCTCTTTATGTGCACAGGCCAGATAACTGCCCCAGATATCCTCACCTAAAGCTCCTTGTCGGAGTCTCATAAATCTGGGTCTCTTCTATTTCCCATTCCCCTGGCCTTAATCAATAGAACAGGGCACCAAAGAACACCAGCTTCTCAAGAGTTGTAAACCGAGCCCAGGAAAACTATGCAAGTTTGAGGGCAGCATCATCAACAAGTGAGGTCCTACCACTTACAACTCCAGATCAGAAACACTCACATTGACTAGTGCCAGTTATTTGCTATGATTGGCTGTGATATTCTCCCTGTAGTCTGCCTTCCAAGCCTTTTCACTTTTTCAGTGATGCCTAGAAAGGCAGTATGGTGATGAAGAGTTCTCAAGCCCAGATGACACCAGAAACCTGAGAAGCTTTAAAAACTTGTTAATGATTGTTGGTTGTTTCCTTTGCTGCGAAGAAGCTTTTCAGTTTGACTCCATCCCATTTATTGATTCTTGATTTTATTTCTTGCACTTAGGAGTCTTGTTAAGGAAGTCAGGTCCTAAGCCAACATGATGAAGATCTGGGCTTCCTTTTTCTTCTATTAGTCGCAGAGTCGCAGGTCTAATTCCTAGGTCTTTGATCCACTTTAAGTTGAGTTTTGTGCAGGGTGAGAGATAAAGGTTCAATTTCATTTGCTGCATATGGATTTTCAATTTTCACAGCACCATTTGTTGAAGAAGCTATCTTTTCTCCAATGTATGTTTTTGACGCCTTTGTCTAGTATGAGATAGCTATATTAATGTGGGTTTGTCTCTGTGTCCTCTATTCTGTACCATTGGTCTACATGTCTATTTTGGTGTCAGTACCATGCCACTTTTGTTACTATAGCTCTGTAGTATAGTTTTAGGTCTAGTATTGTGATGCCTCCTGCTTCACTCTTCTTGCTAATGATTGCTTTGGCTATTCTGGGTCTCTTATTTTTCCAAATGAATTTCATGATTGCTTTTTCTATTTCTACAACAATCAATAATGTGAAGAGAGAGCCAATAGAATGGGAGAACATCTTTACTACACACTCATCAGATAGAACACTAATCTCCAGGATATATTAAGAACTCAAAAAACTTAATACTGAAAGAAACAAATAACCCAATCAATAAATGGGCTAAGGAAATGAGCAGACACTTCACTGAAGAAGATATACAATCAATCAACAAATATATGAAAAAAATGTTCAACACATCTAGCAATTAGAGAAAAGCAAATCAAAACTACTCTAAGATTTTTTTGTGTGTGTACAATTTAGTTTTATTTTAACAAAGCAACTTGTACACTTTTAACGTTTAAAACTGAGCATCATCTTTCCTTTCAGTGAAAACAAAAAGAAAATTTAAAAATAAACAAACAAAATTACAATAGAGAATGTCAATTCCAAATAAAATCCTACTCTAAGATTTTATCTCACTCCTGTCAGAATGGCAATTATCAACAATTCAAGCAACAATAAGTGCAGCTTTTGTCCCAGGGGCTTAAGCACTTAGACCTTTTTGCCCACCCAGGGAACCAATTTGCAAGGTTGCTCCTGACTAAAACACTCAGGTGTCACTCCAGGGGAACTGGGCTAACTGGGCTGCGTGAAATAACCACACAAGAGACAGAAATACCTTTTTCTTTGGGATTGCTGTGATGGCTCCATAGGAAGAGAGAGAGCGAGAGAGCGAGAGAGAGAGAGAGAGAGAGAGAGAGAGAGAGAGAGCGCCCTCGCATGTGCTGACCCCTTTTATTGAGGAGAAGCTATTCAAATGAGGCAAGGGGTCAGTTTCAAGGGGCTGAATCTAGCTTCATGATGTCTGTTGTCAGCAGGTTGACTGACATCTAGATAGGCCACACCCAAGGGTACAGTAAGATAAGGGGACACACAAAAGGCATTTCCATGGAACATTCTATCCCAAACAGGGAAAGGGGTAATATTACAAAGGAACAGGAGAAGATAGCTCCACCCCTGGGGCTGTAAGAAGGCACGCCCATGCACAAAGAAAGGTCCCTCAAACCCAAGAAGGGCAGGGCATCTAGCAGCATCTACCACCTGAAGTCACATGCAAGGTTGGTCTCCCACAGGCCATGATATGGGGAAAAAGGTACACTGATTCATTGCTGGTGGGATTGCAAATTGGTACAACCACTTTGGAAAGCAGTTATGGAGATTCCTTAGAAAACTTGGAATAGAACCACCATCTGACCCAGCTATCCCACTCCTCAGTCTATACCCAAAAGACTTAAAATCAGCATACTACAGTGATGCAGCCACCTCAATGTTTATATCAGCTCAATTCATACCAGCTAAACTGTGGAATCAACCTAGATGCCCTTCAATAGATGAATGGATAAAGAAACTGTGGTATATATACACAATGGAATATTACTCAGCATTAAAAGAGAATAAAATTATGGATTTGCTGGTAGATGAATGGAATTGGAGAATATTATGCTAAGTAAAGTAAAGTAAATCAATCCTAAAAAAATCGAAGACCAAATGTTTTCTCTGTAAGTGGATGCTGATCCATAATGGGGGGAGGCAAGGGAAGAATGAAGGAACTCTGGATTGTGCAGGGGGGGATGGGAATGGAGGGTGTGGGCGGGGAACATGGTAGAATGAGGCAGACATTACTGCCCCATGTACAGGTACAATTGACAAACTGATGTGATTCTACATCATGTACAACCAGAGAATTGAAATGTTGTGCTCCATTTGTGTATGATGAATTGAAATGCATTCATGTACAACTAAGTAGAACAAATAAAAAAGAGAAAATAAATAAATTATTTTATTAAATAAAAGAAACTGTGTTATATATACACAATGGAATATTACTCAGCCTTAAAGAAGAACGAAATTATGGCATTTGTAGGTAAATGAATGGAGTTGGAGAATGTCAAGCTAAGCCAAGTAAGCCAATCCCAAAAAACCAAAGACCAACTTTTTTTCTCTGTAAGTGGATGCTGATCCATGATGAGGGGGTACCCAAGGGAAGAATGGAGGAACTTTGGATTGTGCAGCGGGGAGGGCAGGGGAGGGTGTGTGTGTGTGTGTAGAAACATGGTAGAATGAGACAGACATTATTGCCCTATGTATGGGTATGAATGCACAAATGGTGTGACTCTACATCATGTACAACCAGAGAAATTTGTGTAAAAAAAATAATTAATTAAAAAAACATGTTAAGAGGAAACAGGGTTGTGGCTCAGTGGAAGTGCTTAGCATAATGAGGCCCTAGGCCAACAAAACAAAACAACCCTGACACCTGCACCCCACCTCTAGGGTGAAGATTAGGCTTTTTTTTTTTTTTGTACTGGTGATTGAACCTAGTACAAAAAAAAGCTAGTACACTGAGCTATACCCAAGCCATTTTTATTTTTTATTTTGACACAGTCTTACCAAGTTGTGAAGGCTGGCCTTGAATTTATGATCTTTCTGCCTTAGTCTCTGGAGTTGCTTGGATTACAGATGTGTACCATTGCGCTGTACAATACTTAGACATTTTGTAGAAGCTCTCCATGTAATACATTGTGCAATTAAAGTTGAAAGCTACTAACCTAAGTTAATATACCTGTCAGGGAAAATTTTAGAAAGTGTCTGCTGACCTCTAGCCAACCAAAATCCCAGAATGTTGTTATTTAAGTACTGCATCTGAGAAACTGAAGTGACTCCATTTCTGAAAACAGCTTCTACCTCAAAGCCTGTCCAAGGAAGGGGACCTTTGTCCTTAGAAAAACCCACAGAACACTCCTATACACATACCCATCCTGCTGATTTTTTTTTTTTTTTTTTTTTTTTTTGGTCTGCAAATAACAGGAGAGATGGCCCAGATGTCCCTGACTCCGTTAGGCTAGGTGAAGACCCATAGCAACCCCCTAGCAACCACCAATCAGCATGAGACAGGGAAAATACCTGGGATGCCAGATGACCCCCCAGTAGTTTATGGTAGTTGATAACATGTTGGGACACCAAGTAGTTCAGCATGTACACCCCTCGTTGCTTAAACCAATCAGTTCAAAGGAATCCCCCTCTTGTACTAACCAATCACCCCTACCCAACTTGTTCCCGCCAATGAATGTGCTAACCAATGTCCAATGTTAAGAGTTGTTGTTTGATTTTCCCGTGGTGTGAAATGATTTGCTGAGTGATATTGTGATGCATAGAGTATCCCCAAAAACCTATAAAATCTCACTGAACAAAGGACCAGGACTCACTCCCTGGGACCGCTGCATCTGGAACGGGTATGAGTCCAGGCTCAAGCTTGCAATAAAGACTCTTGTGTGATTGCTTCGGATTTGGCTCCTGGAGATCTATTGGGGTCCCATGAATCTGGCATTACACATCAACTTATAGATCTTTTCTACAGAGCATATAATTTATTAATTTATTAAGCAAAACTTTTCACTGGAATTCTTTATTCTACAAAAAAATATATAATTCAGATAGATGCATTAAATGTTTCCCTTTCTTTATCCTTTTAGCATTTGGCACAACCGAGCTGGTGGCCCCATTCTGTACCTACCCCATATTTCCATTTGCTTGATTATAAATCCACTGTGGAAATCCACAAAGAGGAAAAGCAGCAGAGTTTGTCTCTGAGGGTCCATATTCTGAGACTGAGCACCCTCACTGGACTCTGTCTGATAACTCACATCTGGAAGCACACAATCTAGAAGACAAGATATTACACAAATTTCTAAGGTAAGTAAAGACCCCAAAATGCTAATTGACTAAAGAACTTATATCCCAAACAAAAAGGACCTTAGAATAAGAATCTACATTTGAACACTCCATTCCATTCCTGAACTTGTTTTTCTGTCCACATGATAGAATAATAGTGACTCACAGGAAGACCATCAGAATAACAACTGGATATGTAAATGTAAACCAAACAACACTCCTGTGCATTTACTGAGAAACATTCCAACAATAAATTGATTTATTCTCATACAAATTTCGAACGCAGGTTGTGCTAGTAAGAGGCAGAGATCTGATTCAAACTTGAGTAATGATAATGAAAGCAGCTAACTTGTGATAAACGGCTAACTTGTGCTATATGCCAGGTATCATATTAAATTTTCTCATGAACTATCACAATGTTTAGATCTCACAACACTCTGGAGTAGGACCTATTCATATGCCTTTTTACAGATGAGAAAAGAGGCACAGAAAGATTGAATATCTTTCTCAACATGAGCCAGTTAAGTGGTGGAACTGAGTTGAAGGCCTTGCCAGATTGACTTCAAAATTGGTGCTCTTAACCCCAATACCATATATTTGTATTCCCAAGTAATCCAATGCTCTATGGTCACTTTCTAGCAGCTGGATCCTATAGAATGTATCAGGATAGTTCTATATTATAGTTCCATACAGAAAAGTACCTCCACAAAAAAAGAAAAAAACAACAAATAAATGAGCTCACACTTCATCTTAAAGCCCTAGAAAAGGAAGAGCAAAACAACAGCAAATGTAGCAGAAGGCAAGAAATAATTAAAATCAGAGCGGAAATCAATGAAATTGAAACAAAAGAAACTATTGAAAAAATTAACAAAACTAAAAGTTGGTTCTTCGAAAAAATAAATAAGATCGACAGAGCTTTAGCCATGCTAACGAAGAGAAGAAGAGAGAGAACTCAAATTACTAACATACGGGATGAAAAAGGCAATATCACAACAGATGCTACAGAAATTCAGAAGACAATTAGAAATTATTTTGAAAACCTATATTCCAATAAAATAGAAGATAGTGAAGACATCGATAAATTTCTTAAGTCATATGATTTGCTCAGACTGAGTTAGGAGGATACACACAATTTGAACAGACCAATAACAATGGATGAAATTGAAGAAGCAATCAAAAGACTATCAACCAAGAAAAGCCCAGGACCGGATGGGTATACAGCGGAGTTTTACAAAACCTTTAAAGAAGAATTAATACCAATACTTTTCAAGTTATTTCAGGAAATAGCAAAAGAGGGAGCTCTTCCAAATTCATTCTATGAGGCCAACATCACCCTGATTCCGAAACCAGACAAAGACACCTCAAAGAAAGAAAACTACAGACCAATATCTCTAATGAACCTAGATGCAAAAATCCTCAATAAAATTCTGGCGAATCGAATACAAAAACACATCAAAAAAATTGTGCACCATGATCAAGTAGGATTCATCCCTGGGATGCAAGGATGGTTCAATATACGGAAATCAATAAATGTTATTCACCACATCAATAGACTTAAAGATAAGAACCATATGATCATCTCGATAGACGCAGAAAAAGTATTCGACAAAGTACAGCATCCCTTTATGTTCAAAACATTAGAAAAACTAGGGATAACAGGAACTTACCTTGACATTGAAAAAGCTATCTATGCTAAGCCTCAGGCTAGCATCATTCTGAATGGACAAAAGTTTAAGGCATTCCCTCTAAAATCCGCAACAAGACAGGGATGCCCTCTATCACCACTTCTATTCAATATAGTTCTCAAAACACTGGCCAGAGCAATTAGACAGACGAAAGAAATTAAAGGCATAAAAATAGGAAAAGAAGAACTTAAATTATCACTATTTGCGGACAACATGATTCTATACCTAGAAGACCCAAAAGGGTCTACAAAGAAACTACTAGAACTAATAAATGAATTCAGCAAAGTGGCAGGATATAAAATCAACACGCATAAATCAAAGGCATGTCTGTATATCAGTGACAAAACTTCTGAAACGGAAATGAGGAAAAACACTCCATTCACAATATCCTCAAAAAAAAATAAAATACTTGGGAATCAACCTAACAAAAGAGATGAAAGATTTATACAATGAAAACTACAGAACCCTAAAGAGAGAAGTAGAAGAAGATCTTAGAAGATGGAAAAATATACCCTGTTCATGGATAGGCAGAACTAACATTATCAAAATGGCGATATTACCAAAAGTTCTCTATAGGTTTAATGCAATGCCAATCAAAATCCCAACAGCATTTCTTGTAGAAATAGAGAAAGCAATCATGAAATTCATATGGAAAAATAAAAGACCCAGAATAGCAAAAGCAATTCTAAGCAGGAAGTGTGAATCAGGCGGTATAGCGATATCAGATTTCAAACTATATTACAGAGCAATAGTGACAAAAACAGCATGGTACTGGTACCAAAACAGGCGGGTGGACCAATAGTATAGAATAGAGGACCCAGAGACTAATCCACAAAGTTACAACTATCTTATATTTGATAAAGGGGCTAAAAACATGCAATGAAGGAAGGATAGCATCTTTAACAAATGGTGTTGGGAAAACTGGAAATCCATATGCAACAAAATGAAACTGAATCCCTTTCTCTGGCCATGCACAAAAGTTAACTCAAGGGCTGGGGATGTGGCTCAAGCAGTAGCGCGCTTGCCTGGCATGCATGCGGCCCGGGTTCGATCCTCAGCACCGCATACAAACAAAGATGTTGTGTCCGCCGAGAACTAAAAAATAAATATTAAAAAAATTTTCTCTCACTCTCTCTCTATCACTCTTTCTTTAAAAAAAAAAGTTAACTCAAAATGGATCAAGGAGCTTGATATCAAATCAGAGACTCTGCGTCTGATAGAAGAAAAAGTTGGCTCTGATCTACATATTGTGGGGTCGGGCTCCAAATTCCTTAATAGGACACCCATAGCACAAGAGTTAATAACAAGAATCAACAAATGGGACTTACTTAAACTAAAAAGTTTTTTCTCAGCAAGAAAAACAATAGGAGAGGTAAATAGGGAGCCTACATCATGGGAACAAATTTTTACTCCTCACACTTCAGATAGAGCCCTAATATCCGGAGTATACAGAGAACTCAAAAAATTAGACAATAAGATAACAAATAACCCAATCAACAAATGGGCCAAGGACCTGAACAGACACTTCTCAGAGGAGGATATACAATCAATCAACAAGTACATGAAAAAATGCTCACCATCTCTAGCAGTCAGAGAAATGCAAATCAAAACCACCCTAAGATACCATCTCACTCCAGTAAGATTGGCAGCCACTATGAAGTCAAACAACAATAAGTGCTGGCAAGGATGTGAAGAAAAGGGTACACTTGTACATTGCTGGTGGGACTGCAAATTGGTGCGGCCAATTTGGAAAGCAGTATGGAGATTCCTGGGAAAGCTGGGAATGGAACTACCATTTGACCCAGCTATTGCCCTTCTTGGACTATTCCCTGAAGACCTTAAAAGAGCATACTACAGGGATACTGCCACATCAATGTTCATAGCAGCATAATTCACAATAGCTAGACTGTGGAACCAACCCAGATGCCCTTCAATAGATGAATGGATAAAAAAATGTGGCATTTATACACCATGGAGTACTACGCAGTATTAAAAAATGACAAAATCATGGAATTTGCAGGGAAATGGATGGCACTAGAGCAGATTATGCTTAGTGAAGCTAGCCAATCCCTAAAAAACAAATACCAAATGTCTTCTTTGATATAATGAGAGCAACTATGAACAGAGCAGGGAGGAAGAGCAGGAAGAAAAGATTAACATTAAACAGAGTCATGAGATGGGAGGGAAAGGGAGAGAAAAGGGAAATTGCATGGAAATGAAGGGAGACCCTCATTGCTATACAAAATTACATATAAGAGGTTGTGAGGGGAATGGGAAAATAAACAAGGAGAGAAATGAATTACAGTAGATGGGGTAGAGAGAGAAGATGTGAGGGAAGGGGAGGGGGGATAGTAGGGGATAGGAAAGGTAGCAGAACACAACAGTTACTAATAGGGCATTATGTAAAATTGTGGATGTGTAACCGACGTGATTCTGCAATCTGCATTTGGGGTAAAAATTGGGAGTTCATAACCCACTTCAATCTAATGTATGAAATATGATATTTAAGAGCTTTGTAATGTTGTGAACAACCAATAAAAAAATAAAAATAAAAATAAAAAATAAAAAAAATAGATAAAAGATGAAAAAAAAGAAAAGTACCTCCACATGAATCCTTGTTCTGACCTTTTGAAAAATAAAGGAAGGACATGGAGGAACGTATTCTACATTACTCATTTCAGAGTTAACTGAGCAAGTTCAGGCATCATGTAAAAATATATAAAGGAAATCAATAGTGTCTAAAAATAAAAATGAAAGAGATAAAAGATACCAAGATTCCTAGAAGTTCACTTAGGTCATCCTTCTATTCAAAATTCTGAAGGCAGGATATCCCATCTGTTAAGACTAAACAGTCTTTCCTCATCAAACTACTTATATCCAAATATCCTGTCCAAGGACACTTCCTCTCAAAGCCATTCTCTGGAATTACTACCCACTCAAGAAAAAGAACCTTATCTGGAGGTTTACTTGCTAAGTGTAGATTTTGTCATTCCCTGGAGACCACTGCCTCATTCTAGGACACTTCTATCTTTTTGTGCTAATCACAATGCTAGAAATACCTCTTCCCTACTGGACATTTTTCCCAGGGTCCAAATGACCAGACTACCTTCCAAATTTCAAAGGATTCAAGCCAGCAACAGAATGATAAACCTCCTAGGCATCAGTTCACATTTGCACAGTCCTATTTCCCAGTTTTATTTATTGGCCCATTTATTAACCATCCAACTTTTAGCATAACTCACCCAAAGCTAATGTGTTCAGCCCTACATGAATAATACAGCCAGCTTGACAGATTTAATACTATTATGTCTGGCATTTAGGTTGTGTTTTAATTTCTCCTAATTATTTTATATGGGTTTTCTACTTTCATTGGCAAGTATTTCTCTTCCACAAGAGTTCAAGGAAGCCGTTGGTCCCTTGCTCACCTTTCTAAAGCTCTTACATCAACAGATTAAGGAAAATAGAAATCATCTGAACAAGACCCTAGAAGAAGGACTAGGAATAGACGAAGGAGTAGAAGTGAGCAGGAACCAACATCAAGCTGCAGTGCTAAACAGGGTCTGATTGGGCTTTGCCTGTCTGATACATTGCCTCACTCCAACAACCCCCAAAGGAGGCCAGTATCCCACTATGACACCCCAGAATAAGCCATCAGATCATTGGGTCCTGTCTTTATATACACCTGCTATTTATATTTCCTTAATTTTTCTAATGTTCTTTAGGTTCTGAATTTCTGTGCAAAAAAAAAAAAAGGGGGGGATATATACCTCCATCCAAATCGAGATCCAAATTAGGCACCATACACAATTGGTATTTCTTCCAGTCAATGAAATAACATATATCTTTCAAGACAGTAGTACTGGGCTGCTCCTGATTTGACAATACCAGAGGCAGACCAGAAGGTCCATACAGAAATACGTATAGATGCTAAAGAAAATTGCCAAATTTTAGTTTTTTTATGACTATTTATTCACTTGTATAAAACAAACAAAACACTGATTAGTCAACTCCAACTACTCTTCTAGCCTCATTTTTCTTTCTTGCACCATCCAGTCCATGCTTCTGTCATGTTGGTTTATAGGGAAAATGCATGGCATATATATCACAGCTTATAGTTTCTCAGTTCTCTAGCAAATTAACTTGTCTTTTATGTTGGATTATATGTTTTTATACAAATAAGAACACTTCTAGATAATATACAAAGGCTTTCTTTAAAATTGGGATCTTCAAAGGCAATTGCCTTGAACTTTTTTTCAAAAGGATATGGAAACTGAAGAAATCCTGTTCAGCTGGCTGGAAAAGACCCTTGGGTTGGGGCACAAAGCAGCGGCTGGGGTCAGTATCAGTTCACCCAACAAGCCCATGCCAGCCACGTCATCAGGGATGAAAAGTGTTACTGGATGTCCTAGCACAGGGTGGATTCTGCTACAGTGTGATTCAGTTGTAATGAATTTTGGTCTACTGTCAGAAAACAGATAAGACAAATTTAACTTTTTTCCCTCTTAAGAAATTATTTTAAAAGACATTAAAAATTCCTTTTATAACCTCTAAGATATGCATAATCACATACACTATCATATCAGTTTCGCTGGTATAAGTAACTTCTGTCTCACTTAAGGAATCACAGCAATGGAAAGGGAAGAAAATTTGGCAATTCAGAGATATCATGGCTCCTGGTTTTTCTGTTTCTACTGGCAGTTTCTTATTCTCCATAGTGTATTTCACTCACTAAGATGACTCTGTTCCAAGCAGAAGTTTCTAAGGTCATTCAAAGATCAGCACTATGTGATGGGATTGTGAAGGACAAATGGCTAAAACTGGCCCCATGATACTCAGATGTCTGCTCTCACACATGCTACACTTTCCCCTGTTCATCTAGGTTTGAGACTAGGGTTTAATAGGACCAGTGAGAAAGAAATAAGACTTTCTCTCTTAGAAAAAAATCTAATGAAATTTTGTGCTTGTTTACTTTCCAACAGCTGTTTTCTAAACAGAGAAGAAATACTAGTAGTAAGCCTTTCCTCTCCCTCCAAACCAATCAATTATCCCAAAACATTGGCTCAGTAAACTCTTGTCAGTAAAGCTACGATAATTAGATGTTACCTGTAGACTTAATGATTCTACAAGATCATTAAATATATCAGGTGTAGTTTTGGATTAAAGAATAAAAAATATTCTCATTTGAGGTGTAACTTGTGCAAGAGTAAGAAAACAGAAATCATGGGCAGTTTCGAGGCTTAACCCAGTAAGTCCTAAGTTTTCAATTATATGAATACTTCAACAAAGTTGACACAGGTTTATTAAAATATGTTGGCAATCATAATCTAGAGCTTATATCCTTTTCAAAAATATTCTGTTTTAGTTGAGGTTGGAAACAATACTTTTATTTCATTTTTATGTGGTGCAGGGATTGAACATAGTGCCCTGCATGTGCTACGTGAGCACCTCAGCCCCTTATATATCCTTTATTTTTATTTTCATATATATATGGAAAATTTCTTCCAAATACTCTACTCATATTTTAGGTGACTAAAATATACCTCAAAAAACATATTTATTTATTTATTTATCTATTTATTTTTATTTATTTATTTATTTATGGTACTGGGTATTGAACCCAGGATGTATAACCACTGAGCCACATCCCCAACCCTTTTTATTTTTTGAGACAGGGTTCAGCTCAATTGCTTAGGGGCTGACTTTGAATTTGTGATCCTCCTGCCTCAGCCTCCTGAGCCACTGGGATTATAGGAATATGCCACCACACCCAGTCATAAAATTTATTTAAAAGTTACTGTTAAGTGGTATGTTTCATGATTTAAGTATAGGACTTAACAGGTTAAGATCTATGACGCTGGGGCTGGGGTTGTGGCTCAGTGGTAGAGTGCTCACCTAGCACGTGCGAGGGGCTGGGTTTGGTCCTCAGTACCACATAAAAAGAAATAAATAAAATAAAGATATTGTGTCCAACTACAACTAAAAAAATATTTAAAAAATGAAAAAAAGGGCTACTGCTGGGGCTCAGCAGTAGCATTCTTGCCTGGCATGTGTGAGGCACTGGGTTCGATTCAGCACCACATATAAATAAATAAAATAAAGGTCTATCAACAAAAAATATATTTTTAAAAAAGATCTATGACTCCTTGGGGCATATAAACAGGCAGAAACCATTGCATTTATGCAACTAATGTATTAGTTGGACTTAAGCACACTTAAATCTTTCTTTCTATATTTCATGTTCACCTTGGACTCTGTGGTAGCTGGATAACAAAGGAACCCATGACAGAGGGTTCTGTATGTCCAGATTATTTACCATTTCCTCCATAGATGTATATTTTTGGTCTGAAGGAGGCAGAGCTAGCAAGAGAGAGATTTCCAAACCCATGCAAAAGGCTGATGCCCCCAAAACTAACACAACAAATTCCCTTGTATTCATACTATCTCTCTAGCCAAGAGTTAAGTAAACTTTTAAATCCAGCCTTTTCATTTCTAAATGGGATTGGAATTAGTAGAGCTTGTCTCATTCCATTTATAAAAGAAAATAAGAGCTAAGTGTGATGGCATATGCCTGTAATCCCAGTGGCTTGAGAGGCTGAGGCAGGAGAATCACAAATTCAAAGCCCACCTCAAAAACTTAGAGAGGCCCCAACCAAGTCAGTGAGACCCTGTCTCAAAATAAAATATAAAAAGGGCTGGGGATGTGGCTCAGTGGTTAAGCACCCCTGAGTTCAATCCCCGGTACCAAAAAAAAAAAAAAAAAAGAAGAAGAAGAAAGAAAAGAATGCTTGGTTGGGGGTTCATAACCCACTTCAATCTAATGTATGAAATATGATATGTCAAGAGCTTTGTAATGTTGTGAACAACCAATAAAAAAAAATTAAAAAAAAAAAAAAAGAAAAGAATGCTTGGAAAGGAGAAAGAATATGTCCACAGGTTAATTAGAACATTCAAGGATCTAGAAATAATAATCAGTTTTCAATATAAAAACTTAAAAGCTTTATTTCTATTTTTTAATAGAAAAATTGAAACCTGAAACATAGAAATTACGGGGTAGCTGGGTGTGGTGGTACACACCTGTAGTCCCAGCTCCGTAGGAAGCTGAGGCAAAAGGACTGCTTGAGCCCAGGAGTTTGAGGCTTGCATGGGCAACATACTGAGACCTTGTTTAAAAAAAAAAAAAAAAAAGTCAGGAGCAGTGGTGCACACTTGTAATCCCAGCTACCTGGAAGGCTGAAGCAGGTCAAACAAGAGAAGTCAAAGTTCAAGGCCAGCCTAGTCAATTTAGTAAGACCCTATTTCAAAATGAAAAATTAGAAAAAGGGCTGAGGATGTAGCCCAGTGGTAAAAGGCCTTTGGACTCAATCACAGGGAAAAAAATAATAATGAAATAAAATAAATGACAAGGGGAGACCATTTCCAACTCTATGCACATTCATAACAGGAGTAAAACATGGACAGGGACAACAAGGCTTTTGCTTTCACCTCACATAACGCTGATAGCTCACAACAAGAGCAATTCCATTCCACAGGTTCAAAATGGGTTCATTCTCTACCCTGCAAAGCAAAGAAAAGCTAAGCCATCTTAAACCAACCTCTAATTAATATAAATTTTGGCCCATGACTACTACCACCCCAGAGATTACTGAAATTCAGTAACCAAATAACCAAAGGAAAAATGGCAATTTTAAAGGTCACCTTCTCTAGTGAAAGGGAAAAACATGAAAGGTTCAGATGAATCTACTTACTCATTAGAAGCTAATAGAGAATAGGAAAATGTGAAGGGTCTCACAAGATTAATTTCAAGGTAATTTTGGATCAAAAAACTGTGGGGGCTGGGGTTGTGGCTCAGTGCCAGAGCGCTTGCCTCATACATGTGAGGCACTGGGTTCGATCATCAGCACCACATAAAAATAAAAATAAAGATATCACATCCATATATAACTAAAAAAATTTTTTTTAAAAAAATTAAACTGTGGGGCTGGGGTTGTAGCTCAGTAATAAGAGTGCTTGCCTCAAATGCATGAGGTCCTGGGTTTGATCCTCAGTACCGCATAAAAATAAATAAATAAATAAATAAAAATAAAGATATTGTGCCCATCTATAAAAAATAAAATCAAACTGTGAACCTATTAGAAATAGAAACAGTAATGGCAGAGAAAAATTGTAAAGCCATAGCACTATCTTAAGTTAAGGACTTACCCAAAGATCTCTGTGGAGAGGATTCCATTTACCTTTACACTGAAATTAAATCTGATCTGCAACACAACAAATGAGGCGTGAGATTTCATATGAACCAAAAATAGAGATTAAAAACTTCTGTACTAGCCGCATGCTGTGATGCATGCCTATAATCCCAGCAGCTTGGGAGGATGAGGCAGGAGGATCACAAGTTCAAAGCCAGCCTCCGCAAAAGTGAGGTGCTGAGCAACTCAGTGAGACTCTGTCTCTAAATAAAATAAGAAAATTGAGCAGGAAACGTAGCTCAGGGGTCGAGTGCCCTTGAATTCAATCCCCAGTACCCACCCCCCCAAAAAAAACAAAACAAAAAACCTTCTATAGGGCTGGGGATGTGGCTCAAGCGGTAACGCACTTGCCTGGCATGTGTGGGGCGCTGGGTTCAATCCTCAGCACCACATAAAAATAAAATAAAAATGTTGTGTCCACCGAAAACTGAAAAATAAATATTAAAAAAAATTCTCTCTCTTAAAAAAAAACCTTCTATACCTAATCATTGGAGGAAAAGGATATTCTTTAACTTTTAAAATTAATATTACTTTAATTGATAAATCATAATTATATACCTTAATGGGATACAATGTGATATTTTGGCTATTTTGAAATACATTATTATTATTACTTATAGTCACCCTACTATGTAATTATACAAGATTCAGCTTGATATGACTGCAGCCATCTGGAGTCATAACTGCCAGGATTGTCCCAGAGTAACCCGGATTGGTTTTTCCTTCATAGTTCCCTAGCAATCTATAATAAATAAAACCTGTAGAATCATCTGTTGAGCTTTATGACTGGACCCTGACTCTTTGATGTGATCTTAAGAAAACCAGGTACATTCCAGCCACAATGAAGTCACTTTTGTGCTAACCCCTAAATATGCCCCTCTGACCCAAATTTGGGGATCCAAATGGTTTTGCTGCTGCCCAGAACTACACTTCTGTCAGGGAGTCCCCAAATAAATTTGTACTCTATACAATCTTAAGATTTCCTGGCCTCTCTTTCTTCAGTCTTGTGGCACCTTGGAGCCAATCCTAGTACAACAGAATTGGATTATTCTGGAACAGCAACGGATCCCCAAAACTTGTTCCTCCTAACTGAAATTTTGGACCCTCTGACCCTATTCCCTCCTCCAAACTTCCCCTAACCTCTGGTAATCACCATTATATTCTCTACTTCTATGAATTCAATTGTTTTTGATTCCCACATAAGTGAAATCATGTGATATTTGTTTTTCTGTGCCTGGCTTATTTGAATGGATAAAGAAAATATTTCATGCTAACACAAAGGGATACTATTCAGTCTTAAAAAAAAAAAAAAAGAAGAAAATTCTATTATTTCTGACAACATGGATGAACCTGGAAGAAAAGTATACTCTTTATCACTTTTTTTTTCCACTTGATCTTTATTACCTTTTTCAATTGTACTCTCACTAAGCTTACTTAAAACTTGCCTGTTCTATACAAATTCTCAGTCTCAAATATAATTTAACTCCTACACTACAATTCTAGGTGGTCTCAAATTATAAGGAAATCCTGCTCCTTAGCCATTCTTCCAAATTATCCCTTCTCTTTTTTAAGGGAACTATCTTTTTTTTCCTTTCTCTGTACTGGGGATTGAACCCAGGGGTGCTTATCCATTGAGCCACATCCCTAGCCCATTTTATTTTTTATTTGGAGACAGGACCTTGTTAAGTTACTTAGGGCCTCACTAAGCAGTTGAGGCTGGCTTTGAGCTTGCAATCTTCCTGCCTCAGCCTTCTAAATCACTGGGATTACAGGCATGTGCCATTGAACCTGGCAGAACTATCAATCTTATTTCTATTATTATCCAAAATATAATAAATGAATAATTCTTTATATTTTCCTTTGCTTTTTCTTCCCTATAGCCATTTGATTTTATGTCCTCTCTCCAATTTACATTACTGTTCTAATTATTCCATTTCAATCTACATTTTTCTATATAACAAGGTAACAGGGTACTCTAAAACCAGATTGCCTGAGTTCAAATCCTGACTCTGCAAGTTCCTTAACCTTTGTACCATAATTTTCTCAGCTATAAAGTGAGGTTGATGATAACAAAATCTACTTCATGTAGGGAGTTGTGAGGCTTAAATGCATAAGTGTATGGAGACACTTGGAATTGTGAATCCTGCTAAAGACAGAAGAAAAGGGGAGATTAAATGACATGCTTAATGATATTCCTCTTATAAATATCTAACTACAGATAATAATAAAAATTTTAGCTTTTCAATGTTCAAGATATTATTCAAATTTGGAAATAATATCCAAATTTCCTTATTTGCTCTTATAATCACTTTAGAAAAGAAGGAGATCGCCTGTAAGGTTTATTACCTAAGTTGGAAAAAAAATAAAGCACGGAGGAGGGAAAACAGGTATCTAAAGTGATACAATAAAGTAGTAAGAAGATGCTAATAAGCTGGGCGCAGTGGAATTACAGCACATGCCTGTAATTCCAGTGGCTCAGGAGGCTAAAACAGGAGGATTGTGAGTTCAAAGCCACCCTCAGCAAAAGTGAGGTGCTAAGCAACTCAGTGATTCCCTGTCTCTAAATAAAATACAAAATAGGGCTGAGGATGTGGCTCAGTGGTCAAGTGCCCCTGAGTTCAATACCTGGTACCCCCACCACCCCCAAAAGAACAAGCAAGAAGATGCTAATAAGAATCCAAAAGAAAGCTCTTTATTCCCAGGGCCTTTTTAGGTGTATGACATAACCAACATTA
Source organism: Spermophilus citellus (assembly GCF_964194105.1). Lineage (NCBI taxonomy): Eukaryota > Metazoa > Chordata > Mammalia > Rodentia > Sciuridae > Spermophilus > Spermophilus citellus. Next base: position 251,763,536 of record NC_138183.1, on the reverse strand, counting down.
AAACTGTCCTGGCTGGGAGCATAATTCAGAGTATGTGTTTTGCATGTGCAAAGCCCTGGATCCTTAGTAGAAAGGGAAGGGAAAAGGGAGAGGAGAGGAGAAGGGAAGGGAAGGGAAGGGAAGGGAGGGGAGGGGAGGGAAAAGAGAGGAAGGGAAAGGGAGGGGAGGGAAGGGAAAAGAGAGGAAGGGAAAGGAAGGGAAGAGCGGGGAAGGGACAGGATTACTTGAAGGGCATAGAAACCAAATCAATCCAATATTATAAGTTTTGATGATCTCCATTGAAAAAATGAAAAACAATAAACTTCCATGTCCTTCCAGAATAGAAGTTTCTTGAGAACATATGACTTATAAACAAGAAAGCAATATTGTGCAAAAGAGTAGCTTACCTTGTGGTGTATGATGATGATTTTGCGTAAAAAATGCTTTATGATCAGACAATCTGTCATCAAAGTTCTGGGCTTTTCATCAACCTGTAACAATGCAATAAAAACATCCACCACGAATATACAAACCCAAGGGCACAAATGAATTCAATATGGTGTTTCTTTTTTTTTTTTAAGAGAGAGAGAGAGAATTTTTTTTTAATATCTATTTTTTAGTTTTCAGCGGACACAACATCTTTGTTTGTATGTGGTGCTGAGGATCGAACCCGGGCTGCACTCATGCCAGGTGAGCGGGCTACCGCTTGAGCCACATCCCCAGCCCTGGTGTTTCTTCCTATAAAAAATAACTATACCTCAGAAAGCTTTTTGTTTATCCAAGGAGAAATATCTTTGAGAATGAGAATTATACACAAAAGGGAATTTAAATAGCCATCATTTTGGGGGTTAGAGTGCCTATTTTATGGAATTTGAGGAGATACATGAGTAAAACCTATAATGTCAAAACCACCTTTTGAAACAAATTCAAAATTAATTTGGATTAGAGCTGATAAAAGTAACTATCTTAATTCTACTATTTTAATGTCTTTATGACACTCTGTATTAAGATTCTGAGTGGAGTCAAAGAAGCAGACACTTGAATTCATTCATTTATTGAATTAATTTATTCAAATATTTATCTATAAGGAAAAGCTACAGAGTAACCTCAAAAGTCAGAAGACCTGTGTTCTAGTATTGGCTCTGTAAAAAATATTTTAAATTACCATGAAAAAAAAAATAACTTCCCTGCTCTGAACCTCATTTTCTGGTCAGCAAAACAAAGATAATACCTACATGGAGACACTTATAATAATGACTGGCAAATAAAAAACACTGAACCCTGATGAAACTTAAAAAATGTAGAAAGACAGCATGAGGAAAGAGAGGAATTATATGACATGCTTCACTGTATTCATCTTTATTAACATGTCTAACTATAGAATTCTACCCTATCTACCTCACAGAATGGTTTTAAGGATCTTCATACCTGAAAGCAAATGTTGTATATGTTAGCAGTAATGGACAGCACTTGTCATTGCCTACAATGTGACCAGCATTGTGCAGATGCTACATGTACATTACCTCACAACAATCCTGAAATATAAGTACTGTGATCCCCATTGGAGGAAAAACAACAACAACAAAAAAAGGATCAGAGAATTTAGGCAACTTGTCAGTAGTCACTTAGCTCTTCAGTGATAGAGATGGAATTTGACCCTAAGTCTTTCCAATCCTAATTGCCCATGCTTTTCCAATATACTGTGATACTTCCCTACAAACATAAGATGTACCTTTTTAATTTTTCAACAATGGCTTTCTCTATTCTAGGAATGGTGCAAAAGTATCTTACTTGTATTACTTCATTTAACCATCATAGAAGATGTATACATAACCCATATTTTTTTACAGGTAAAAAAATTTTCAGAGGTTACACAACTTGCTCAAAGTTAGCCAGGTCAATTTAGCTCCAAATCTTTAGTATTAACCACTTTCCTATAATGACTCACTACATTTAATACAGTGTCCCTAAAATCAGAGTTAGAAACAGTCTCCTAGAAAATGAAGATGTCCAGGAAAATGAAAGTACAGTCAGAAATCAGCAAGTTCTTGTTAATGGCTTAGGAAATACAGAGAGCCATGTACTAGATATATTTTTAGTGGAATAAACATTGTCCCTGGGCTGGGGATGTGGCTCAAGCGGTAGCGCGCTCGCCTGGCATGCGTTTGGCCCAGGTTCAATCCTCAGCACCACATACAAACAAAAGATGTTGTATCCACCCAAAACTGAAAAATAAATATTGAAGAATTCTCTCTCTTTCTCACTCTCTCTCACTCTTTAAAAAAAAAAAAAAAAAAAAAAAAAAAAAAAAAACATTGTCCCTGAACTCAGAATCCCAAAATACAATAAAGAATGTAGCCAGGGCTGGGGATGTGGCTCAAGCGGTAGCGCGCTCGCCTGGCATGCGTGTGGCCCGGGTTCGATCCTCAGCACCACATACCAACAAAAATGTTGTGTCCGCCGAGAACTAAAAAAAATAAATAAATATTAAAAATTCTCTCTCTCTCTCTCTCTCTCCTCTCTCACTCTCTCTTTAAAAAAAAAAAAAAAAAGAATGTAGCCAAACACAGTGGTGCAAGCCTGTAATCCCAGCAGCTCTAGAAGCTAGGTCAGGAGAATTGCGGGTTCCAAGTCAGTCTAAGCAACTTAGCAGGATCTGAGCAACTTAGTGAGACCCTGTCTCAAAATAAAAAATAGGGCTAGTAATGTGGCTCAGTGGTTAAGTACCCATGGGTTCAATTGAAAGGAGGAAAGGAGGAAAGGAGGAAAGGAAGGAAGGAAGGAAGGAAGGAAGGAAGGAAGGAAGGAAGGAAGGAAGGAAGGAAGGAGAGAGAGAGAAAGGAAAGAAGGAAGAATGGGAAAAGGGAAGGAAATGTAAATTCTTTATTAGATATTAGGTAATAATTATAAATCGGCTGAAAAAGGTCAAGAACTATGTAATAGGTGGAGATCAATGAAAACATTTGAAAAAATTATTAGAAAATGCATATTAGACAATTCTAGAAAAAAGTCTAGGATTATCTATGCTTGTTAATGGTACATATCATAATCACATCCTTTAAGAATTTTTAGTATAAATATTTAAACAGGAGAAAAGCAATGGTCTCTTTTAAGCATTTTCTGTATTTAATACTTTCAAAAAAACTTCTTGGAACAGTTTTAAAATCTCTATAAACTTGCTGATTACAGGGTATATCATAGAGAGGGCTAATTATAACTAACAACAAGGCAACCAAATAAGTGAGAGCTCATTGAACAGCTCTCAGAGAGGGGCTACAATTAATAATAATGACAGCTGCCGTCTACTGAACACTTGGTACATGCAACAAGTTTATGTATGGCAGAAATTATTCCCATTTTATAGAGGAGGATCATAAGACTCAAAAAGTTAATTAATCTGTCCAAGCTAGTTAGGTGGCAGCACTGGGATTCAAACACACACCTGACCTTTTCTGAAGTCTACACACTACGATGCAATGCTGTGACTTTCCAAGAATGTTTATTTTCTGTCTGAATAGGGTAAGATAGGGCTGGGGGATGTAGCTGAGTGGTAGAGTGCTTGCCTAGCATGTATGAGGCCCTGGGTTCCATCCCCAGTACCACAAAAAGAAAAAAAAATGATTCTTGTGAATGTGGTAATATATAATCTCCCCCCCCCCCCAGTGCTGGGGATGAAATCCAGGGCTTTGTATATGCGAGGCAAGCACTCTACCACTCAGCTACGTCACCAGCCCCCGTCATTATATGTTATGGAGCTTGACAGGAAATGCTTATATATAACTACTCAATATATGCATTTACTTATTCTTAAAACATGTTGGGCTGGGGTTGTGGCTCAGTGGTAGAACACTAGCCTAGTATGCGTGAGGCCCTGGGTTCAATACCCAGCACCATATAAAAATAAATAAAATAAAGGCATTGTGTCCAACTACAACTAAAAAATAAATATTTTTTAAAAACCCACTAATGTATATTATTATGTATACCTAGGCCTACAGAGATACATAATACAATCTCTGAATTAGAAGAATTCACATAGTTCAGAAGGAAGAGACATATGAATATGACATTTCATATGTCAAAGTGCAAAGTTCTATAATTTAGGTATATGAGGTGCTAAAGGAACACACAAGATAATTGGCATCTAACCCTGACTGAAAGGATAAAGTGATCTAATGACAGGTTAGCAGAAGACAGTTAACCCTTTTAAGTTCTATTCATAGAGAGAAACACACATACAGAGACAGACAGACAAAGAACACAAAGTCTATAGTTGAATATCAGAAACCCAGTACCCCAGCATGGCACATCTACAGAAGCAGTAAACTTACTTAAGTGCTATTATTAAAAAATCAATGCTGACAGTTCTGGAAGCAGAAACCACTAGAGAACCATGTGGTTTTAGTCTTAACCTCTAAAGGCAAGTCTGATATAATAGTTCATGTTCAAACATCAACTGATACAATCATGGGCCCTCTGCTGCTCTCCTGAAGAATGTCTCAGTCTCTCTCTCATTTTTTCCATTCCATATTTGATTGATAGGTAGGCAGGTAGGTAGGCAGACAGACAGATAAATGGATACAGAGATACAAATATGGAGATATGTTTGTGCATATATGTTTATATGCATGTTATCTCCATGCATTTTATCTTTTAATATTGTTAGAAAAATAATATAAAACTGGGTAAGGTTGTTCAGAAGACCTTGTGAAATCAGACTGCTTTGGAGAAACACGTTACCCAGCCTTATGAGCCTCAAGATGTAGGACTCACACTGAGCATAAACACAAAACCCAACATCTCTCCTAAATGAGCTTCCTCAGTCTCCCTTGAGATTAATTTTCCCCACAGGCCCAAATCAGTGGATCATTTATATTAGTTTTTCATAGATGTCACCATTAAGTAGTCTTTGCTCTCAAGTTTTCTAATTAACCCTTCTCCCCAACTGATGTATTTATAATGAAATATTTCGCAAACTCCCCCTTTTCTCTTTTCACTTTCATCATTCCAGTGTGTTTTAAATAGCTACACACCATTATAAACAATATGATGTAGTGGAAGAAATGTTTTGAGGAAACTCTTGTTCCCTGAGGCTAATGCTGTCTGGCTATACTACTCTTTACCCTGTAATCTCCAGCACGAACTTGCTCCTGGTCACTAAGCTCACAGTTTTTGTCTGTACTCCAAGCCTGACTTTCACATCCAAGTAGATGACCAAAGGGCTGGGGGTATGGCTCAGTGGTACAGTGCTTGTCTACCATGCATGAAGCCTTGGGTTCAATTCCCAGCACCACAAAATAAGACAGTGTTTTGTTCCTACTAATTAGATGACCAGCCTTAGCAACAACTCTGTCTCAGTTTCCAGACCTCCTCAAAGACAATGACCTTGACTTCCACTCATTTTCAGCTAATTATTTCCATGGCCATACTTTGGAACTGGTCCATTCTGGAAACCTTAAATTGAAATGTCCAACTCTGATGTGAAAAGATGTATACCAAGATGTTAACACTGGTTTCTTTGATAGGCCAAATTATATGTGCTCTGAATGTTTGCTTCGGTCATACTTCAATTCTTCTGAGGGAAACACTACTTTTACAATAAGGAGGAAAACAAGAGAAACTTTATTACTCTAATAACAACTTCCTAATAAGTGTTTGAATTTACTTTTATTCAGTAAATCTGATTTTCCATCTATCAAGACTTTAGACATGGGCCCTTTCCTTTGGGTAAGGTGCTCTTTCTCTTGGCTGCCACAACTATCAGTGCTTACCTCTCATGATTATACATCAATCTTTCCCTTTACACCCCAAGTTCCTTGAGATCAGGTAACATGGCTTGGAACTCTGTACCTACAGTTCCTGGCTCAATGTAACTAACTTGAATAGACAAAAGTTTCTCAATGAATGAATGAATGAATATTGAAATAGCATTGACCTACATGAATAATATGACCTACAGATTCAAGTTCTAATTCTGCCACTTGATTCTCATATGACTCTGGAAAAGTCAGTCAAATTCTCTGAATCTCAGTTCTCTTATCTATAAAATGGAGTGATTATACTTGTATATATATATATCCACCTTATCAAATTGTCAGGAGGCTTAATTATCGTTCCTTGTTCAGACTGCTAAAAAAATATAACCTCATTTTCTAAAATTGCTTTTCATGGTTCACTGGAATCACCTTTTTATTGCTACTTGACATTAGTAGTTTCAGAGCTGACTAACCATTAATTGTTCTACATGGTTTACCTTTCCTTCTCCTAAAGAAGATAAGGCATAGCCAGGGGTTTCTGTGGTTCTGATGTTGTACCCATTCCTTTCACAAGGGGCCAAATCATTATTCAAATGTGGAAAAAGGCTTCTCAAGTGTTTCCTTGGAGAATGTTTGAATAATTTTAATTCTTTACATCTCTACCAAATCCAAGAAAAGAAAGACATAGAGCCAGAAAATTATTAAAGAGAATGAAGAACTTAATTGTCACTTTCATAAACCTGGAATACAAATAAATCAATAAAGAGATATCTAAACCAACTGAATAAAAAGATATACAAATAGGATATGCACTGGAAATTCATTTTTATTTTCTTTATCAGGAGATTCAAATTCAAATAAGAGTTTATTTCAATGGTTCCCAAACTGCATCTGAGATTTTAAAAAATAATTCAAAAACCTAGGCCACACCTCTATGAACCAAATTGTGCCACTCAAAATTCATATGTGGAAGCCCTAACTCCCAGAATCACTCTACTTGTAGGTGGGGGACTTAAGAAAATAATATAAGGTATTAAAGTGTTTCTTCTTATAGGGACACCAGAGATCTCTCTCTTTCTCCATGCAGATGCTGAGGAAAGGCCATGTAAAAATATATAGCAACAAGGCAGCAATTTGTTTTCTGGTGAGAGGTCTCACCAGAAAGTAACACTAATGGCACCATTTATTTTTAGACATAGTCTTATTGTATTGTCATATTGTCTAGACTGGTCTTGTACTCTTGCATTTAATCCTCCTGCCTTAGCCTCCAGAGTGCTGGGATTACAGGCAAAAACTACTCTTCCCAGATGCTAAAAAAATATAACCTCATTTTCTAAAATTGCTTTTCATGGTTCACCAGAGATCTCATGGCACCTTGATCTTGTTCTTCTAGGCTCGAGAACTGTGAGAAATTAAATCTCTATTGTTTAAGCAACCTAGTCTGTGGCATTTTGTTATAGCAGCTCAGGCAGACTAATGCAACTCTCCAGATCAATTAAATCACAACCTTCTGGATTAGGATACAGACATTAGTATTTGGAAGTGCCCAGATAATTTAATATCTGCACAGGAAAGTTTGAGAACCAATATCTCTTATTTTACTTTAAACCTGGACCTCTGATGGACCTAGGCTTTTTCCTATTATTAGATTTGTAGAAAAATAAGAATCAGCCAGGTGCAGTGACACACATCTACAATCCAGAGACTTGGGAGGCTGAGATAAGAGGATTCTAAGCAATTTAGTGAGACTTTGTCTCAAAAATAAAAAATAAAAAAGACTGAGAACATAGCTCAGTGGTACACTAGGTTAAATCTCCAGTACCAAAAAAATAAGAAGGAAAAAAATTAAATCACCAGTAGTTTATAAAACTAGGACATAGCTTGCCTCAAAAATCATCTGGAAGGATGTTGCTCCTGATGTGTCCAGAGAATAGCTACCTTCCCCTGAAGTCGAAGTCAGCTTTGCAGAGAATCCAGGCAGTATAGATTGTAGTTCTGTGTGAGAAGAAATGGCAACAGAGTAGATCAATCAGTTTGGATAAGGACCAGAGCCTCTGGAATTGTTTATTAAATCATTGAGCCAAGAAGGCTTTTCCTTGATGAAAAGATTACCTGAGAAATTTAAAATATGACTGAAATGGCTATGCATCATCAAAATTGTTTGAACATTTAGAATTACTTTCTGGGGTTAAGACATTTAATATCATGTTTTCAACTTTTCACATTTGCTAAATCAACTTGATTCTTCAATTAATTTCTACAAAGTCATGTTCATTGCCAGCAATCTTCAGTACTGATAGTTCTAGTTGATATTATTGTTTTTCATAGATCAATTCATTACCTAATTAACACAAATCCAGAGAGGTGAACTAATTTAGAACTGAAAGCAGAAAAAATTCAAGAATGTCTCAGGCATGCTTTTTTTCTTTTTTTTTTTTTTTTTTTTGGTATCAAGGATTAAACTCAGGGGCACTCAACCACTGAGCCACATCCCCAGCCCTATTTTGTATTTTATTTAGAGGTAGGGTCTTACTGAGTTGCTTAGCACCTCGCTATTGCTGAGGCTGGCTTTGAACCAGTGATTCTCCTGCCTCAGCCTCCCAAACTGCTGGGATTACAGGCGTGCAACACCACACCCAGCTCAGGAATGCATCTAATATAGTATGTTTATAAAGGAGGTCATCTTTAACAAACTCAAACTCTTGCCCATTTTTTAAATAACTTAAACTCAAACTCTTGCCCATTTTTTAAATAACTTTTATTTATTTATTTTTATGTGATGCTAAGGATCAACCCCCCTGCCTCATACATGCTAGGCAAGTGCTCTACCATTGAGCTACAACCCCAGCCCCAAAATCTTGCCCATTTAATTTGTAAATTAACCACTTGGCACATTCATATATGTTGATTCAGAACTTTGTATAAAGTATTGGTGAGCTATGGGTCATCCACACAAACATCAAAGTATACACCACACATTCCCTGGCACTCATATTACAAGTTAACAATCAAACCTGTATTTTGTAAAATGTTATCCTTTATTTACCCTCCATATTAATACAATATGGAGAACAAAAGAAATATAAAGATAAAATATCAGTGTTGCAAATTTTACCTTGTAAATGAGGTTGACGATGTTGACATACCAAAACATCAACTTTAAAAACCAAGTAAAAATAAAATATATCCTAAAATAATAGAACAAGTATCTCCTAAGGCATTCATTCATACTTATATCTAATAGTGTTTTATTTAACCTTTTCAAAGAAGTATGGACATTCCCAAGATCAAGTTCTAGCTATCAGTTTTAATGGTAGTATTTTTCTTGCCATTAGCTTGGTTTTCAAACCTAATTTAGTCACAAAGCCCTAGATGATAATATGGTAGCAAGGTTATGCTACACTGAAGTTTAATAAGCTTGGCGAAGAACCAGGATGCTTTACCACTGATTGACTTCCTGACCTCAGGCAACCTCTTTATTCTGATTCAATTACATTTCTGAGAAATAAAGAAAAACTGTTCCTGAATCTTCCTTCTCTTTGAATAAGCCCATACAGAAATGTGGGGGATGTGGGTACAGGTGAAAAGGCTTATAAATGACTTTTTTAGAAATATTTTTTTATTTTTAAATTTTTAATATATTTCTAAGTTGCTGACCTTTATTTATTAATATGTGGTGCTGAGAATCAAACCCAGTGCCTCACACATGCTAGACAAGCGATCTACCACTGAGCCACCACCCCAGCTAGAAATCTTAATAACAATTGTGTGTGTGTGTGTAGTGCTAGGGCTTGAACCCAGGGTCCTGTGCATGCTAGGCAAGCATTCATGCAACTGAGCTATATCCCCAAGCCCCTCTTAATAACAATTTAAAATAAATTATATAGTTATTTTGGAGAAGAGCAATTTCAACTGTCTGACTCCACACACCAAAAAACAAGCAAGCAAGCAAGAAAACAAACAAAAGATAGATGGATTGGCTAGAGTTAAATATAAAAAGGTAAATACTAGCTAATGAAAGACTTCTGTTTTAAGATAAATTGAGCACATGTTGAAATCTTATCTTCCCAAACATATAAAATGATGGGGGAAAATGGTGGGGGGCGGTAATGTGGATTTAACCCAGGGCCTTATGCATGCTAGGCAACCTTTGAGCTATACCCCAGGCCTAGAACACATATTTTTAAATTAATAAAGACAGTTATGGGAAGGAAAAAAAAAAAGAAAAGGGAAATCTTATAGTCAAGAAATGGAGAGGTATTTTTCTTCCCCTGTCTTCAAAATGAACAACAAAAAGTGAGCAAGTGAGAGAATCCATCATGGTAAACAAAGTCTAAAGATATACTATATTTGGGGCCTGCACTGGGGGATAAATGGAGCTAATATTGCAATACTCAAAATTTTAAGACTAACAGCCACCCAGATAACATAGGAGGTCTAAGCAAGGGACCAAAATGTGAATGAAAGCCAGAGATATATTGCCTGCCAAGGGACACTGGCAGCAGCATCACTGATTTAGAAAAAGGGTCTTAGAACTATGATATATAAGCGCCTACAGGATTCAGAACTATACTGTCCACCGAGACGCAGGAGCTTTGTATCTTGCCACCCAAATACAGTTTAATCCAAGATATATACAATGCAAGGCTAGGCTCATCAACCCTGAGAACCTCCCACTGTAGCTATCAATACAGAATGTACTCAAGTTAAATAGATCATAGCCATTTATCCCTAAACTAAAAATTACCAAGCTATGGAGATCAATACCATGAAAACTATAACATATACCAAACAGCATTTATACCCAAGGAAACTGAGTTAATAAAATAATCTGGGACTTTAAGTATCTATATTCTAAACCTTTGAAGAGAAAATAAGTCATGAAATACAACTAAAAGCCATGGGAAAAATCTTATTAGAAATCTTGGAAATTGAAGATAATGGCTTGAAATTAAAACCTAATGAATAGTTAAACTGGATAAGAGTAAATTTAAAAGAAAAATTAGTAAATGAATGTTCATTACAGCATTATTCATAATTGCCAAAATTGGAAATAACTCAAATGTCCACCACATGATAAATGGTTTAACAGTAGACTATTTCAGCCATAAAAATAAATGAAGTATAGGGCTGGGGTTGTGGCTCAGTAGTAGAGCGCTCACCTGGTACATGCGGGGCACTGGGTTTGATCCTCAGCACCACATAAAAATAAATAAAGGTATTGTGTCCACCTACAACTAAAAATATATATATTTTAAAAATAAATGAAGTATTCACTATAATATCAGTGAAACTTAGTTAAAGCAGTCAGACACAAAAGGCCACATGATTCCATAATGTTCAAAATAAGTCAATCGATGTATATAAAAAGTAGATCATATTTGCCAAAGAATAAGGGATGAGGGTAAGTGGAATGATTGCTTCTGGGCATAGGGTTTCTTTTTAAGTGATGCAAATACACTGGAATTAGATGGCAATGATAATTACACAGTCTTATGAATACACTAAAAACCTGTGAACACATTAAAATGGCGTGTTATGATGTATTATATCAATTAAATGGAAAAAAGGTAAAAGACATGAAAAATAGGTCAGAAGAAATAATTATGACTGATAATTTTCATAAAACAAATACAGATGTAAGTATTAGTTGAAAAAATTAACCAGGTATGCCAGGCACGGTGGCGCATATCTGTAATCTCAGTGGCTCAGGAGGCTGAGGCAGGAGGATTTCGAGTTCACAGCCAGCCTCAGCAACTTAAGAGACCCTGAGCAACTTAGCAAGACCCTATCTCTAGATTAAATTTAAAAAGCTGGGGATGGGCTGGGGATGTGGCTCAAGCCGTAGCGCGCTCGCCTGGCATGCATGCAACCCGGGTTCGAGCCTCAGCACCACATACAAATAAAGATGTTATGTCCGCCGAAAACTAAAAAAATAAATAAATATTAAAATTCTCTCTCTCTCTCTCTCTCTCTCTCTCAAAGAGCTGGGGATGTGGCTCAGTGGTTAAGTGCCCCTGGGTTCAATCCTTGGTACCAATAAATAATAATTTCTGTGATGGTGGTAATGTTGAAATCTAGTTATATTTTGTTTTGTTTTGTTTCAAGAGACTCAGCAAATCAATTAACTAGTTGGTTTTTAACATAGCCTTATTTAATAATGTTTGTAAATAATATGATAGTAAATAAAGCAGTAATACTAATGTATTTCTAAAAATGAGGATAATTAAGACAAAAGATGAAAAGCCCTTTTGGTTGGCTCTGTGGCTTGATGTCATTAGTTACACTGGCTAATTATTTCTGTATTATAAAACAGCTGACATCCTTTTAAAAAGGAAACAGAAAGCAGGACATTTTAATGAGGATCAGCAATCTTTCAGAAAATCTTCATTCAGGGCCTTAAAAAGCAGAGGGATTAGTGACCCTGGCTGCATATTCATAAAGCTCACCAGTCCAGAAGCCAGTCAGCAAAGGCATGGTTACTCAGGTCTTCAACAAAGGACATAGATTGAGAACGGAGGGAGAAAAACTTAATCATCTGCAGACTGCAGACGCTGCTGCCCAGCCCAGAGGTCTCTTCTCTCCGGAGGGCCTCTGTTACCTCCTAAGTGAATCCAACAGCCACCTCTGAGGTTGCTGCTGCTGAACCAGAAATCTCCTGTCAATCAACCGCCGCCATTGCTGCCTCAGTTTCTGATGCTGCCAGGTTGCAGTTGCCTGGAAGTCTTCTTTCTAGGTGTTGCTGCCACAGAAGAAACCAATGCCCTGGATGTAACTGAAGCTGACAATGATGCTGACCTCTGGAGATCGCCTGGTGACCTATCCCCCCAGATGCAGTTGCAGCTGCCATTGCAGCTGCTGCTACTGCTGACCTACTACTGCCTGTTGCTAACAACCACTGCCACTACCGCTGCTACCACAGCCTAGAGGATTGCGGGGGAAGACTCCAGGTTTGGCTGCTGTGGCTGCACCCATTTGGGGACACCAGCCAGGGCCTGGGGCCTGGGTGCCAGCAGGTTTACCACCACAAGAGCCTCTGTCTGGGGACTCCAGTTGGGACCTGCAGGTCCAGTGGGGGGGTGTCTGAGGGTTTGGAAGAGCCTGAGGTCTTCCTGCTGAGAGTGCTGGTGGCCCTTGTCTTGCTGCTACATCTTGGGATTGCTCCTTTGCATGAGTGTATCCCTGGTGGTCTCTTTACAAATAGGAGATCTTAGGACTGTAGCATAGGCCATCCTGAGGTATCTGAAGCCCAGATTGGTAGGATACAGACTGGGTTTGGAAGGGCTGATCTGGGTTTGGTGATTCCGAGACGTCAGAGACAGGGCTGAGAAACTGTTGAACACTGACAGTTCGACTTTCCAGCAAGATTTAATTTATTTTTTGATTCACTAATCTCTCTACCATATTTGGAACAGGATGTTTTTTATGCATCAGTGTGTGGAGGACAATGATATATGAATGCTGTTTTGCATTTTTGTTGTATTCTTATGTCTTTAATTTTTTTCTCTTTGTTCGTGTTCTTCCTCTCTCTTGTCTATTTACTCGGATTTTTTCCCCCAACTTTTCTCCAATAGTCAGTCTCTGTTGGCTCCTCTTCCACTTTTCCTGTGAATTTTTACATCTAGCTTCCCTCTTTCTCCCTTGCAAATATTGCATACTACACTACCTCTGTTCTCTCTTGCACTATCTGAAATTATAAATAGTTTTAACAAATGTTCTGTTTGTACCGTAGACAGTTATTGAACTCATCATTTTGGTTTAATGCGAGAAAGCAATAGACGCCTTAGTGGGAGCTATTAGGTTTAAGGCTATATATTGTGTACATTGGGTGCTGTTGATATTGGTCTCACCAATAAAGGTGAAGCACAGGAAACCTTCAAGGACACTACAGGTCTACAGGGTAGAATTTATCCTACTTTAGATCCATAATTTTAGATGGGAAAACAAACTAACAACATGAAAAAACAAAGGAATAAAACACCCCAAACAAACCAAAATGCTTCAACAACAGAAGTCACTGATAACCAAATTTAAGAGTTATTGTAATAGATGAAGGAGCAGAGACACAAACCAAAGGAATGCACAATCTTTTCAATGATATAATAGAAAATTTCCCAAACCTAAAGAATGGAATGGAAAGTCAAATACAAGAAGCTTACAGGACCCCAAATGTACAAAATTACAGCAGACCCACACCAAGAAACATTATAATGAGACTAACAGAGAATAAAGATAAAATCTTAAAGGCTGTGAGAGAAAAAAAATCAAATTATGTATAGGGGGAAACCAATTTCGATATCAACTGATTTCTCAGCCCAGATTCTCAAAGCTAGGAGGTCCTGGAATAATATATTTGAAGCTCTGAAAGAAAACAGATGCCAACCAAGAATTTTATATCCAGAAAAATTAAGTTTCAGATTTGAAGATTAAATTAAAACATTCCATGATAAACAAAAATTAAAAGAATTCACAACTAGAAAGCCTACAAAACAGAGCATTTTCAACAAAATATTCCATGAAGATGAAGTGAAAAAAAAAGTGAAAACCAGCAAAGGGAGGATATACACTAAAGGAACATTCAACCAAATGAGAAACTAAGACAAATCAAAAACCAGAAATAAATCAAAATGGCAGGGAATACAAATCATATCTCAACAATAACCTTGAATGTTAACAGCCTAAATTCATCAATCAAAAGATATACACTGGCAGATTGGATTAAAAAGCAAGAACCAACAGTATGCTGTCTTCCAGAGAATCACCTCATGGGCAAAGACATCCACAGGCTAAAGGTGAAAGGATGGGAAAAAACTTATCACTCATATGGACTGTGTAAATAAGCAGGGGTCCATTCTCATTTCAGATAAAGTAGACTTCAAACCAAAGTTAATCAGAAGAGACAAAGAAGGACATTTCATTCTTCTTAAGGAAAGTATATATAAGCAGGACTAATAATTATAAATACTTATGCGGGCTGGGGTTGTGGCTCAGCGGTAGAGCACTCACCTCGCACATGCGAGACCCTGGGTTCGATCCTCAGAACGCCCCCCCCCCCAAAAAAAAAACAAGTGAAAAAAAGGTGTTGTGTCCAATTACAACTAAAAAATAAATATTAAATTTTTTTAAAAAAAATAAATACTTATGCCCCAAACAATAGAGCATCTAGGTACATCAAACAAACCCTTCTCAATTTCAAGAGTCAAATAGACTACAATAAAATAATACTGGGTGACTTTAACACACCTCTCTCACTACTGAACAGATCTTCCAAACAGAAACTAAATAAGGTGACTTTAACACACCTCTCTCACTACTGAACAGATCTTCCAAACAGAAACTAAATAAGAAAACTATAGAACTAAATAATACAATCAATAATTTAGACTTAACAGAAATAGAATATTTCATTCATCAATGAGCAAATATACTTTCTTCTCAGCAGCACATGGCTCCTTCTCTAAAATAGACCATATCTTATGCCACAAAGCAACTCTTAGTGAAAATATAACAAAAAAAAACAGAGATAATATCCTGCATTCTATCAGACCACAATGGAATAAAATTAGAAATCAACGATAAAATAAAAAATAAAAGCTACTGTAACAAATGGAGATTAAATAATTCACAATTGAATGATGAATGGATAGTAGAAGAAATCAGGATGAAGTAAAAAAATTTCTTAGAGGTAAATAAGAACACTGATACAACATATCAAAATCTCTGGGACACTATGAAGGCAATACTAATAGGAAAGTTTATTGCATGGAGTGAATAAAGAGTCAACAAATAAATGACCTAACACTATATCTATATAACCCTAGAAAAAGAAATTAACACCAAAAGCAGTTGAAGTCAGGAAATAATTAAATCAGAGCTGAAATTAATGAAATTGAAACAAAAGAAACAATTGAAAAAACTGACAAAACAAAAAGTTGGTTCTTTGAAAAAATAAATAAAATAGATAAACCCCTGGCCATGCTAACAAAGAGAAAAAGAGGGAAAACTCAAATTACTAAAACACAAAATGAAGAAGGAAATATCACAATGAACATGTCTGAAATACAGAAAAATAATTAGAAACTATTTTGAAAATTTAAACTCTAATAAAATAGAAAACATCAAAGACATCGATAAATTTCTAGAGACATATGACCTACCCAAACTGAATGAGGAGATCAGACATGCTTTAAACAGATCAATTTCAAGTAATGAAATAGAAAACGCCATCAAAAGCCTACCAACCAAGAAAAGCTCAGGACCAGAGAGATTCTCAGCCAAGTTCTACAAGACTTTCAAAGAAGAATTAACACCAATACTTCTCAAAATATTCCATGAAATAGAAAAGGCAGGAACACTTCCAAACTAATTCAATGAGGCTTATATCACCAAAACCAGACAAAGACACATCAAGGAAAGAAAAACTTCAGACCAATATCTCTGATGAACATAGATGTAAAAATTCTCAATAAAATACTGGCAAATTGGGCTGGGGTTGTGGCTTAGCGGTGGAGTACTCGCCTAGCATGTGTGAAGTCCTGGGTTTGATCCTCAGCACCACATAAAAATAAATTAAAAAAAAGGTATTGTGTCCAATGACAACTAAAAAAATTTTTTTTTTTAAATTCTGGAAAATTTTATCAAAAACATATTCAGTAGATAGCACACCATGATCATGTGGGACTCATCCCAGGGATGCACGGTTGGTTCAACATATGGAAATCAATAAACATAATTCATCATATTAATAGACTTAAAAACAAGAATCAGGGGCTGGGGTTATAGCTCAGCAGCAGAGCACTTGCCTTGCACATGTGAGGCACTGAGTTCAATCCTCAGCACAACATAAAAGTAAATAAAGATACTGTGTCCATATTTTAAAAATCTTTAAAAAACAAGAATCATATGATCATCTCAACAGATGCAGAAAAAGCATTTGACAAAATATAGCACACCTTCATGTTCTAAACACTAGAAAAACTAGGGATAGTAGGAACATACTTCAACATTGTAAAAGCCTATGCTAAACCCAAGGTCAGCATCATAATTGTTGGGAGTCTCCCGGGCTCCAAAGACTAACTTCCCCATCCCCTGAGAAGAGCTGTCCAATGGTGAGCCCTGCTGGCTCACAAGATCCTTACCCACCAATCAGACTAACCCTCCTGACTCACATGATCCTTACCCTCCAATCAGACTAGCCCTGCTGACTCACATGATCTTTACCCACCAATCAGAAAGTACCCCATGCCAACTGTCAAACCCTTCAACCATTAAACTGTCATAACTGTCAAACCACCCCCGGCTCTATAAATATGCAGATCTGTTCTTCAATAAACGGGCATTTTCTCCGACAACGAGCCTTGTTCGTTCTTTCAATTCTAAATGGAGAAAAATTGAAAGCATTCCCTCTAAAAACTGGAACAAGACAAGGATGTCCTCTTTCACCACTTCTATTCAACATCATCCTTGAAACTCTAGCCAGATCAATTATACAAAAGAAAGAAACTAAAGGGATACAAATAGGTAAAGAAGAACTCAAATTATCACTATTTGCTGATGACATGATTCTATATCTAGAAGATCCAAAAAATTCTATTAGAAAACTTCTAGAACCAATAAATGAATTCAGCAAAGCAGGAGGATATATAAAATCAACACCCATAAATCAAATGCATTCCTATACATTTAAATCCACTGAAAAGAGAAATTAGGAAAACTACTCCATTCACAATAGCCTCAAAAAAAAAAAAAAAAAAACCTGGGAATCAATCTAATAAAAGAGGTGAAAGACCTCTACAATGAAAGCCTCAGAACACTAAAGAAAGGAATTGAACGGGGCTGGGGATGTGGCTCAAGCGGTAGCGCGCTCGCCTGGCATGCGTGCGACCCGGGTTCGATCCTCAGCACCACATACCAACAAAGATGTTGTGTCCGCCGAGAACTAAAAAATAAATATTAAAAAAAAAAATTCTTTCTCTCTCTTCTCTCTCTCCTCTCTCACTCTCTCTTTAAAAAAAAAAAAAGAAAGGAATTGAAGAAAACCTCTTATGTTCCTGGATAGGCAGAATTAATATTGTCAAAATGGCCATACTACCAAAAGCATTATACAGATTAAATATAATTCCTATTAAAATCCCAATGACACTCTTCATAGAAATAGAAAAAAAATCATGAAATTTATTTGGAAAAATAAGAGACCCAGAATAGCTAAAGCAATCCTTAGCTAGAAAAATGAAGCAGGAAGTATCACAATACCAGACCTTAAACTATACTACAGAGCTATAGTAACAAACAGCATGGTATTGGCACCAAATAGACTTGTAGACCAATGGCACAGAATAGAGGACACAGAGACAAACCCACATAAGTACAATTATCTCAAACTAGGCAAGGGTGCCAAAAATATTCACTGGAGAAAAGATAGCCTATTCAACAAATGGTGTGGGCAAAACTGGAAATCTATATGTAGCAAAATGAAATTAAACCTCTATCTCTCACCCTACACAAAAATCAACTGAAAGTGTATCAAAGACTTAGGCACTAGAACAGAGACCCTGTGCCTAACAGAAGAAAAAATAGGCCCCAAAATTCACCATGTCAGCCTAGGATCTGACTTCCTTAATAAGACTCCTAAAGAAATAAGCCAATCCCACAAAACTGAAGACCAAATGTTTTCTCTAATATGCAGATGCTATTTCGCAAGAAGTAAAATCAAGAATCAATAAATGGGATGGATTCAAATTTAAAAGCTTCTTCTCACAAAGAAAACAATTAATAACATGAGGAGAGAGCCTACAGATTGGGAGAAAACCTTACCAGGTGCACCTCCAATAAAGCATTAATCTCTAGGATATATAAAGAACTCAAAAAAATTAACACTGAAAAAACAAATAACCTAATCAAAAAATGGGCTAAGGAAGTGAACAGACACTTCACAGAAATACAATTGATCAACAAATATATGAAAAAGTGTTCAACATCTCTAGCAATTAGAGAACTGCAAATCAAAACAACTCTAAGATTTCATCTCACTCCTGTCAGAATGGCAATCATCAAGGCGGGCTGGGGTTGTGGGTCAGTGGTAGAGCGCTCGCCTGGCACACACAAGGCCCTGGGTTCAATCCTCAGCACCACATAAAAATAAATAAACAAAATAAAGTTATTGTGTCCAACTACAACTAAAAAATAAATATAAAAAAAAAAAAGAATACAGATGGGCTGAGGTTGTAGCTCTGTGGTAAAGCACCTGCCTTGCATACCTGAGGCCCTGGGTTCAATCCTCAGCATCACATAAAAAATAAATAAATAAAAATAAATATATTGGGTCCATCTACAATATATATATATATATATATATATATATATATATATATATATATATATGAATAGGTAACAATAAATACAATAAATGTTGGTGGGGGGCTGGGGATGTGGCTCAAGCAGTAGCGCGCTCGCCTGGCATGCGTGCGGCCCAGGTTCAATCCTCAGCACCACATACAGACAAAGATGTTGTGTCCGCCAATAACTAAAAAATAAATATTAAAATTCTCTCTCTCTCACTCTCACTCTCTCTTTAAAAAAAAAAAAGTTGGTGGGGATGTGAAAAAGGTACACTCACACATCGATGGTGGGACTGCAAATTGGTGCGACCACTATGGAAAGTAGTATGGCAATTCCTCAGAAAATTGGGAATGGAACCATCATTTAATCCAGCTATCTCACTCTTTGGTTTATACCCAAAGGACTTAAAAATCAGCATACTATAGTGATGCAGCCACATCAATGTTTATAGGAGCTCAATTCACAATAGCTAGACTATGACACCAACCTAGGTGTCCTTCAATAGATGAATGGACAAAGAAAATGTGGAATATTACCCAGCTTTAAAGAAGAGTAAAATTATGGCATTTGCCAGTAAATGGTTGGAGTTTGGGGAGAATATTGTGCTAAGCGAAATAAGCCAATCCCACAAAACCAAAGGCCAAATGTTTTCTCTAATATGCAAATGCTAATTCACAATAAGTGGGGGCACTAGGGAAGAATAGTGTTACCTTAGATTAGGTAGAGGGAAGTGAAGGGAGGGGAGGGAAGAGGATGTGGGGATAGGAAAGATAGTAGAATGAAACAGACATTATTACTGTATGTATATATGTGATTACATGATCAATATGATCCTGCAATATGTACACTCAGAAAAGTAAGAAAGTATATGTATATATAATATCTATATAATTTATAATAAAATATATATAATTATATATCCCATCTATATATATCAAAGTGCATAAATGAATTTTACTTTCATGTATAACTAATTAAATAAAAATTTTTTTAAAAAATTAGATGAGCCTTTTGTCTTCAGAAAAGATGCTGGGGAAAGATGCTTTGGTATTAATCACAAAAGAGAGAAAGCAGAACTAAGTAACTATATTTTTCTTTGTTTTCATTAAGATACAGAGATGGACTTTAGAACTGGAAAGGGAAATGAAGGGGAAAAGATTGAAAAAAAAAAAAACTTGTGAATCATCTCTTTAAGCATCATCTGCCTCTACGCAACTTCGACAATTCAACCACCAAATGTGGTATGGGCTAACAAGTACCAATTCTGTAGATTTCTTCAACTTGTGATGTGACCATAAAGAATTATTGAGGTAAGAAATATATATATATATATATATATATATATATATATATATATATATATGTACATTCACTAAGCATAAATGGAAGCTAAATAGGCAAACCTCCAACAAAACAGGGGACTTTGAAATACACTGTTTAAGACAGCTTTTGGAACAGGTCTGTCTATGTTCATGTTTCATGCTCAAGCACTTACTGAATTTTTTTACTTTGAACAAGTTAGTTGACCTTGTATTGAAATAAAATTTCTGTGGCCTAAGGATGTAGCTTAGTGGTAGAGCACTTGCCCAGCATACTCAGGGGCCCTTAACCACTGAGCAATATCCCCAATCACTTTTTGTATTTTGTTTAGAGACAGCTTCTCACTGAGTGGCTTAGCACCTTGCTTTTGCTGAGGCTGGCTTTGAACATGCAATCCTCCTACTTCGGCCTCGTAAGCCACTGGAATTATAGGAGTGTGCCATGGCACCCAGCTCAGACTTTCTTTTTTTCTCTTTTCAAATTTTTAAATTGGTGAATTACAATTGTACACATCCCTAGTGCCAAAAAAAAAAAAAAATGGAAAGTCTATCATATCAAAGATTTTGCAAAAAACATATAATCCCAAAACATGTTTTAAAAAAAGTATTTAAAAAAAAAGTATTTTGGGAAATACAGCATTCATTCCAAACAAACAATACTGGTAAATTAGGGAAGAATTTCCTAGATCTAATAAGGAGTAGGTACCAGAAACTATTATAAATATCATACTTAATGGTAGACTTTTAAGTAATCCCATTTAAGGAAGGCAAGACACAAATGCTTAATATCACTTCTGCTATTCTACACAATACTAATTCTATTCTATCCAATACATTATAACAAGGAAAAGAGGACAGCCATATAAGGACTAAAAAGGAAAGGACAATGTTTTCACAATTTAGAGACACACTGACTATCCAAATAGAGAATCCAAGAGAATCTACAGATGAACTGTCAAAATTAATAAGATGGGGATAGAAAGATAGTAGGATGAAACAGACTTTATTACTTTATGTATATGTGTGACTATGTCTAATATGATTCTGCAGCATGTACACTCAGAAAATGAGAAATTATATCCCATCTATGTATGATATATCATGTGCAAAATGCATTCTACTGTCATGTATAACTAATTAAAACAAATAAACAATTAATAAAAAAATTAAGAAGGATTCCATTAAATTGAAAACAATAGCAACAAAAACTATTAAGATTCTAGGAATGAATATAATAAAAGATTTTTAAGTCCATTATTTATTTGTAGAATTACGAAGTGTTAAAAGAGGATCTAGGGGCTGGGGATATAGTCATCTGGTAGAGTGCTTGCCTTGTGTGTACAAGGTTGTGGGTTCAATCCCCAGCACTGCAAAAAAAGAAAAAAGAAGATCTAAATATGGATGACATCAGCAATAGAGTAGAATAGTAAGCCCTACTCCTTTCTCCCGCAGAGACATTGACTTAAAACAATATCAGATTACCTTTGTGAAAACTCCAAAGCTGGTTAAGAGGTTGCAGAACTCTAGGTGAGCACAAAGCCAGAAGAACTACATCAAAACTGGATCCAGGCTAAAGGAGAAACCCCTATCTGAGACATCCTAACTTTATAGCAGAGAAAGAAAGAATCCACTAAAATATACACTGGCTCTTAAAGCTTCTTCTGGAAGGTGGCACACATTGCTTCCACTCACATTTCATTGGCCCAAGCAGGTTATATAGTCCATCCTAACACTGATAGGGCAAGAAGTATAATTTCTCATAGGAAAAGCAGAAAATTTTTTGGAACAAATAATAAATAGAGCTGGGGTTATGGCTCAGTAATACAGTGCTTACCTAGCATGTGTGAGGCACTAGGTTCAATCCTCAGTACCACATAAAAAAATAAGTTATTTCTTAAATAATAATAATAATACATAGCAAAATGTTCTCTGGAATCAGGCCAACTTTTAACTTTACTTAGGAGCCACTGGCTCTTGAGCAAGCTCCTTATTCTCCTAGAGAATTTACATAATGGAAATGATAGTATCTCCCTCTTTGTTTTGACAATTAAAGTAACATTTGAAAAAAGAAAATCCAAATGACAAGCTGTATCAACTCATGGAAATAATTAATACTATAAAAATGTTAACTTCCACTAAATTAATCTAAGCTCAATTTACTAGCAATAAAAATTGCAGTAATAGTTTTCATGGATATTAACTAATTGTAAAATTCACAGGCAAAATTAAAGTTCTCAAGAACCAAAAAAAAATTTAAAAAAAAATAAGAAAGATGGAGGATTTGCCCTATCATATGGCAAGACTTATTCTAAAGTTTTAGAAAATAAGGCTAAAATAAATACTAGATCAAACAGAAACAGATCCAAGCATATACAGGGCCTTAGCATATGACAGAATAGGAATACAAACTATTAAGGAAAGAACTACCCAACTTGAGTTGATACAAGGAGCAATCTGTTTGAAAAAGATTTATATTCTTAACTTGTTTCATAACTAAAAATAAACTCCACCTGAGTGTGGCATTACTATAATCCCAGTGACCCGGGAGGCTGAGGCAGGAGGATCACAATTTTAAGGCCCTCAGCAACTTATCAAGACCCTGTAACAAAGTAAAAAATTTTTAAAAACGGCTGAGGATGCAGCTCAGTGGTTACGTGACCCTGGGTCCAATCCCAGGTACCAAAACAAACAAACAAACAAACAAAAAAAAAAAACACAAAAAAACCCTCCACACTAACTATAATAATTAAATATAATAATTAATATAATTTTAAAGTTTTAGAACTGTTGAAGGATTTATATAAAAGAATATCATTACGGCTTCAGTATAGAAAACAACAATTTCAATCAATGATTGCAGTTTCTACTTCATAAAACTAGAAATGGAAGAAGAATAAATAAGACCCAAAGCAAGAAGAAAAAAAAGGGGCTGGGGATGTGGCTGGGGCTGGGGATGTGGCTGGGGCTGGGGATGTGGCTCAAGTGGTAGCGCGCCCGCCCGGAATGCGTGCGGCCCGGGTTCGATCCTCCAGCACCACATACAAACAAAGATGTTGTGTCTGCCAATAACTAATAAATAAATAAATATTAAAAAAAAAAAGAAGAAAAAAAAAGGAAAGAATCAAAGACTAGAGTAGAAATCAGTCAAATAAAAAACAGTCAAAGAACATAGTCAAGGGAGAAATAAAACACTGATCAAAGAAAAAAAGAGAAGATGTAAATTAAATTACCAACCAATACCAGAAGAAAGAAAAGTGATATTGCTAGGGATTCTATAAATATTTAGAAGGACAATCTCATGAAAAAATTAGACTTATCCCAGGAATGCAAGGCTATTTAACATTCAAAAAAAATTGCAATTCACCATATTAACAGACTAAAAAAGAAAAAAAAAAAAAAACATGAGCTTCCCCAAAACATACATAAAAAAAGCACTTGACAAAATCTAACATCCATTCCCCTAAAAAGTCCTCAACAAATCAAGACTAGGAGAGAATTTCCTCAAACTATGACAGGGTATCTACAAAAACATACAGTTAATATGACCATATTTAATGGTCAAAGACTGATCATTCCCTAAAATCAATAACAATATGAGAAAGTCTGATCTTGTTGGGTGCAGTAGTGTACACCTGTAATCCCAGTATATGCATATAATCCCAATGATTTGGGAAACTAAGGCAGGGGGATCACAAGCTAGAGACTAGCCTCAACAATTTAGTGAGACCCTAAACTATTTAGCAAGATCTTTTCTCAAAATAAAAACTAAAGGCCTGATATGGTGGTGCACACCAGTAATCCCAGCATCTGGGGAGGCTGACGTAGGAGGTTCACAAATTCAAAGTCAGCCTCAGCAATTTAGTGAGGCCCTAAGCAACTTAGCAAGACCCTGTCTCTAAATAAAAATATAAAAATGGGCTAGAGATGTGGCTCAGTGGTTGAGTACCCCTGGGTTCAATACCTGGTACCAAAAAGAATAATAATAATTAAAATAATTAAATAAATTTAAAAGGCTGGGATGTAGCTCAGTGGTAAAGCATCCCCGAGTTCAATTCTCAGTGCCAAAAAGAAAAAAGAAAGTTTGATCTCACCACTTATATTCAATATTATAATAGTGGATATAGCTAGTTCAATAAGTCAAGAAAAGAAGAAAAAGATATTTAGACTATAAAGTAAGAAATAAAACTAGATTTGGAGATGCTATGATCCTCCATGTTGAAAATTCTATGAAATCTACAAAGAGCTACTAGAGTAAGTTAATTTAACAACGTTGAAAAATGCAAAAATGGGCTGAGGATGTGGCTCAAGCGGTAGTGCGCTTGGCATGTGTGCGGTCCAGGTTCGAACCTCAGCACCACATACAAACAAAGATGTTGTGTCTGCCGAAAACTAAAAAAAAGAAATATTAAAATTATCTCTCTTAAAAAAAAATTTAAAAAAAGAAAAATGCAAAAATAATCATACTTCAAATATTAGCAAGGAAAAATTAGAAATTGAAAATTTTTAAAAGATCACCTACAGGGCTGGGGCTATAGCTCAGTGGTAGGGCACTTGCCTTACACGTGTGAGGCATTGGGTTCGATCCTCAGCATTGCATAAAATAAATAAATAAATAAAGATATTGTGCCCATCTACAACTAAAAAAAATATTTTAAAAAAAGATCACTTACGGGGCTGGGGTGGTGGTTCAGAGGTAGAACACTTGCCTATTGTGTGCGGGGCACTGGGTTCAATCCTCAGCACCACATAAAAATAAAGTAAAGGTATTGTGTCCAACTAAAACAAAATATTTTTTAAAAAAAGATCACTTACCATAGTATCAGAAATATTACTATTTAAATCTTATAAAACTGGTACAATATCCATACCCTGAAAACTCAAAATGTGATTAGAGAAATTAAAAATAACCTAAACATGGGTCGGGAATATAACTCAGTTGGTAAAGTGCTTGCTTCACATGCACAAGGCCCTGGGTTCAATTCTCAGCACCACACACACACACACACACACACACACAGAAAAAAAAAACCACCTAAACATGGAAAGATATGCCATGTTCATGGATCAAGCCCAAATATTGTTATACTAGATGTTATTTCTCTGCCAAAGTGATCTAGAAATGCAATGTAATCTCAAAATCCCAGCAAACATTTTTCCTCAAAATTCATATGGAAATGTTAAGGGCCTACAATAGTCAAAACAACTTTTAAAAAAGGAAAAAAAGACCCTTTCATTTCAGTTTATTTATTTCAGAGAACTTCTCTTCTTTTTTATTATTAACTTTTTTATTAAGCAGAATGCATTACAATTCATATTACACATAGAGAGAACAATTTTTCATATCTCTGGTTGTATACAAAGTATATTCACACAATTCATGTCTTTATACTGTACTTTGGATAATAACATCCATCACATTCACCATCATTTCTAACCTCAAGAACTTCTCTTCTAAAGACACTGTTTAAAAAGTGAAAGGATTGACAGGCATGTTGACAACACCTGTAATCCCAGCAACTCAGGAGGCTGAGGCAGGAGGATTCCAAGTTAGAGGCCAGCCTGGACAACTTGGTAAGACCCTGTCTTAAAAATAAATAAATAGCTCCCTCTGGAAGATAGCGGCGAAGGGAATGCATCACCCCAGTGTGCCGCGTCACTGTGCGGGAGAAAGATGAGGTGAAACAGCTGAAGGCTATCTTGCTGGGAATTTCCAGTGAAATTGAGGTGCTCCAGAATCTAGTGGATGGATTTCCATCGCACGAGGTTCGGCTGCGGGGGCGCCGACGCGGGCGATTTCTCCGCAATGAGGGTCGCATGGCCTGATCGGCGGATCGCCCCGCAGCTGGAGTCTGCGGCTGGGAAGCGGCGAGGTGCCGGAGCGGGGGTGCAGCAATGCGGATTCTGGGGGCTCCTGCCAGGGGTGCAATGGCCGTGCTTAGTGCTGAGTTCCAGCTTTGAGACAGAGGAGAGAAGCGGTCCAGTTCGGTTCTCGACACCAGTCGGACCACGGAGGAGGAAAGCAGCTGCCATCTTGGAGAGCTGATGTAATCATCCCTGTTTTCTACTGATCTCAGCTCATTCAGCTATGGAACAGGTGATTTCAGGCTGGTATTTGCCTGCGTCTCGCAGACAGATCGCTCAGGCTCGGGGCGGGAGAACCAGTGGAGAATACTCCTAGGGGCTCGCTCCTGGCAAGGCGTGCGCCGGGCTCTGAGCGGCCGGATTCTGGTTCCCGGGGCTGCTTTGGCCCAGGGCCGGGGAACCTGCGGAGACTGCGTGTTGAGGCCAGCTCCAAGTGGAGCGTGTGCTGAGCTCGGGGCGGCTGGGTTCTGACTCCCGGAACAGTTTTGGCCCGGGGCTGGGGAGCCCGCGGGGACTGCGTCTTAGAGCCTGCTCCCAGTGGAGCATGCACCAAGCTGGGAGAGCTTGGAGCAGCCGGGCTCTGGCTCCCGGAGCTGCTTTGGCCTGGGGCAGGGGAACCCGCGGGGGTCGCTCCTTGGAGCCTGCTCCTAGCGGAGCGTGAGCCGGGATCGGAGAGGCCGGGTTCTGGCTCCCGGAAGCTGCTTTGGCCCAGGGTTGGGGAACCTGCGGTGACTGCTTCTCGGTCCGGGTCCTGCTGGGTGCTGTGGGGGCCAGGGGGGCAGAGTGGAGCTGCCGCCTGCGCCCAGAGCAGGCCAAGTGACCCGCCGGCGTGGTATCACGACACCCCAACTGCAGCTGGGGCTGAAGAGAGTAGCCGCCCACGCCTAGAACAGGACCAGCGACCCCATGGCGTGGTAGCCAAGTCACCCCATTTGGAGTAGGGGCTGTGCAGAGCCGCCGTCTGAGCCTGCAAGGTAGGCAGACCTGGGACCCACTGGCAGGACAGGCCCGGTAGCCTGCCAGCGTGGTGGACACGTAGCACCGAGGCAGTCACGTCACACTGGTTGGAGTGGGGGTGGAGCAGAGCCGCCACCCGTGTCCGGAAAAGGCCCAGCGACCCATTGGAGAGGCAGTCAAGTACCCCCATTGGGAGTGGGGGCTGAGCAGAACTGCCGCCCGAGCCCGCAAGGTAGGCAGACCTACAACCCACTGGCGGAACAGGCCTAGAGGCCTGCCAGCGTGGTAGACACGTCACACCAATTGGAGTAGGGGCCGAGCAGAGCCGCCGCCCACATCCGGATCAGGACCAACGACCCGAGGGCACGGTAGTTACGTCACCACAATTGGAGTGCGGGCAGAGCAGAGCCGCCACCCGCGCCCGCAGGGTGGGCAGACCTGCTACCGACCAGCGTGGTAGACAAATCACCCTAATTAGAGGAGGAGCACAGCCACTACCCGCCCTGCAAGGGAGATTTTCCAACTATACAAGAGCAATATAAATAAATAGGGGGAAAATTTCAAAAACACAACAGTTTCACCAAGCAGAAAGAAACGCGAGCAGTATGAAAAGACAAGGAAAGAAAGGACCACAAGCAATGCAGGTCAACTCAACTTTAGAAGAGGTAATAGCTGCAACAGATGGAATGTCAGATAAAGAGTTCAGGATATACATGCTTCAGATGATCTGGAGTCTCAAGGAAGACATGAGACACCAAAATCAGACAATGAAAGATCACTTTGACAAGGAACTACATAAACAAATCCAGGAAGTAAAAGATCAATTACACAGGGAGATAGAGGTAATAAAAAACAAACAAATAGAAATCCTAGAAATGCAGGAAGCAATAAACCAACTTAAAAACTCAATTGAGAATACTACCAGCAGAGTAGATCACTTAGAAGATAGAACATCAGACAATGAAGACAAAGTATTTCAACTTGAAAAGAACATAGACAGCTCAGCAAGACTGCTAAGAAACCATGAGCAGCACATCCAAGAAATATGGGATAACATTAAAAGACCAAACTTAAGAGTCATTGGGATACAGGAAGGCACAGAGCTCCAAACCAAAGGAATAAACAATCTATTCAATGAAATAATACGAGAAAA
Organism: Spermophilus citellus; assembly: GCF_964194105.1. Taxonomy (NCBI): domain Eukaryota; kingdom Metazoa; phylum Chordata; class Mammalia; order Rodentia; family Sciuridae; genus Spermophilus; species Spermophilus citellus. The sequence continues at coordinate 251,735,172 of NC_138183.1, read as the reverse complement.
CTTCCCAGACTTGAAGAATGAGACAGAATCCCAAATCCTAGAAGCCTACAGGACGCCGAATGTGCAAAATCATAAGAGATCCACACCTAGACACATTATAATGAAGATGCCCAACATACAGAATAAGGAGAGAATTTTAAAAGCTACAAGAGAAAGGAAGCAGATTACATTTAGGGGTAAACCAATCAGGATAACAGCTGATCTCTCAACACAGACTCTGAAAGCTAGAAGATCCTGGAATAACATATTTCAAACACTGAAAGAAAATGGGTTCCAACCAAGAATCGTGTATCCGGCGAAATTAAGCTTCAGGATGGAAGATGAAATTAAAACCTTCCACGATAAACAAAAGTTAAAAGAATTTGCAGCTAGAAAACCATCTCTTCAAAAAATCCTTGGCAAAACATTACAGGAAGAGGAAATGGAAAGTAACAATGAAAACCAACAGTGGGAGGTAGGACAGTAAAGGGGGGAAAGTAATCAAAGAGGAAAACAAATCAGGTTTAGTAACATTAATAAACAAATATGGCTGGAAGAACAAACCATATCTCAATAATAACCCTAAATGTTAATGGCTTAAACTCACCAATTAAGAGACACAGGCTAGTTGAATGGATCACAAAACAAGACCCAACAATATGCTGCCTACAGGAGACGCATTTGATAGGAAAAGATATACATAGACTGAAGGTGAAAGGTTGGGAAAAATCATACCACTCATATGGACTGCGGAAACAAGCAGGAGTGTCCATACTCATATCTAATAAAATAGATTTCAAGCCAAAGTTAATCAAAAGGGATAAAGAGGGACACTACATACTGCTCAAGGGAACCATACACCAACAAGACATAACAATCATAAATATATATGCCCCAAACAATGGTGCAGCTATGTTCGTCAAGCAAACTCTTCTCAAGTTCAAGAGTCTAATAGACCACCATACAATAATCATGGGAGACTTCAACACACCTCTCTCACCACTGGACAGATCTTCCAAAGAGAAGTTAAATAAGGAAACTATAGAACTCAATAACACAATTAACAACCTACACTTAATTGACATATATAGAATATACCACCCAACATCAAGCAGTTACACTTTTTTCTCAGCAGCACATGGATCCTTCTCAAAAATAGATCATATATTATGTCACAGGGCAAGTCTTAGACAATATAAAGGAGTAGAGATAATACCATGCATCTTATCTGATCATAATGGAATGAAACTGAAAATCAACAATAAAAGAAGGAAGGAAAAATCATGCATCACTTGGAGAATGAACAATAGGTTACTGAATGATCAATGGGTTTTAGAAGACATCAAGGAGGAAATTAAAAACTTCTTAGAGTTAAAGGAAAACACAGACACAACATATCGGAATCTATGGGACACATTGAAAGCAGTTCTAAGAGGAAAATTCATTGCATGGAGTTCATTCCTTAAAAAAAGAAAAAACCAACAAATAAATGATCTCATACTTCATCTCAAAATCCTAGAAAAAGAAGAGAAAAACAACAGCAAAAGAAGTAGAAGGCAAGAAATAATTAAAATCAGAGCTAAAATTAATGAAATTGAAACAAAAGAAACAATTGAAAAAATTGACAAAACTAAAAGTTGGTTCTTTGAAAAAATAAATAAAATCGACAGACCCTTAGCCATGCTAACGAAGAGAAGAAGAGAGAGAACTCAAATTACTAGCATAGGGATGAAAAAGGCAATATCACAACAGACACTTCAGAAATACAGAAGATAATCAGAAATTATTTTGAATCCTTATACTCCAATAAAAGAAGATAGTGAAGGCATAGATAAATTTCTTAAGTCATATGATCTGCCCAGATTGAGTCAGGAGGATATAGACAACCTAAACAGACCAATAACAATAGAGGAAATAGAAGAAACCATCAAAAGACTACCAACCAAGAAAAACCCAGGACCGGATGGGTATACAGCAGAGTTTTACAAAACCTTTAAAGAGGAACTAACACCAATACTTTTCAAGCTATTTCACGAAATAGAAAAAGAGGGAGAACTTCCAAATACATTCTACGAGGCCAACATCACCCTGATGCCTAAACCAGACAAAGACACTTCAAAGAAAGAAAACTACAGACCAATATCTCTAATGAACCTAGATGCAAAAATCCTCAATAAAATTCTGGTGAATCAGATTCAAAAACATATCAAAAAAATTATACACCATGATCAAGTAGGATTCATCCCTGGGATGCAAGGCTGGTTCAATATACGGAAATCAATAAATGTTATTCACCACATCAACACACTTAAAAATAAGAACCAGGGCTGGGGATGTGGCTCAAGTGGTAGCACGCTCGCCTGGCATGTGTGCGGCCCGGGTTCGATCCTCAGCACCACATACCAACAAAGATGTTGTGTCCGCCGAGAACTAAAAAAAAATAAATATTAAAAATTCTCTCTCTCTCTCTCTCTCTCTCTCTCTCTCTCTCACTCACTCTCTTTAAAAAAATAAAAGAATAAAATTAAAAAAATAAGAACCATATGATCATCTCGATAGATGCAGAAAAAGCATTCGACAAAGTACAGCATCCCTTTATGTTCAAAACTCTAGAAAAATTAGGGATAACAGGATCATACCTCAACATTGTAAAAGCAATCTATGATAAGCCACAGGCCAGCATCATTCTGAATGGAGAAAAATTGAAGGCATTCCCTCTAAGATCTGGTACAAGACAGGGATGCCCTCTCTCACCACTTCTGTTCAACATAGTCCTCGAAACACTGGCCAGAGCAATTAGACAGACGAAAGAAATTAAAGGCATAAAAATAGGAAAAGAAGAACTTAAATTATCACTATTTGCAGATGACATGATTCTATACCTAGTAGACCCATAAGGGTCTACAAAGAAACTATTAGAGCTAATAAATGAATTCAGCAAAGTGGCAGGATATAAAATCAACACGCATAAATCAAATGCATTCCTGTATATCAGCGACAAATCCTCTGAAACGGAAATGAGGACAACTACTCCATTCACAATATCCCCCCCAAAAATAAAATACTTGGGAATCAAGCTAACAAAAGAGGTGAAAGACTTATACAATGAAAACTACAGAACCCTAAAGAGAGATATAGAAGGGCTGGGGATGTGGCTCAAGCGGTAGCGCGCTCGCCTGGCATGCGTGCGGCCCGGGTTCAATCCTCAGCACCACATACCAACAAAGATGTTGTGTCCGTCGAGAACTAAAAAATAAATATTAAAAATTCTCTCTCTCTCTCTCTCTCCCCTCTCTCACTCTCTCTAAAAAAAAAAAAATAAAGTGTTAAAAAAAAAAAAAGAGAGATATAGAAGAAGACCTTAGAACATGGAAAAATATACCCTGTTCATGGATAGGCAGAACTAACATCATCAAAATGGCGATATTACCAAAAGTTCTCTATAAGTTCAATGCAATGCCAATCAAAATCCCAACAGCATTTCTTGTAGAAATAGATAAAACAATCATGAAATTCATATGGAATAATAAAAGACCCAGAATAGCAAAAACAATGCTAAGCAGGAAGTGTGAATCAGGCGGTATAGCGATACCAGACTTCAAACTATACTACAGAGCAATAGTAACAAAAACAGCATGGTACTGGTACCAAAACAGGCGGGTGGACCAATGGTACAGAATAGGGGACACAGTAACCAATCCACAAAACTACAACTATCTTATATTTGATAAAGGGGCTAAAAGCATGCAATGGAGGAAGGATAGCATCTTCAACAAATGGTGCTGGGAAAACTGGAAATCCATTTGCATCAAAATGAAACTGAATCCCTTTCTCTCGCCATGCACAAAAGTTAACTCAAAATGGATCAAGGAGCTTGATATTAAATCAGAGACACGGCGTCTGATAGAAGAAAAAGTTGGCTATGATCTACATACTGTGGGGTCGGGCTCCAAATTCCTCAATAGGACACCCATAGCACAAGAGTTAACAACTAGAATCAACAAATGGGACTTATTCAAACTAAAAAGTTTTTTTCTCAGCAAAAGAAACAATAAAAGAGGTAAACAGGGAGCCTACATCCTGGGAACAAATCTTTACTCCACACACTTCAGATAGAGCCCTAATATCCAGAGTATACAAAGAGCTCAAAAAATTAGACAATAAGATAACAAATAACCCAATCAACAAATGGGCCAAGGACCTGAACAGACACTTCTCAGAGGAGGACATACAATCAATCAATAAGTACATGAAAAAATGCTCACCATCGCTAGCAGTCAGAGAAATGCAAATCAAAACCACCCTAAGATACCATCTCACTCCAGTAAGATTGGCAGCCATTATGAAGTCCAACAACAACAAGTGCTGGAGAGGATGCGGGGAAAAGGGTACACTTGTTCATTGTTGGTGGGACTGCAAATTGGTGCAGCCAATTTGGAAAGCAGTATGGAGATTTCTTGGAAAGCTGGGAATGGAACCACCATTTGACCCAGCTATTCCCCTTCTCGGTCTATTCCCTAAAGACCTAATAAGAGCATGCTACAGGGACACTGCTACATCGATGTTCATAGCAGCACAATTCACGATAGCAAGATTGTGGAACCAACCTAGATGCCCTTCAATAGATGAATGGATAAAAAAAATGTGGCATTTATACACAATGTAGTATTACTCTGCATTAAAAAATGACAAAATCATAGAATTTGGAGGGAAATGGATGGCATTAGAGCAGATTATGCTAAGTGAAGCTAGCCAATCCTTAAAAAACAAATGCCAAATGACTGCTTTGATATAAGGGGAGTAACCAAGGACAGGGTAGGGACGAAGAGCTTGAGAAGAAGATTAACATTAAACAGGGATGAGAGGTGGGAGGGAAAGGGAGTGAGAAGGGAAATCGCATGGAAATGGAAGGTGATCCTCAGGGTTTTACAAAATTACATATAAGAGGAAATGAGGGGTAAGAGAAGAATAATACAAGTGGAAGAAATGATTTACAGTAGAGGGGGTAGAGAGAGATAAGGGGAGGGGAGGGGAGGGGAGGGGAGGGGAGGGGGGATAGTAGAGAATAGGATAGACAGCAGAATACATCAGACACTAGAATGGCAATATGTAAATCAATGGAAGTGTAACCGATGTGATACAGCAATCTGTATACGGGGTAAAAATGGGAGTTCATAACCCACTTGAATCAAACTGTGAAATATGATATATTAAGAACTATGTAATGTTTTGAACGACCAACAATAAAAAATAAATAAATAAGGGCTGGGGATGTGGCTTAAGCGGTAGTGCGCTCGCCTGGCATGCCTGCGGCCCGGGTTCGATTCTCAGCACCACATACAAACCAAGATGTTGTGTCCGCCAAAAACTGAAAAATAAATATTAAAAAAATTCTCTCTCTCTTTGAATGAGAAGTCACTCATTATTTCTTAAAAAAAATAAATAAATAAATAAGCAAGCCTGGGGCTCTTTGTCCCTCTGCTGTTGAAGGCCTTTTTTTAATATTTATTTTTTAGTTGTAGTTGGACACAATACCTTTAATTTATTCATATATTTTTATGTGGTGCTGAGGATTGAACCCAGGGTCTCGCATGTGCAAGGCGAGCGCTCTACCACTGAGCCACAACCCCAGCCCATTAAGGCCTTTTTTTAATGTACTCTAAATATTAGACTCATTTCTAGGTTGTCCTCTTACACCCTCTTCTTGAGGTTCTGAGGTATGGAACTAAAGACTTATGTTTTCAGCTTTTTTGATGGTCAAATCCATCTTTTCACTTTAGCTTAATACTAATTTTTGAAGCACAAAAGTTTTTTGTTTTGTTTTGTGGTGCTGGGGATAGAACCCAGAGCCTCTCACCCATGCTAAGCAAGCACTCAATCACTGACCTATACCCCTAGCCCTTGAAGCACAAAAATTTTTAATATTGGATGAAGTCCAGTTAATCTATTTTCTTTTGATTACTTGTGCTTTAAAAGTCATATGTTAGAAAACACTGGCCAATCCAAGGTCATGAAGATTTGTTTTCTTCTAAGACTTACATTATTAACTCAGATTTAGGTCTTTGATCCATTTTTAGTTAATTTTTATATATGATATCATCTAACCACTTTTTAGAATGTATTAAATGGTTTACCATAAAGTTACTAAGGGAAAAAATACCAGTCAAATTCACCACTACAGAAAGCCAACTCCTATGTTACCACATGAGATAAAAAAGGTATGTGGGAGTTGGAACAGTAAGTACCCAGCTGATTACTCAATGAGGAGTCACAATAGTTCAAGAATTTTAAATCAAAGCAGGTACATGGCAGACTAGCTCCCACAGTTACATACCAGGGGATGAGCCAACTCTCAGGAATTCTGATAATAAGAGCTATCCTTTTGCTCCTCTTTGCTAATCCAAGTTCAAAAAGAAAAGAAATGGCCTGGTGTGGTGGCACACATTTATAACCTAGTAGTTCTGGAGGCTGAGGCAGGAAGATCACAAATTCAAAGCCACCCTCAGCAATTTATCAAGTCCCAAAGCAACTTAATGAGACCCTATCTCTAAATAAAATATAATAAAAAGGGCTAAGGATATGTCTCAATTGTTAAGTGCCACTGGGTTCAATACCTGGTACAAGAAGGAAAGGGAGGTTGTGGGGAGAGAGAGATAAAGCAGGGAGAGGGAGGAGAGGAAGGGAAAGAAAGGAAAAGAAAAAGTCAGTCTCACTCAAATGTGGTCCTGTCAACTTCTCTATTAAAAGCACCAGTCCTGGGCTGGGGATATGGCTCAAGCGGTAGTGCGCTCGCCTGGCATGCGTGCGGCCCGGGTTCGATCCTCAGCACCACATACAAACAAAGATGTTGTTTCCGCTGAAATCTAAAGAATAAATATTAAAAAATTCTCTCCCTCCCTCCCTCCCTCCCTCCCTCCCTCCCTCCCTCTCTCTCTCTCTCTCTCTCTCTCTCTCTCTCTCTCTCCCCTCACTCTCTCTTTAAAAAAAAAAAAAAGCACCAGTCCTTATTCCCTTTCCCAACAAACTACAAGACACCAAAATTAAATTTAGGGGAAAAGAGTCTCTTTGACACCAAAAGCTAAACTATAGGGAAGAGATAAAGATGGAACTATCCTAACCATATAATCATATATATTAACAGCAAAGAAGTCCTTCTTAATTACAAGGACTAGTATTCTTATGTAGTATTTTGAAAAAAAAAAGTTCCAACTTGGAAATGTTTTTCTTAATGTTCAAAAACATTTGAACATTAAAAAAATTCCAAACTGTATAAAATTAAATTACATCAACAAACATGGGAGAGATGAGTATGTACTAAGTGGTAGAGCACTTGTCTAGGCATGCACAAGGCCCTGGGATCAATCCCCAAAATAAAATAAAAAGTAAACAAGGGAATAAAAATTTATTTTCAAAATATAGGTAAATAAATATAATGTAAATAAAAGAGATAGGAAAAAAACAGCAAAATGAATAGAGACTGCCAGGTACAGTGGTACACACCTGTAATTGCAGTTATTCAGAAGTCTGAGGCAGGAAGATTGCAAATTCAAGGCCAGCCTGGGCAACTTAGCAAGACCCTTAAAATAACATAAGAATAAAAAGGGGGCTGGGTTTGTGGCTCAGTGGTAAAACACTTGCCTAGTATGCGTGAGGCACTGGGTTCGATCCTCAATGCCACATTAAAAAAAATAAATAAACAAACAAAATAAAGGTACTGTGTCCATCTACAAATTAAAAATTTTTCAAAGAATAAAAAGGGGTAGGGGTACAGCTCAGTAGAAGAGTGCTAGCCTATCGTGCATGAAACCCTGGATTCAATGCCCAGTAATACTAAAGAAATAAATACCTATGAATATTAATTCCCCACCATTTCATCCATATTCCCTTATTTCATCTCTCCTCTTTTTATCTTCACTTCAGTAAGGATATAATAAAAAGTAGTCTCCAGATTTGAGCAAGAGGGATGAACAGGACCAATTATGTTTCACTAAGTAGATATTTGTGAGACAAGTAGTTCTACATGGTGAATAATATATAAAGTGGAATTATAAATAAGTGGACAAGTACACAATGTATAATGGTATTACATATATTTAAATGTAATGAGATATTTTAAACCACACAAGAATTTATCTCTCTTAATGGGCATCATTCTACAAAGGGGATTATTCTCATTGACAGAAGGCACCAAATATGGTCTGAGGTTTTTTTATTCTAATAAGCAAATCAGACATCATTAGAGAAGGAACATGAAGCTATTTTAAAATTAATAAGTAATAATCCTGTATTACAAAAGGCAAAATTAACAAAAAATTCAATTAGATAACATAGGAAAGGGGCTCGGGATATGGCTCAAGTGATAGCATGTTCGCCTGGCATGCGTGAGGCACTGGGTTCGATCCTCAGCACCACATAAAAATAAAATAAAGATATTGTGTCCATCTAAAACTAAAAAATAAATATTAAAAAAAAGATAACACAGGAAAGAAGAGAAAATCCTGTCCCTCAAAAAGCCAAGAATTCTAATCCTAAAGAATATAAGAGTGTTATATTACTAGAAGGAGTGGAACAAGCAACACAAGTCAGTTTCCAGAATATGAACCCCATTTTAGTCACACATGATATTACAGAGGAACTCATAAATAGAATAGTATTACTGACAAAGCCATTCCACTGGAGTTTAGGAGATACATTTGTAATAGAGAAGGAAAAATAAGTCTCATCAGCATAGAAATGATAAAATTTAAAAGCAGAAAAACTGTCTGAACTTAAAAATAAAGAATGATGCAGAACAAAGGAAGAAAAACATTACTGGTGACTGAACTTTGGGGACTACACTCCAAGTTAACAAAAGAAGCACCTTGAACATATCTCTATTAGAGTCCCTACCATACTACATTTCATTTGCAGAGCTGCCTCTCCTTCCCATGACCTCTGTGGCAAAGCAGATGTTAAGTTTATTGAATCAATGTATGAATAGTTAGGGACCAGAAAAGAAAGGGGAAAAAAAACACAAATCATTAGAAAGGCTAGGAAACTAGAGAGAATACTGGGTTACTGCTTATTAATTCAGCATTAAAATGTCCCAAAACAGGACTATTTTGAATAGGAGATCATCTGAAGTATTCCTGATCTAGAGAAAAAGTACCCTGCTACCATACTGATAGAATAGATTTAAGAACAAAGAAAACTGAAGCTGGATGGCTCTACAAAAATCTAGTTCCCCCAAAGAGAGGTGACCTTATTTTAGGCACTGAGATAAATCAACTGAGCAATAAAGATGATAATATACACTGAATTCAGAGGCATACTATTAATTTTGTATAGATAAATAATTCATTTTTTAATATTTATTTTTAGGTGTAGATGGACACAACACAATACCTTTATTTTTATGTGATGCTGAGGATCAAACTTGGGCCCTGCCCGTGCTAGGCACTCTACCGCTGAGCCACAATCCCAGCCCAATAAATAATTCTTTAGCTTCTGGAAATTTGGTGATTAATGAATGAGATGCCAGATGAAGCTGAATAAACTGTGATGGACCAATTTAAAGCAGTCTGATAACAGTATTAGAGGAATGCTAAATAAATAATAATAGTAATAAGGGCATAATTAATGGTGCATAAGAGGGAGTTAAGGGATTCTTGGCCAATTTCCTTTGTGAGCTTCACTGAGTAATTCATGTCACTAATTGGTATGAATAAACAGCTTTATGGAGTGGAAGTTAGTATTATGAGCCCTAACAGCTGAAGAGAAGACTTAGGCTGCAGTTGGCTATTAGAGGTGATTGGCCATGAACAAAAGACTCAATTTTCATTATGTACTTTATGTGCAATACATTTTTGTACAGAGTCACCTATTCTTTATCACAGGGATATAAAAATAGACTAAACAAAATTGCTTTGAGCTTTTAAAATAATAGTTAAATTAAAATGAAGTCACTGTGACACGTTTAAAATTTGTATTAGCATAATAAACAGGTGGTTATCCCATAAATGATACTCAATACTTCCTCCCTAGTAATAATAACAATAATAAAAACCATTCCCTTGTTCTTATGAGCTTTTCATTTTTTTCAAAGCACTTTCACAAATATTAATTGAAGACGCAGTCTTATGTATAATCTGACCACTCCTTGTACAAGCATATTAAGTATGGGTTTATGTTACAGGAAATACTCCTATCTCCTCCCTAGTAGTAATAATATACTCCCTTTTATTTTCATGGATTTTCATTTCTTTCAAAGCACTTTTATACATATCAACTAGAACAGTGAAATTAGGAATGATCCTTCCCTTCTTTGCATCATCCCAAGGGTGTAATCCAAAAAAAAAAAAAAGAAGAGAATCTAAAAATCAATAAGTAAACTAGATGATTTTGAGGCAGTTAACCCCTAATTCCTGAATATGAATTTGGATCACCCAACAGTCTCTGAACAGAGCAACTCTCCAGAACATTAAGTGAATTCTCCCTTTCTTTTAGGCATAAACTTAGGAGGCAGTTAAAAAGAGTGATTAAGATATTATAAGTATCCTGGGTGCGATGGCCCATGCCTGTAATCTCAGCGGTTTGGGAGGCCGAGGCAGGAAGATCGGGAGTTCAAAACCAGCCTCAGCAACTTAGCCAGGCACTAAAAAACTCAGTAAAACCCTGTCTCTAAATAAAATACAAAATAGGACTGGGATGTGGCTCAGTGGTTGAGTGCTCCTGAGTTCAATTCCCAGTACCAAAAAAAAAAAGATAAGTATGAACACAAGATAGAAAATTAAAACTAGCTACAACTCCTCTGTATGAACACCAGGCCTAAAGTATATTGAATACTCAATAAATCATTGCAATTATTGCTAAAAGAAGAGCATTCTACTCAAACTCAAGATTATCTGTTCAGAAGATGAAAATAAAAATCTCATATTTTTTATTACTTTTCCACCACAATTACTATTTTTATGTGTATGTACAAGAAACCAGAACCTAAACAAAATTGGAATCACAGGGCAAAGGCTGAGATCTATTAAAAATTTAAAGATACAAACAGTTGGAAGCTAGATTCCAAGGGCCAACGCAAGGCAAGGCAAGGCAAGGCAAGGCAAGGCAATGGGGGCCTGATGGCCCTTAATTCAGCAAGCAAGCATTTTTTCAAGTCCTCATTCTTAAGCTAAAATTTAGTCCAAAGAAGCAGTTTCAAAAGGTAGAATTATGGATAGTAGGGGATAGGAAAGGTAGCAGAATACAACAATTACTAATAGGGCATTATGTAAAATTGTGGATGTGTAACCGACGTGATTCTGCAATCTGCATTTGGGGTAAAATTGGGGGTTCATAACCCACTTCAATCTAATGTATGAAATATGATATGTCAAGAGCTTTGTAATGTTGTGAACAACCAATAAAAAAAAATTTAAAAATAAATAAATAAATAAAGATAGGGTCTCCCTAAAAAAAAAAAAAAAAAAAAAAGGTAGAATTATTACCTACATATTTGTGTCTTTAGAGTATTCATCTTGTAACAGAATTACAAAAATAGTTTCTTCCTTTTGTCTGGTATGACCAAGATGAAGGGAGATACTTTGAGATAAACAACAACTTGAGTTGCTGGAAATCTGGATATAAATTAAAATATTAAATTGATTTTCGTTTTACAAAGTTTGCAATTATACTAAGAAAACCTGAAACTTAAAACAACCCAATTGGGGTTGTAGCTCAGCAGTAGAGCGTTTGCCTAGCATGTGCGAGGCCCTGGGTTCCATCCTCAGCACCACATAAAAATAAATAAAATAAAGGTAATGTGTCCAACTACAACTAAAAAATAAATATTTTTTAAAAATTTTAAAAAACAAAACAACCCAATGGTGATAAACTTCATAAACATTTATTATATAACATATACCTTTCTAGTATAGCTTTTTGGTTGTTTCCAGTTTAATACACAACATATTTTCTTAAAACTAGGACTAATGGTCACTAAAACCCCGAAACCACTTCAGTTTTGGCATATAGTGAAATACAATATTAATACTAGTCAAAATCATTTTCAGTAAAAGTATTCTCTATGTATTCTTTTGTTTAACTAGATGGTAACAAATACTTCACTAAATTTTTTACCTGAGGCTGTATACAGAGTAGTCAGAGAAGCAACAGTCAGGTAGGTATCATTCTTGTATCTATATGGTTTTATAGATCATCTTTCAATGGAGTTGCCAGACAAAATAATGCAGGCTAAAATTTTACATGAGACATACTTGTACTAAAAAAAGTTATTATCATCAGAAATTCAAATTTAAATGGGCATCCTGCATTTTTACTTACTAAATCTGGCAGCTCTTTCAGTATAAGTCTGTTTCAGAAAATACCAAATTCATCGCCAGTAAGAGATTTAGTCTTGTAAGAGCTGTGTAATTCTTTACCTTTTTGTAACTTCTTGAGGACCAAGTCACCACAAATGCTTCTTGCAGAAGCAACTGTAACAGAATACAAAGAAATATCATAAATAAAACAATTAAATGGATTTTATTTTTTAAAATAAGGACTAGAGATATAGCTCAGTGGTAGGCTGTTTGCCTAGAATGGGAAAGGCCCAAGATCAATTTCCAGCACTCCCCCCAACCCCCACCCTAACACATCAACTGTCAAGTCTGAAAACACTATTTATAGATGCATAACATCAAAAAGAGACCCTATTAATGAGTTCAGTTAAAAAAAAAAGAAAAAGAAAAGGAAAGAAAGAAAGAATGAATGAATGAATCAAAGAAGTACCATGAGGCTGCAATTACTGTTTGGGGGGCAGAATCATTTCTTTGCAATGATAACCAAATGGCAAGCCTACCTATAGTCAACAACTACTTATATTTAACACTAGGACATCCCCTTTGGATACTACAACACCTTACAGAAAAGGAGTATGAGAAAACTGCAAATTGAAGCTAGTAATTTGAGTATATATAATTATATTCCAGTGTAAATTAAAAATTTGGCCCTACTTTTAACCAATTTTACTCTCAAATATATTTTACTACACTATCAGGTAAGAATTCTTTATACCTACAATTCTAAATCTAAACATTAGAACATTTAGAGCAATAACTCTTCAGGACAGATGGTGAAGGAGGAGGCAGGCACTTAAGAAGGGTTTTGATCAGACCACCTGGAAGTTTTTTCTTTAAGACTCTAAGAACACTGTCACAGGAGCCAATAGAAATATCTCTATCCCTTAGAAAATGTGTATTCTGCATGCAGGGAATAATGATTCCGAATCATTGAACTAGAGTGAGAAATACCACCATTCTTCAAACGTATATTGTCCAATGCAATAGTTAGAAGCTACAAGTAGCTATTTAAAATTTGGCTAGATTAAATTAAAATTTCAGTTCCTCAGCCACAGTAGTCATATTTCAAGTGGTCAACAGTACAGATAAAGAACAAATCTGTCATCACAAAAAGGTTATATTAGAAAGCAAGGCTCTACATCTCCAGATTTTAAATGATTCTGAATGAGATAGGTACAGTGGTGCACACCTATAATCCTGGTGACCTAGAAGGTTAAGGCAGGAGAACTGCAAATTGGAGGCCAGCTTAGAAAACTTAATGAGACCCTGTTTCAAAATAAAAATAAAAAGAGCTGAGGGTATAGCTCAGTGGTACAACACCCCTAGATTCAAATCCCAGTACCCTCCCAAAATGATTCTGAACAAAAGACATACTTCAAAAGGCCAGAGCCCAAGTATCACTGAATATTTAGCAAAAGACTGTCTTCTTTTTTTCTGAATGTTTCTCATAGGCACATACTGGTTCTAACATAAGGGAAAATGGGTCATTGAGACAGAGATGGAAGATATAAGTAGATATAATCAAGTTAAGATTAAGTCACATTGGATTAGGGTGGCAGGTCTACACTAATGACTAATAAAGAGCAAAGGACAATCACAAGAAAAAAAGCCACAACCTAATTATCTTCCTGTATGCGTAAGATATTTCTAAAATACATATCACACCATGTCTTTAATGTCCCTTCTTAGTTTTAATGAGTATCATATCAACAACTGTTGGAAACAAGCCACTTTGGGTGAACATTCTCAAAGAGAACAATCATTTCACCCGCTCCACAGCCCATCTAGTCACCAGTTTTCAGCTAGACTTCTGGTGTACCTACTAAAGTAATAATGTGCTATCCTTCAGAGGCAAAGATGACAGTAGGGTCTTATCTGTAAAATACACATTTTCAAGCATGTATTCTCCAAAATTCCCTGCACTGAAGAGTACCTTTAAAGTGAGCAAGGGGTGCTATAATATATAGCATTTCCCAAACATTCTGTTGCACAGTTTACATTGGCAAATAAAGGTTGTAAGAAGATCCACAATAAAGATTGAACTCGGGGCACTCAACCACTGAGCCACATCTCCAGCCCTATTTTGTAATTAATTTAGAGTATATTTTGTATATTTATTTAGGGTCTCACTGAGTTGCTTAGAGCCTTGCCATTGCTGAGACTGACCTTGAATTTGTAATCCTCCTGTCTCAGCCTCCCAAGCCACTGGGATTACAGATGTGAACCACTACGCCTGGTGAAACCCATGTTATTTTAACCAGCATTTCACAATTTAGATGACTACATAACTCCTTTCCATAACTCTAATATAATTAAACATCTTAATCCACACATTTTTGGAAAAAATTGTGATAAGTAATCATATTGGTTAAAACTTTCAACAGTTATCTGAAAGAAAAAACTAGTCATCTCTCTGCTTTTCATAAATGGATCCTTTCAGATATAAAATCTGCTAGTTTAGGAGCTGGGCATGGTGGCACACACTGGTAGTCCCAGCTAGTTGAGAGGCTGAGGCAGGAGGACCGCTTGAGTCCCAGAGTCAGGCCAACCTGAGCGAACAAAGTGAGAGCCCAAATCAAAAAAAAGAAAAGAAAATTTGCTAGTTTTGTGGGCTAAATTACATATCCCTAAAAGATACTTTGAAGTACTAAGTAGATATAATCAAGTTAGATTAAGTCACATTGGATTAGGGTGGTCCTAAATCCAGTGATTGCTAATGATATGAGAAGGCCAAGTGAAGGCACAAACACAAAGGACAACATCATATGAAGATGAAATGACACATCTACAAGCCAAAAAAAAGAAAGGATTGTTGGCAACCCCCAGAAGCAAGGAGAGGCTGAGAACAGATTTATCCCACAGAGTCTCCAGAAGGAAGCAACCACTTACACCTTTATATTGGACTTCTAGTCTCCAAAATTGTGAAGATACATTTAATTTTTTTAAAAGCCACCCAGTTAGTGATACTTTGTTACAGCAGCCCTGGATAACTAATACATATTCTTCCTCATCAGTGGTTTCAAACCAAATTTAAAAGATGCTACTTTGCAGTTCCAGATAAAGAAGGCAGACTTAACATATGCATCTATTAAACTTTCATAAAATAGAACAGAGATTTTTTTTAAAGACAAAAAGCTCACAAGGCTAAAAGAGAAAAGAAAAGCCAGGCATGGTGGCCCATGCCTGTAATTCTAGCAGCTCGGGAGGCTGAGGCAGGAGGATTGGGAGTTCAAAGCCAGTCGCAGCAAAAGCAAGGTGCTAATAAGCAACTCAGTGAGACCCTGTCTCCAAATAAAATCCAAAATACAGCTGGGGATGTGGCTCAGTGGTCGAGTGCCCTTGAGTTCAAACCCTGGTACCCCCCACCCCAAAAAAGAAAAGAATAATATAATAAAATTCTAGAAATTAAAAAACAGAAGGGCAATAGGAAAGGATTTTGAAGACCTGAGAAATTTAATTATAAGGAGAAAGGAGAAAAGCCATGAAACCACCTGAATTATACAACAAAATCCCCAAAGACTCAGGAATGGCAGTATCAGGATCTCTGGAAATAGGGTTAAGATGAGTTGAAATACTCAACTGAAAAAAATGAATTTCAGTAGAGCTTTACTTTCTCTCCTAGACTCATTCTAGGGACTGGTCCTCCCAAATTTGGTACAGGATAGGGGAGAAGCTGTTCTTCCAACATGAAAAACAGAAATCAGATCAAGTAGAAAAAGTAATAGCAACAGGAATTACAGAAAGCTTTTTGTTAAAAAAAAATTTCTGTTACTCAGAAAGATGAGATGTAGCCCTCAAACAAATGCAAGATGCTAAATAAAAAAGAACATAAAGAAAGTGGGGGCCAGGCAGTGGCACATGCCTATAATCCCAGCGACTCTGGAGGCTGAGAAAGAAGGTCACAAATTCAAGACCAGCTTCAGCAACTTAGTAAGGCCCTAAGCAATTTAGGGAGACCATCTCAAATAAAAAATAAAGGGTGGGGGCTGGGGTTGTGGCTCAGTGGCACAGCACTTGCCTAGCATGTGTGAGGCACCAGGTTTGACCCTCAGCACTACATATAAATAAATAAAAAATAAAGGTACATCAAACTAAAAAATATTTTTAAAAATAAAATAAATAAAGGGAATGGAGGTATAGTTCAGTAGTGAAGCATCTCTGGGTTCAATCCCCAGTAACATGACCCCCACAAAAAAAAAAAAAAAGAAAGAAAGAAAGAAAGAAAAAGAAAAGGGAAATGCTCTTGGAAATAAAAACTGTGATAGCAGAAATGAGGACATCCATTAAATGTTGGAAAAGAAATGTGAGAAAGTTGCCTAGAAAGTAGAAAAGAAGAAAAATAGGACAAAAAAGATTTTTAAAAAACAGTTTAGAAAATCCAATATCTAAATAATAAAAGTTGAAAAAGAAAAAAAAAGAAATGCAAGGTAAATTTTTATAGAAATTTTAAAGGACATGAGTTTATAAATTGAAAAGGCCCATTAAGCACTGAGCACAATGGAGGAAAATAGACCTACAACAAGGCACATCACTGTGAATTTTGAAAACAGGGACTGTAGTAGACTCACAAATATCCTATTCTCTTCTTCCTGAGCATACAACTTCACCATCTCCCTCACAAATGCAGAGCACTGTGGCAATAAGACTAATGGAAAGGGAGCAGGAATAATACACATGATTTCCAAGTCTACCCTGTGAAAATCTTTGACTTCTAATAAGCCTTGCTCCCTTTCCCCATCCTTAGCTGAATTGGAGAGACCTTAAAGAGCCTAGGGGAGGAATCAGTAAGACAAATAGCTTGGATCTTGCATGAAACAAAATACATTTCTATACGCACACTCATCAGACAATAGAATAAAGAAAAAAATAAACATTTTCTGTATTAAGCCACTAAGATTTCAGGGTTTGTTATGCACCTAGCATTATTTACCGTAATTAACACAAAGATAAAGATCATTTACTCTCCTAAGAACAACAGATCACACACAAAGTAATCAGAAAGACTATAGTTTTCAATAGCAACTCCTGAGGTTAGAAAACAATATGGAAATGTCATTAAAATTCTGAGAAATCAATTCTGACCTAGAATCCTACACTGAAACTATCACTCAGTTGTAGAGAGTAAACACTTTCAGAGATGTGATATCTCAAGAAATTTTCCTAGGGGCTGGGGATGTGGCTCAAGCAGTAGCCCGCTCGCCTGGTGTGCGTGCGGCCCGGGTTCGATCCTCAGCACCACATACCAACAAAGATGTTGTGTCCGCCGAGAACTAAAAAATAAATATTAAAAATTCTCTCTCTCTCTCTCTCTCTCCTCTCTCACTCTCTCTTTAAAAAAAAAAAAAAAAGAAATTTTCCTCCCCAACACTTTCTCAGAAGCTACTAGAGTCCGAGAGCCATCAAAGCAAGTAAAGAAGAAAAAAAAATAAAGATAATAGGATTCAGGAACCAAAAAATCCAACACAAGAGAAAAACTGAAGAAACATCCTGAATAACAATGAATGGAAGATCCCAAGACATTATTTGCCACAATCAGCAGGTATCAAGTCAAAATTAGAACAGGTCAGAAAATTCTAGTACAGAGTTTTTCACAAGGAAGAAATTGACAGGCTACCTGATGTGTTGGAACATAGTTGATAGTAGATTTAGATAAAAGCTGGAAGTTTGGGGGTTGCCTACATGATAAAAGTGCAGAAAACTAAACAATTAATGAAAGATAGAATTTAAAGAAAAGAATCACTTTTCTAGATGACCGTGAATGGCATTTTATGGTCATAATAATGAGAAAATATTGATGTTCATTTCTGGTGGGAAAATTAATAAGAAAAAACACACACGGTAGAATTGGAGATATGAAAGAGAGCTATCATATTCTATAGTGGGAAGACAATAAATCATACCTCAAAAAAGGAAAATCCATGTACAGCTACACAAACATGTTTATAAACCTGTAAATATTGAAATAATCAACTAAGAGTCGAAACTATTAGTCTCTAGGAGAAGAAAAGTATAAGCATGCAGGGAATTACAGGTCTTGTAAAAAGTTTCATTGAATCTTTTTTTTTTTTAAAGAAAGAGTGAAAGAGAGAGAGAGAGAGAGAGAGAGAGAGAGAGAGAATTTTTTAATATTTTTTTTTTTAGTTTTTGGCAGACACAACATCTTTGTTTGTATGTGGTGCTGAGGATCGAACCCGGGCCACACACATGCCAGGCAAGCGTGCCACCACTTGAGCCACATCCCCAGCCCCTCATTGAATCTTTTAACTTTTTAAAATATTTATTTATTTATTAGTTGTAGTTGCACACAGTACCTTATTTATATGTGGTGCAGAGGATCGAACCCAGGGCCTTGCACATGCCAGGAGAGCGCTCTAGCACTGAGCCACAACCCCAGCCCCAAATCTTTTAACTTTTAAAACCATGCTCATATATAACTTTGACGAAACCTAAAGCTACATAGCATATATATCTTTCTCAAAAAAACAATGATGTGGATTAAAAAAAACAAACAATGATGTGGAACTCTGCCTGAAAAGTATTGTTACTGAAAAGCACATGGCACAGTCCTTTTTTAAAAAACTGGTAACTATGAACATATGTACAGAAAAATATGGAATATATACTGAATGTTAGTTAATAATTATTTTGAGTGATTCAATAAGAAGTCTCACTGTCCACAATATGCTTCTGTATTGTAATGTTTTACATCAAGTACCAACTTTTTTCTGCCAAAAAAAATTATAGATATAATTGCATAAAGTTCAAAGACAATAAAGAAAAGAGTCCTCTATGTTAGACAGGCTTATGAAATCCATTAGGCTCAAAATGCCTATGGAATTCAGTTTCTTAACAATTACTGTGGCTCAAGTCCTATTTTGAGAGAAATCAACCCTGCACAAATTAATTCAACCATTTACAGACCAATCCTCACCCTAACCACTTAGTTAAGCATTTCTCTCATGAATAAGGGAAACTACCCAATCCTAATGAGTTCATTCAGAGTAACAGCAAACCAATTCATCACACTCTTAAGGATGTTTAACACTAAGTACACAAGGAGAAGAGAGGTTGTTCCTGTTTGGTATGCAAATATCTTAGAGTCCAGTGTACTATCCAATCTGAACTGATCTCCAAGTGACACTCTAAGGCTGATGGGACAACTTCATTACAAAGTATCCTTCAATAAACCTACACACACACAGGCAAAAAAAAAAAAAAAAAAGCTAGCACTTCCTAGATTCAAGAAAATTTATTTCAGAGCCGATCAAAATGTATCAGCTTTTTCTCTCTCTCAAATTTAAAAACAAAAGGCAAAAATGATGAAAGAAAAAGACCAAGTGGAAAGGATATTTTCAAACTAAACTACAGTTCAGGATTATGCTATCCATCACTTCTTTTCCCTTTCCTTTATTGTTTTACTTCTTTTGCAACTGCCTGTCTTGGAAAGAAAAAGTAGGTAAAATTCAATATTGCTGTGAAAGAGCAGGTTAAAACCAAAAGCAACTAAAAAGGACCAAAAGCAATGTGAAAGAGGACAACTGACTGAGAAGAAGGAGAGAAGGGAGGGCAAGACAGTGTATTAGAGAGGATATATTTGAACATACATGAATGTATGGAAATATCACAGAGAAACCCATGGATATGTAAAATGAATGTTATAATAAAAAAGAAAAAAAGGCAAAGTAAAATTTTTCTTAGCAATTTTACTTTAAGCCAGTAAAATAAATAATCTTGTGCTATGAGTCATTCTGTTCACCTTTCCTATATGACACACTTGAGAATCTATCACCAGATACTATTACATTATCATTTGGAGTTTGTTGATGGTACTGGCAATTGAACAGAAGGGTGTTCTACCATTGAGGTATACCCCAAACTCTTATTTTTTAAGACAGGTTCCACTAAATTGCCCACACAGGCCTGAAACTTGCCATTCTCCTACAGCAACCACTGGAGTAGCAGAGATTATAAGCAGGCACCACTGCACCCAGCCTCATATTGGTTTTTTTAACTACATGATAAAAGATTATGACTACCTGAACTTTTTACATAAACTATGACATAAATCATGATCAAACAAAAAAATAGAAAATCATTAATTTTTCTTCTTTTACTTACTAGTTGTTACACAATGAAGAGCATTTGGCTGGTGCTTGGAATTAATTGCTTCTATGGAAATCATTAGCTGCCCTTCCAGCAACACTTCCTTTGATTGTCCAGTTTCACATTTCCAGTAAATTATTAAGTATCTCAAAATCTGAAGAATATAATGCAAAGAAAACAAAATATTCTTTTAAAATTATGGTAATAATAAATTTGTATGACAAATTAATAACTATTTTCCCCTAAATATTGCATTCCTTCTTGTGAAGTGTTAGATTTGCATTGTTCAGAGCAGAGCAACTTAAGAATGAAAACAGTGAAATTCAATGCAGTGCCCAACAAGATGGGAAACTGAAGAAATAAACTGCAGTATTTAGATAAGTATATCTGGAAAGAAAAATTGGGTGGGAGTTTTCTTTTTTCCTCCCCAAATAAGCCAACATAAAGACTATGAAAATGAGTGACATCTGATTATGAATCATCTTTATTTTTCATTAAATTAACATTTTTGATAATTAAAATATTATTTAAGAGTGTTAGAGGCAAAAATGTCTGGGTTTGAATCTCTGATGTGCCAAATTCCAGAATGTAGCCCTGGGAAAGTTACTTAACCTCTCTGAACTCAATTCCTCATCTATAAAAATGAGGACAAGGGCTGGGGTTGTAGCTAAGTGGTAGTGCTTAACTGGCTTGTGTAAGGCCGTGGATTGCTCCCCACGGGCACTGTAGTAAACAACAAAACAAAACACTGCACACAATATTTTAAGTTGAATGGAACTCCAATATGTCTGAATAAAACATTTAATCTCAATGACACATTAAAATAAAATATATTTAATTCCATTATTATTCATGAAAAGTAGACTCTCGTTTCAACACTAAGGCAGCACCTTTTTTAAAGGCAGGGAGATCTGAGTAAGAGAACTTGGGAACTAAGATGCTAATTTGTGCCAGTTAGCGAAGAGGGTTTCCAGGCATTTCCTACACCTTCCTCACACACCCTCTGACTTCCTGTGCTCCCTCTGTTCAGATTTCTTGAATCTTCATCCACAAGGCAAGCAGCTGGGAAATTGCACAGGCCTAAGTTCTACCAGGTTCTACCATCTGTGAATGTGAAAACTCTGGGTTCCGCTAACGGGAACAAGGCAGGTGGCCCGGGCCCCTCTCAGCAGCGCTCTGAGGCTGCCAGGATATTTCACCTGCCCCCAGACGCGTAACAGGCCACCCGATGAGCCTCGCCTTGGGCGATGGCTGTCCCAGTCGCGGAGCGGCCACGTGGAGGGCGCAGCACTAGCCCCTCCAGTGCGCCCCGCGAGGCCTCTGGAGCTGTCACTCCGCGGCTCCTGCTCCCTCGCCCCGCTACAGCCCCTCCCAGCGCGCGTGCGCAGAATCCGGTGTACTCGGTGTCCGGGGAGCTCCAGGGTCCTGTTCCTCACGTGCAGCCAGACCCCCCCAACCAGAGCAGCCCGGGCGCGACCCCTGTGCTCCCTGCCCCGCTGTCTCCGCCCTGCGCCGACTTTCACCCATTCCTAGCATTCCTGAATCTTCCTCCTCCACCTTGGGCAACGCCGGCCCTCCTGCCCGAACCTCATAGCGTCTTCACAAAGAACCTCTCCTCAGAAAGTGGCTTTCTGTGTTTTATCTCCCTCCCCGGCATCACCTCGCAGACGGCCGAGGCCGTCCCCTCCATTCCGGAAGGGGAACAACAGCGGAGCTCAGCCGCAAAATGCCCAGATGCGGCCCCGGCCTCCGGCTCTGCTGGAGCTTCGACCTCCCAGGCGCCCACGTCCGGCCGCGCGAGCCCATCTCTTCCCGCCCGCGCACTCGC
This sequence comes from Spermophilus citellus, assembly GCF_964194105.1. Classification (NCBI taxonomy): domain Eukaryota; kingdom Metazoa; phylum Chordata; class Mammalia; order Rodentia; family Sciuridae; genus Spermophilus; species Spermophilus citellus. Next base: position 251,712,936 of record NC_138183.1, on the reverse strand, counting down.
GAGCCCCGCCCCTGCCCGGCGCGCTTGCGCACTCAGCGCCGCCCGACCCCGGCCTGGAAGAGCCTTGCGGAGCCGCAGCGGCTGGTGGGCGGACAGCGGCCCAGGCCCAGACAGGCCAGGCCGCGGCTCCTCCCGTAAAGACTTTCCCACGGTGCCTCGGAGACGCAACCCTCAGCCTTTTTCACGGCGCAGGGAGAAGCCGCGGGCGCCTGGGCCGGGACCCCAGCTGGCTCCGGACCCCCAGATGGCCTCGCCTGCTGCCCCCCGGCTAGCCTCCTCCGGTTCCCAGATCTAGCGAAGGAAAACCAAATGGCCAGTTAGACTTAGCTTCGGATGAATAATTATTATTATTATTATTTTTTTTTTAGAGAGAGAGAATTTTTAATATTTTTATTGTTTAGTTCTCAGCGGACACAACATCTTTGTTGGTATGTGGTGCTGAGGATCGAACCCGGGCCGCACGCATGGCAGGCGAGCGCGCTACCGCTTGAGCCACATCCCCAGCCCTGAATAATTATTTTTTAAAACCCGTTTACTAGTCTCGTGCAATATTTAAGACAAAGACTAAAAAATTATTCGTTAATCTGAAATTCAAAACTGAATTTCAGGGCGCCCTATATTTTATCTGGCACCTGTCCCAAGCCTCTCCCCAGCCAATTCCAGGGGACCCGGCCTGCCCCTCCCCACCAGGCTCTTCCCCTACGTTCACTGCACTAAATGTAGGGCTGACCACAGCTCAGCAAAGGGTTTTCTGCGGGTGTTCCCAGCTGAAAAGAAGGAAGGTGGTCCTAGAGGCTCCAGCTGCTGGACTCCGGGACTCAGGCGGGAAGGGGCATAGCTAAGGCGCTAAAGTCCGTAACTGCCAGTGATCTCGCAGCTTGTTCCGTGGGCAGCCAAAAGAAAACGCTGATGAGATTTCTGCCTGGCAAAGAGTTGCCCAAGGAGAAGGGTGGGACTGGGTGTTGGCTGCTTTCCTTCGGGGAAAATTCTTCCACTCCAGCTCCAAGAAGCTAGGATCGGACAGAACCGGCTAAGGAGCTGGCAAAATGCCTCCCCAGTACACAACCTTGGTGCTACTGCAGAGAACATGTCTATTGACACCTGAATCATGCCCTTCTCCAGGCTGCCCAGCACTGTTGCCCCTCCTCCCCATCTCAGGTACTCAAGAGTTAGACCTATTGAAGGAAGGTGGCTTTTATTTCTGGACAATTCCTCATAGCCATCAGATTCAATAAGAGCTTGGCATTTGCGGATCACTGGAGTCCTCTGCCTTTCACTCTTTCTCTCTTGTCCCCTTTTGGAAAAGGAGTTGCCAAGGGGAAAGGAATTAACTTGCTGGCCACCACTGGTTCCTCACATGGATTGTTTCAGTCCCACAACCACTTTGTAAGATAATTGTTAGCTTCACTTTTTGATGGGTTGAGAAACCAAGGTAACTGAGAATGGCTTTTTAAAATAGTTCCTATAGTGTCAGCTCAGCAAAAATGCTCCACCTTGAGACTGGCATTGGGAGGGAAGGGTGGAGGAAGGATGCCAGTGGCAAAGCACTTCAGGTGAGCTGGCCTCCTGGCTTCCAGCCCTGGTCCTTGGAATGAGCCTCAGGGATGAAGATACAAGGGAAACACCCAAAACCATCCTAGAGACAGAGAAGGCCTAACAGCCAGGGACACAGCGCCCTCCCCAGTGCATAAAGGCAGAAAGGGTGAAAGAAGCCTTTAATATTAGGGCCTATCATCAGGACTTCTATAGATTTACCCTTATAGTCAGGCAAGGTTTGAAGCAGGCTTGACATCTGGTGAGCATTGACTCTGATAAGCACTCTTCAATTTTTCTTATTTCTCTTCAGTAATCCTCCCCTGTAAGAGAGGTGTTGTTGTCTCATAAATGATGAAAATGAGGTTCCAAGAAGAGATTGTATGACACTCACTCAGTTTGTAAATGTCAGAGCCAAAATCTGAGACAAAACAATCTCTTAGCTCCTCTTTCCACTTAGATGTGACCTGCCTAGTTGCTTGGGAGCAACATTAACATGACCACCAGACTCCAATCCTTCTATGCAAATCTCAGGAGTCGATGAACTCAGGTTCCCTTATCTCCCACAAAGACTGGACATCCAGGTGTGGTGGAACATGCCTATAATCTCATGACTTGGGAATCTGAGGCAGGAAAATTGCACGTTTAAGATCAGCCTCAGAAACTTAATGAGAACTTCTCTCAAAGTAAAAAAAAAAAAAAAATAGAAAGGACTGGGGATGTAGCTCAGTAGTATAGTACCTCTGGATTCAATCCCTAGTAACAGTTAAAAAAAAATCAGTGTATTTGACAACTTGGACTCTACATTATTATTATTACTACTTTTTTGGAGGAATGGGAAATTGAACCCAGGGGGCTTAACCACTGAGCTATATCCCCAGCTCTTTTTTTTTTTTTTTTTTAAGACAGGGTCTTGCTAAGTTTCTTAGGGCCTCACTAAGTTGCTGAGGCATGCTTTGAATTCACAATCTCCCTGCCTCAACCTCCTGAGTTCCTGGGATTATAGGCATGTACCACTGTGCCCATGTTAAAAATGGTTTTAATAATGTAGAGTTCTGCTCTGCATGATAGTACATGCCTATAATCCCAGCAGCTCAAGGAGGCTGAGGCAGGAGGATCATGAGTTCAAAGTCAGCCTTAGCATTTTAGTGAGGCCCTAAGCAACTTAGAAAGACCTTGTTTCAAAATTAATGTAAAAAAACAGATATGGGGCTGGGGATGTGGCTCAAGTGATAGCGCGCTTGCCTGGCATGTGTGCTGCCCAGGTTCGATCTTCAGCACCACATACAAACAAAGATGTTGTGTCCTCCGAAAACTAAAAAATAAATATTAAAAAACCAGATATGTATATATATATGAGAAAGAAAACACACTGGAAATGTTGCTCAGTGGTTAAGCACCCTTGGGTTCAATCCTTGGTATAAAAACAAAACAACAACAAAAAGGCATTTATACTCAGACCCCATCCTCAACACAGTAGAATGTTATGGTCAGAAGAGAATCGAGATGATCAATTCTCTCTAATAGATAAAAGAAATATGAGGTCCAGAGAATTTAAAACACCTGCCCAAGGTCATTGTCACTTTAGTCAACAAAGGAGCCTTTGCATATCACTGAGTATTTCCAACTCTGGCCTTCAGGATCTTACTAGCAGTGTCTTCAGGGGGCCACTTCTGCCCAGTTCTTAGGCTGGGTAACATAGGTTCTGTTTCCATTCCTCTACCCACCTTAGGAATTGGATTGCTGTTTCATGTCCATTTTGGATATTGTTTATTCTCAGAAGAAATTCCCTGGCTGGCCAGAAGAGATTCTGACTCAAAAGCAAGGGTTTGAATGGAACCAGACCATCAAAGGCCATGCCCTTAAATGAACAGTGACATTTTAAGGACTGTTGAGCTGTCTTTCCCTTTCTTACTTGTACCCTCTCTGTGTATATCATTCCTAGATACTTCTTAATTCTTTTTTTTTTTTTTTTTTTTGGTGCTGGGGATTGAACCCATGGCCTTGTGCATGCAAGGCAAGCACTCTATCAACTGAGCTATATCCCCAGCCCTCATTTATTATCCTTAGGTTCTCCCAGAATATCCAAATGACCTAAAGAAGTTGACCCTGGAAACTGAGCTGGAAAATGTCCTTGAGGTCCCCTTATCAGGATAATGTAAGAGGAAGTCCACTTGAGAACTTTATCCCCTGGGAAAGAATCTAGCAACTATTAAGAGCAGCTGTTGGGGCTGGGGTTGTGGCTCAGTGGCAGAGCCCTTGCCTAGTATGTGTGAGGCACTGGGTTCGATTCTCAGCACTACATATAAATAAATAAAATAAAGGTCCAGTAACAACTAAAAAAAAAAAAAAATTAAAGAGAGAGAGGCTGTTTTCCATATGAACAATAGAAAAGGGTTAACTGTTTCTCACGGGTCCTGAGCAAAGTCTGTCCCCCACTAGTTCCCATAACCGGGTTTCCTGAAATGGAGCAGGTCCCAGGTGCCTCTCCACTAATCACATCCTTGAAAATGGGGCCATGAAGCTCAGATTAGCTCATCCTTTCACCTTCTTGAGGCCTTCTCCACCTGGAGCACAGAATCTGGGGCAGCTTCACCACTGCTCTCCTATCAGGGGTCAGACAGGGATGTGCTTGCAGCAGGCTGTCAGGTTGGGGGGCACTACAGGCTGCATGGTGGTGCTGACGTTTGTGCCAATTCATGGACTACAGCATCTGTTCTTCCTCTTCCTAAGACATATAGGCAAAGAAAGATTCTCTCCCCAGGATGATACTGAAGTCTGCATAATGAGCATCTTCTTTTTCACCCCCATTTCCTCTGCTTTCTACCTTCCCTTAGAATGTCTATGTTACTGGGTAGCTTCCTGTTTCTCCTGACTGAGTTGCCCTTCACACGGAGTCCTTGATTTCTCACCAGGAGTTGTCATTTCCTTTCTATTCATGTCCAGTTTTCTCTTGCCTAGATAACCAATAAAATCTGTACCTCAAAATGGTTCTGCTCTCCATGATTGGCTTTTTACCTTCTCTCTAAGCAGGGATGGATTTGTCCTGCAAGCTGATGTCCACTGAAACAGAAGTATGCTTTGTGGCCTAGAGGGCTTGGGGATGGAAAAAGCATGTAATTTAGTTGCATATGACCAAATAAACCTTATTGATTTGAAGTCCAGATGATCAACTTTATTTGAAAGACAAATAGGCCAATTGGGAAAAGGTTCTTCTTCCAGGAGCTCATTAATGAGGACACTGGCTTCACATGTTCAGTCTTAGGTCGGTCTTTGGCTTCACATGTTCAGTCTTAGGTCGGTCTTTGGCTTCACATGTTCAGTCTTAGGTCGGTCTTTACATAATAACCGTACTCTGAAGTACTTTACCAGGAATGCTGGCACACACAATCTTTTCAGCTAGTAATTTGGAAACTTAGTTGAGCAGATTTTCCACTGATCTCTAAAGTTGAATTGATTTCCGTCTGTTCTAGCTTTATAATCCTTTCTGTCTTCTGCTTCCCCAATTTTCATTCTCACCAGCTGAAAAGAGGTTGTGGGATCAAAAGTCTAAAAGGGGTCAGGATGACTGAATTCTTTTCCCATCTTACCACTTACTTAAGGTGTTATGTTCTAGTTTTCCACAACTAAAATAGGGAAATTCTCCCAGGAATATAGTTAAAATAACATCTATGAAACAATTTGAGAGTTTTATAATCTTTAAGTTAGAAGAAATCTTAGAGGTCATTTAATCCAGTATTTTCCCACCAGAGGAGCAATGTTTGTTCCAATTTGTTTCCTTCATCCCCACTCCCCCTCCAGAATAGCCTCTCCCTATCTCTTCAGTCTCTTCCTGGTATCCACAGTAGAGAACTGATCCAGTTTGCATAGTATATTTGGTTTATTTAGGATTGGGAAACTGACCTATTTTGCCTCCCCATTTCAAGCAATAGTCACTCCAACAGTCATAACAAGTTGATACCTAGCTTTTACTTGAATATCTTATGATAGGAAATTTGCTACCTCAGAGGTGACCCATTCCAGCTTTGGACAGCAGTGGTTTGGTAGAGAGTTTTTCATTATGTCAAGCTAAAATCTCTTCGTCTCCCCAGCCCTATATCTTCCACCCATTGGTCCCAGATCTGCCCTTTGAAACCACAAAGAATCCATCTAATCCCTTGATAAAAGGGCCTGGGGAATACTCAGGATTGTTATTGTTAACTTGTCACAGTGGTTTAGACCTGGCCTGAATGATCGTATTACAGATGCTCCGTGCTGGGTACACTAGCTGTGTTCCTAAAACATTGTATAAAACAAGTTTTGTGTGAATCAAATCATTTTAGACATACTGGGAAGTTGACTGTTTAAAAGAAATCCTATTATCAGTTCTTTCATGAACTGAAGATACTTTTGAATGCAAATAATCTCCCCCATTTACCTTTTATGCAAATGCAGATTTTCAGACATTATATTTTACTTAAGGAAAGATTTGCCTACATACTGAACATGTAAAATAATGATGTAGGCAATAGCTAACTTTCAGTGGGCCCCTACCTGGCACTGGTGCCATGCACCTCACAAGCATTGTTTAATTTCTTGCCACAATTTCCTTCTATAAAATTATCTTCTCCCCACCCTCCACCCTTTTTTTAACAGATGAGAAACTCAGGCTTAGAGAAGGTAAATACCTTGTCCAAGGTCATACAATTAGAAAATGATGGGCCAGAGTTCAAACAAGGTCAGAGAGTATGGAGTTTGACATCTGAACCACCAGGAAGTTTCAGATGCCAGCAATAGTTGAAATGACTAGCTAGTATTGGCTGTGTTCCATGTCACAAGCAAATTAGGCTAAGATACAGAAAATTGACCTCAAATATCTGCAGCTTCAAAAATGAACACAAAACCTACTCTGGCACTGTAGCTTTCCCAGCACAACTCACATTTTCCAGTGCAATTTGATCAAGGAAACCCAGTGATGTATCCTTCAGCTATTATCATTAAACAGATGCTGACAAAATTTATTTCAGGCATATGGTTGTGAGGAGACACTTTTTAAAAGAGCCTATATATTCCCAGGAGTTAGTAACATGAGCTGCTTGGAAGAAAGAAGTGATTCATGATTGACTGGTAAAATCAAAGGTATTGAGAATCATAGTTAATCCCATCCTGCTCCTGCTGGGTTGGAATCATTCAAATGGGCCCTAGTTTTTAATGGCATTTAGGTTGGCAAGTTAAAAATAGTTTGGGATGGATAGTCCATAAATAAGTGTTGTTTTGAATCTAACTAACAAAGATAAATGGATGTAATATTTCTATGTCCTCAAATCAGTTCCAGTTTCCCTAGTCAATAATATCATGCACTTGCAACATTGCTCGGATCAGAACACAGCCCTTGGGACTCCTGGGACTCCAGAAAAATTTTTTATGCTATATAAGGGTGCTTAGGCAAAGATTCTCTTCCATCATCCAAGCTGCACCTCAACTCACCTCACCTGTTATGTTTATTTGATGTAAGACTTTATCTGCAGTCTCATCTGCAGACTTTTGTTTTCAAATACATGTTCATCCTTTGCAAATCACCACTCAAGCTGGCCGGGATGAAGCCGTCATCCTGGTCTATACTAGTCACAGGAAATTGGGCCAACTCAGTCTTATAAAGTGCCCAGCTCCCCTTGCAAACCCACCTAATAATCTTTTCTTGTGTGGCATGCTTGTTTACAACTTCAAGGTATAGACTCAGGTGAGGAAACATATACTTTTCTTTATTCTCAGTCCCTATTTCTATGGATGGCAGAAAAAGAATAAGCCTCACCAATTACAGACAACTCAATTATTGTAAGTTTTAAACTCAGTTGCTTAGATTTCTCTTCTCAGTCCCCTTCTCATGATGTTCTAGTTGGGAGTTTATGTACCATTCTGACTTCAGGGAAGGGGCATCAAGGCCAAGTGTTGTCTTCTGTCTCTCCTGCCTAACTAATAAAATGTGGCTTTCTTCCCTTGGTCTTGGCCACTGGGCTCCATGGCCATTGCAGTTGCCGCAGAGTCCCTGGCAGGTGGAACCTGGGCTCTTGTTATAGACAAATAATGGCAATGGTTCTGAGCTTCTGCCTCAGCTCTCCCTGGTACTGCTGAACCTCATCTGGGCCCTGGTCATCCACCCTCAGCCTCTTGGTGGTTTTCACTTGCACTCCACGCCAGTCCCTGCAGGCACCCTGGCTTTCAGTTCTCAGCACGTGTGCGCATGCTCTCTCTCTCTCTCTTTCTCCCCCACCCCCACATCTATCTTTGTCCAGTTTGCACTATCCATCCCAAACTTTTTTTAACTTGCCAACCTAAATGCCGTATCTATCTATCTATCTATCTATCTATCTATCTATCTCTATATATATATATCTCCCTGCCCACCCCATGACACCAAGGAACTTCTTTCTGGACTTCTTCCAAATGTCAAGATAATTGGGACTTAGCAGATAAGAAGGCTGGGTGGAGCAAGGAGAGATTATCTTAAGCCCTTTGCCTGCTTTGCCTGCACAGGTGATGAATGATGCCCTTTTCATTCTGTGGCAATTGCCCCTGGACAGCCTGGGCTACTCTGAAAGGCTGTGTCTTCTCAGAGTTCCAGGAATGAAATGGAGCCTAAGCCTCTTCCATCCCCCACCCTGTGGAGGTGAGGACAGAGCCCCAGGGGTCCATCCCTCCCCCTTTCAATTCTACTCCAAGCCCAGAAAGGATTATATTTTCTATTTGGAGGGGAAAACTCACATGTTCTTCCCAGCTCAACAGATGATGGCATAAACTCTGGGCTTTAGGTTTAGCAGGTTCTGTCTCTTGGTATTTAAAGTGAAGCTTCTGGAGAAAAAAAAAATATTCCTCTCAAGCACCTGGTTCTTACAACTTAAAAATTGGAGCTTTCAAGAACATCATCCCCACAGCAGGAAGTAGCTATAGAAAAATAAAGAACGTCATCCCCATTATAGATTTTTTTTTTTTTATGGTGCTGAGATGAACCCACAGCCTCTCACATGCCAAGCATGTGATCAGCCACTGAGCTATACCCCCAGCCCTCTGCTATAGATTTTTTTTGTTTTGTTTTAGGTGGACACAATATCTTTATTTTACATTTATGTGGTGCTGAGAATTAAACCCAGTGCCTCTTGCATGGTAGGCGAGCACTCCACCACTGAGCCACAACCCCAGCCCCTCTGCTATAGATTTTTAAAGGTCTAGTTTAGGGTTTAAAAGCAAAGAATTTAATTCTGATCTCTCTGCAGCATCCATGTGCAGAAGGCAGAGCATCTTCAAAGTGCTTATTGCTGCCTACGTAATAGGGGATAGAGTAGAGGTAAAAGAAATGGGAAGCACGTCGTTTGAAATGAAAACATTTAGTTTCATCTATTTATAATAAAGATTCATCTTCTCCCCCGCGGTCTTTCCTTGTACTCATTAGTTTATTGCACAAATATCTATGGTTGTGCTCTGCCAAGGCTACAACTATAAAATAAATGTGCTCTCTTCCCTCATGGACCTCACCTTCCAAAAGGAAAGACAACCAGTGGTGGTGAGGATCCAGAATGGAATGCTGTCAGAGGCCCCTCTCCCAGATTTGGAGCCTAGAGAAGGCTTTCCAAAAGAAGGACCACCTATATTGAGACCCAAAGGATGAGTAACCATTGGGTGAAATGGAAAAGGAAGAAGGATTCTGGACAGAAGGAAGAGCCTGTTCAAAATCCCACTCGCAGTGGGAAAACTGCTGGATGTGCCTATGGTTAGGATACAGAGCACCAAGGGAGGAGTGGAGGCTGGAAAGGTACACAGCATGCAGAGACTTTGTTAAGAACTTTCAGTTTTATTCTAAATGGGCAGCTACTGAAGGGTTTCCAGCAGATCTGTCAGACTAATGTATTAAAGACACTGCTTGAGTTGCCCAGTGCATAAGATGGCCCAGGAAGGGTGCATAGAATAAGAAAAGTCCTAGACACACCATCACCAACATTATCAAAGACAACAACAAAAATTAAGTGACAAGGGGCTAGGGTTTGTGACTCGGTGGTAGTGCACTTGCCTAGCATGTATGAGGTAATGGGTTCGATCCTCAGCACCAAATTAAAAAAATAAATAAAATAAAAATATTGTGTTAATCTACAACTAAAAAAGAAATCTTAAAAAAAATTAAGTGACAAACAGAAGAGAAACCCACAACAGAAACAGAGGAGGGACCACAGGAGTTGAAAGAAAATAGAGAGAGTATGGCAATCCTAAATCAAAAGAGAATCTCCAGAAGTTCAGGGAATAATTGGAATCAATTGCTATCAAGGGGGATAGTAAGACATCAATTCGAAATAACAACTGGATTTAGCAATAGGATTATTGACAACCTTGTTGAAAGCACTTTAAATCAATTGCAGCAATGCTCGTCTATTCCAGTTACCGTCTGTCCCTACACCAATGTCTTCCAAATGGATATCTTGAGTCCAGATCTCCCCTTTGAACTCCACACCCATATACAATTGACTACTCAATAGCTCAACATGATTGATTAAAAGGTATCTCTAACCCGGATCCAAGACCAATAATCTCCCTGCCCAAACCTGGTCATCCTGAAATATTCCTCCATCCTTCCAGTTGCATAGTCCATTCTTGACAAACCCTTTCTTCTCACCACCACCTCCACATCTAACCCATCACCACATCTTGTCAATTTTTCCTCCCTTTGCACTTTGATCTCCACTGCTAACTTCCGAGTGCAAGGTACCATCTTCTTTCTCACCTGAACCACAGTGGTAGCCTCTTAACTGGTTCTCACCCACCTCTGCACTCCTTCCACCTACTCCCTACTCAGCAGCTGGAATCTTTTTTTTCTTTTTTAGTTGGACACAATACTTTATTTATTTTTATGTGGTGCTGAAGATAGAACCCAGCAACTCGCACGCCCTAGATGAACTCTCTACCACTGAGCCACAACCCCAGCCTCAAAAGTAGTTTTTTTTTTCATATACAAAATTGTTTGTACCCCTTGTTCCACCCCTTCAATAGCCTCCCCAGGATTTAAAGGTAAGAATAAAAATTCTTTAAATGATATAGAAAGTTCTGCTTGATATGGCCCTGGCCTGTCTTCCCAGCTGCAATTCACTGCACATTCCCTCCTACCCTCTGTTTTCCCTCCACAATGGCCTTCTCTCCATTTCTTACATGCACCAGGCATCCAGCATCAGCCCTAGTATCATCTAGTCTGTCTCTGTGGCTACAAACATGAGCTCAAGTATCAAACTAGGTTAAAATCCCAGCTCTACTCCTTTCTTGTTCAATGACCCTGAATAAAACTCAATCACTAAATGTCTCCTTATCTTTGAAATGGGCTTAATACTTACCTCTCCAAGAATGCAATAAAATGATATAGGCTGATGGCGCACACTTGTAATCCCAGCTACTCAGCAGGCTGAGGCAGTAGAATTGCAAGTTGGCTGCCAGCGTCAGCAACTTAGTGAGACTGTCTCAAAGTAAATATTAAAAAGGGTTGGGGGGCTAAGGTTGTGGCTCAGTGGTAGAGCACTTGCCTAGCACGTATGAAGCACTGGGTTTGATCCTCAGCACCACATAAAAATAAATAAGATTAAGGTATTGTGTCCATCTACAAGTAAAAAAAAAAATTTAAAGGGGGGCTAGGGATGTGGTTCAGTGGTAAAGTGCCTCTGGGTTCAGTCTCTAGTACCAAAAAAATAAAAAATAAATGATACATGCAAAGTGTAAGAAATATAGTTCCCAATTAATATTATTGACTGACTGCAATATTATCCTCCATTCTCTGGTTAGTGTTTTTACTATTTCAAATCTCAGCTCATAAGACTCGAGAAAGGTCTCCTTTTATCACCCCCCCTTCCCTAATCAGGTTACTATTGTCTGCTAAACTCTCTCATAGTGTTCTGAACATTCATTATACTTTGTTATTATATATCTGAGGGGTTATTTTATTAAAGTCTGTGAACCCCACCAGAGAATCCTCCAAGAGGACAATGTCTACTTTACCATCATTATATTCCCAGATCTTAGCACAGTGCCTGGCACATGATAAGCTATATGTTTTGTTGAAAGAATGCTTGATGGAACAGAGAAGAGACAGAGCCAACGAGTGCTAATAACTCAAGAAGACTGTGAACATAAAGGGTAAGGGTAACATATGCTACCATTGAGGTTTTTTGTTTTTGTTTTTTCAGAACTGGTGATTGAATCCAGAGCCCCTCTACCACAGAGGCACACCCAGCCCTTTCAAAATTTTATTTTGCGACAGAGTCTCAGTAAATTGCTAAGGGCCTTGCTAAGTTGCTGAGGCTGGCCTGGAACTTGCGATCTTCCTGCCTTAGCCTCCTAATTCATTGGGATAAAAGGCATGCACCACTGCACCCAGCAAGGAAGGATTCCTTATTTTTTCAGCAGGCAGAGACTTGAACATGTTTAAATGCTGATGGGAAGGAGCCAGCAGACAGAACTCACCAGAAGGTGTGAGGGCCATGAGAGTGTGGGAGGGGATAAAACTTAGAGCAGGAGCCAGAAGAAGCAGTCTCAGATGGAAGGAGGGACACCTCTCCCATGGCACACAAACAAGAGCTGTGAACTCAGCTAATTCTGTGAGCTTGGTGGCAGAAGCCAAGATCTTTCCATGAATCTTGGAAATCTAAGCAACAAATCTGGATTATCTGAGAAACTCAGCATATTTAGTGGACATCATCCACTCACTTTTGCAACTGACGTAAAAAGGAAGCAGACATTTTCTCCATCGTTGACTATACTGATTCACTATTGAGCAAAATAACAAGTTTCCAAAGCAACCCAGTCGCAGAGCTGACAAGTGATCTCAGTGTTCCCTTTATTGAGCATGCTTCCTTTCCAAAATGGGTAACAGTAAAGTCATAAAATGGTAAAATATGGCTGATGCTGATTGAGTGCTTACTATGTGCAGGGTGCTGTTCTAATACTTCACCTGTAATAACTCATTTGATCCCACATTTTCAGGTGAGGAAACTGAATCCCAGGGAAGGTAAGTATGTGTCCTAGGTTACATAAATAAACTTGATTTTAATTTAAGGGAACCTAACTCCAAAATTGATGCTTTTAATCATTATGCTATACTGCCCCTCTGAACCTACTAGGAATCAAAAAAACCTTTGGGGCTGGGATTGTGGCTCAGCGGTAGAGCCAGCGTCAGCAACTAGCACCGGTGGGACCCGGGTTTGATTCTCAGCACCACATAAAAATAAAGGCATTGTGTTGTGTCCATCTACAAAAAAAAAAAAAATTATATTCTCTCTCTCTTTAAAAAAAAAAACCTTTGAGTTTTTAATCATAAACTAGTAATTCTGTGAATTTGAATATTCACTTAAATGTCTGAAAATCAGTTTACTTATTAATAAAATGAGAATAAAAATTAGAATGCTTACCTTACAAAGGCTTTTTTTTTTTTTTTTAATGGTACTGGGGTCAACCCAAGGCTGTGTACATGCTAGGCAGATGTTCTACCACAGAGCTATATCCCCACCCTCTAGAAAGTCTTTTTGAAAGATTATGAAACGCTGAAAGTAGGAAATTATTCTACAAAAGCTATTGTTATATTAATGATAAGACCTAATAAGGCCTATGATCTTTGACTTATAACTGGGCCACCATCTAATAAGCTGGGACCCTCAGTTCCCATAATCAGTACAGCAGCAGCAGTTTGATGGTTCCAGTTCCTTTAGCAGGTCAGCTGGTTCTGATCCCATCAACTTTAAAGTTCCTGTCCAAGCCTCCTTGATGACCATTATGTACACTTGGCCTACTTCTTCCTGAACCTTCCAACATACATTAACACCTCTGAGGACAGTATGACCTTGCTCTTTTGATTCCATTGCCTAAAGGAGTGACTGTCAAAAAATCATCATCATCATCATAAATAGCCTGAGGTGCACCCCAGAAAGCCAAGTTCCATTCGAGTGGTAGAATCACAGCATGGATAGCTGGGAGAGAGCTTCAGAGTGGTCTTTTAATGTAACTCTCCACTGGTCTCCCAACCCATTTTATAGACTAGCAAAACCAATGCCTGGTGGATGAGATGATAACTAGTTAGGGGTGGTAGCAGGATTTTGTTTTACCTTGCAAATGTTTTCAAGTCCATTTAACACATGCTATTTTACTTTGCCAAAATCATATCTGGAAAGTAGTTCAATTATTTATTTCAGTATGCAATAAAGAAAGAAGCAAAATCCTAAAATTCAATTACCCCAAAAGCCATCATGTAACCTTAAACCCACCTGGTCAGGGTGGCTACTACCAGAGGCAGGAAGATAGTGAACAAAAGGCCAGCCTGGGCAATTTAGTGAGACCCTTGGCTCATAAACAAACAACCCTCCCAAACACACACACATACACACCAAACCTTGAACCCAAGAATTCACTGAAAGCACATTTTTTTGAATTGCCCTTCCTTGACAATTCCAGGCATCCCGTATAAGAAATGAGCCCATCTCTTCAGGGGCAGATAAAACCTAATGGCTTTGAACAAAGCCCACCCTGTTATTACCAGTTCATCCCTGAGCCTAGTTTAGTTTTCTAGTCTGGAAGAACAGCATCTACTTCTCAGAGCTGGAGTGGGGGTGGAGTGTCACATGACATAATGCACTTTTAGCACCCACCGCCAGCACCCACCCGATTCGTTTGTTATAACTCGGGTACATTTCTTCCTCTCCTAAGCAGAGAGCTGTTCACCTTGGTTAATGACCTTAGACCTTGGACCACTCAGCCACTAATAAACCAAGGAGAAACCCAGCCTGTGCCAGGCCTAGAAATGTCCACCCCCGCCCCCACCCCCTTTAAGACAGGCCGGAATTCTGTTGGTTGATAAATGAGAGGAGCTGAGAAGCCGCTGCGATGACTGTTCCGAGAATCTGATTTGGGAGAAGGCGAATCTCCAGGAGCACCATGGCGATGCTTTGGGAAAGCGGGCCAGCCTACCTGCCGGAAGGAGGACTAGAGAGAGGGGGGATGGCAGAGAGAAATGCTTAAGGGAGATGGCCTGGAGGTGCCCAAAGAGGAACATTTGAAAAGGAAAACAGAGGCCGCATCTCGGGAAGACAGCTCCGCGGTGAGTGACATTAAAAGAAGGATTGAGCTTCCCGGGGATACGGATATTGGACCAAAGGCGAAGGACAAAGGTGGGGTATCCAAACTAAGACCCAGCCGCGTAAGCTGTGGGGGGTACCCAGGCTGCCCAGGGCTGACGCGGGGCTGGCTAGCGAGGACCGGAAGGCGGGGGTTAAGGAGACACCCACACGGAAGGCGGTGGGGGTCGGGAGCCGGCTGCGGAGCAGCCACCGCGTTGGCCCCGGGGAAGGTCAACGACCCAGGACCGGGAAGCTGTGGGGAGAACCGAGAGGGGCCGCGGTTGCCATGGCGCCGGGCGGGGAGGGGGCGACTCGGGCCCCGCCCCGAGCCCCGCGGGGCCGCGGGCTCCAGATGGTCCCCGGCCTCCCGCGGGAGCCGGCGGCCTGCGGCAGGGGGAGGCTATTGTCCTCCTTCCGCGGCGCCGCAGTCCCGCCGCTCGCGCCCGCGCGCCGCCGCCACGCGCCCCGCCGCCGCCGCCGATCCCGCGCGCCCCCCGCGCCGCTCGCGCCCCGTGACAGCGTCCGCCCGCTGTGCGCCCGCGGCCGGCAGCCACCGGCCGCCGCCCGCAACCGCCCCACGCGGCCGGGCTGCGGGCGCGGCGACGACCGGTGCGCCCCCGTCCGCCGCGCTCCCGCCTGCCCCGCCGGTGCTCCGCACACAGGTAGGTGCCGGCGCCCCGGCCCGCTTTGTCCCGGCCGGCGAGGAGGCGCGCTTTGTGCAGCCGCGTGCCGGCGGCGGGGTCGGGGTCCGGGTCGGTTCCAGGGAGTCGGGAAGGAAGGATGCGGCGCCTGGCCCTGAATCCTGCGGGATACAGGGGACAGGATGCACAGTGTCATGTGCCAGCAGCCAGGTACCAGTGTGAGGACGGTGGGGGTCGAGACTGGGGGGAGCGGGCCTTTCAGGAGCCAAGAGAAGAGTCTGGAAGAGTTGGGGCTTGACAGACGCGCTGATGGATAGGGGTCGGATGGCTCGGAGCGTGTCTGACAGCGCAGGCAGTTCTCCTGTTGAGGCTCCGCAGGCTGACTAGCCGGCGTCGGTCCGGATGCCGAGGACGCGCTTGGCTGGCTCTGTCCCGCGTCTGCAGGCAGTCGGCTCCCTCCCTTATTGAGGGCTCGCTCTGGAGCCGCGTGGGCTTCTCCTGACCCCTTGGGTGCCAGCTCCACGTAGGCTCCCTCGCAGTGTGTGGAAGAGGGGGACACGTTGGCGGCGGCGACCACAGTGGCACTCGCAAAGGCTGAAGGAAGCCTCTTCTTTGGAGCTGTGGGGAAGCGTCTTGTAAGGTTTTTCGGAGGCCGGGACATTTACAGGGTTGTGGAGTCGGCCTGTCATACAACTACCCTGGGAGGCGTCCTGGCTGGGCCATTCTACCTCCAGCACCACTGTCCATACCACCATCCACTCTGGCAGTGACTAACTTTGCCCTATTAACCTCATGACATTGCTCCTTGTCTGAGATGCAGGCTTGCCCCTGTTCTAACCTGCTACAGGCTGTCTCAGCGGGTTGTTTCTCAGCAGCTTCCCCCCTGAGAGCAGCCACAACTCCAACACTGAAAGCTGGCAGATGCCGGCATCTTCCTTGAAGAAGAGGGCGGACTGAGTTCCAAATCTGTATCTTAGCTGGAGGTGTGAGGTAACCTCTTGGCACATTCAGGAGAGCAAAGAATTAGTGAAGGAAAAGCTAAAATGGAGCTTTCTGCATCCCATGGAGAAAATGATGTAAACCCAGGATTGGCGAAGGGAGTGAAAGACTCTAAATGACTCTGCCCTAAGTGGAAGATTCTGCAGGAGAGAGTCAAAATTCAGACCCTCTTTAGTCCAGTCTCTAAATTCTTCAGAGCAGAGTGAGTCCTGACCTGGGAAATGGTTTGGGGTTTTTGTCTTTCCTGCCTTCCTCCTTTTCTCTGCCCTGGGAACATCTATCTATCTCTTGCCTCCCTCAGAGCCCTGGGTTTCATTGTGATTTCTTTCTCCTTTTTCTTTTTCTGCCAGTCCACCCTTTATACTTTGAAATCAAATAAGATTTTTACTTTGCCAAAGTCCCCATCTCTTCTAATCTATTATTCATCCTGCTGTCATTTATTCCTTTCTGTCTTTCCCTGGCTGCTCCAGCCCTGTCCTCCTTCAGCACTTCTGTGATTCGCTGTGTCAGGGCATCTGCTCAGTTTTGTTAGCTCTAGAGCCCACTCCATCTTCAATCTCCTTCTCATGGATGGGGTTCTAGAGGGGATGTTATATTGGAATTTAGCATGGGATGGGGCCTGAACACACCTAGAAACTAAATCTAGTCACACTCACCCCTGAAAATGTGTCTTCTCAGTTCTCGTAGCTCCTCTAACCAATTCCAGCTGCTTGTTATCCTAGGACAAGAGTGACCCTCAAAGTGTGCTCTCTATGCCAGCAGCTTTAATGTCACCTGGGAACAGGTTAGAAATGCAAATTCCCCATCCCTGAATCAGAAACTTGGGGTGGGGGAACCATTCAGTAACTGGACCCTCCATTCTAGGTAACTGATTCCCGTGAGTTTTGAGAATCCTGGTCCTCCATAGAGCTCAACCCCGAAAGTACTCCAGTTGAGGATCAGCTTTTGCACCCCTGTTTTCATTCTTTCCATGATCCTTTCTCCATCCCTAAGAAAGACATTAATTGGATGGCCAAAAAAAAAAATCGTACTCAATTCATTCAATGTCTCTTTATTGAATACCTATTCTGCTGGGCCCCCAAAACACAAAAAGAAGTTAAGACCCAGCCCTCAATGAGTTAAAATTGGAGCCAGCAGAGAGAAACATAAACAACTAACTGATATAATGTGATAAGCGCAGCCATAGCTGCAGCTGAAATGCTGTGCAGAGCACAGAAGTAGACCCATCAACTGTCTCTGAGAGAGGAAAAGAATTAAGCAGAAGCAGGATAAGGTGAGAGGAAGAATTAGAGTACAAGATAGCTTCTAGCCTGGGGGCAGGATTTCTAGCTTTATACACCAGCTAAAACGAGAGAAGAGGGGGAGGGAAGACAGCTGCCCTAGAAGCCCCACATGTGCCCAGCTGAGCAGAGTCTGCATCCGACAGTGCTTGGGTGTAAGTTCCCGCAGCACCCCAAGCCTGCATCTGGCGGAAGTTGACATTGTTCTGACACTAACAATATAAGCTACTTGGGCCCAGCTAGAGGTCAGTGGCTAAGAATAAGGGATTGGACAAATTGTAATCTGGATTAGTTGCTGCACCACCCTATTGCCAGAGTTCAGGAATCCTCTGAGAAGAGGGTATAGGGAGAGACGGGGGGTTATGAGGCTGGGGGAGCTCCCCAGCAGCCTATGAGCATAGAGTCTCAGGTCACAGGCAAGGAATGGTGCTCTATGAAAGGTGCCAGTGAAAGGGAACCAGAGCAGGATCTGGGTAGGAGAAATTCAAACAGAAAACTATAGGAATCTGGAGATCGCAGCCGGGGACACTGACAGAGAACATATTGTTCAAAAAACTCGGAGGCTGCAGAGTTGGAATGCTCAGAGAACGCAATTTTCAAGGCGCAAAGATAGGGCCTCAGAGCCACAGTGATGAACAGCATTCTCAGGAAGTCTCTGGAATTACAGCACAATGCTATTATGGAGATCTCTGACCCCCCATAGTGCTGTCTTGGTTCCTTATCCATATCATGGCATTCTTGGGGACTCAGGTTGCAAAGCACAGATGTCCCTGACTGAACTTTGACAGGGGGAGGTTCCAGTTTCAGGTTTTCTTCCCCAAATGATGGGATTCCATAGAGAATTTGTACCAGCCAGGCCTCCCCTGGAAGGTCTGAATCCTATGCCTGGACCCTGGTAGGTCCTTGGAAGGACCAAGTTGGGTCACCAAAAACAAGCAAGAGCAGTGCATGTTTGGGTTCATGAGGCTTTTGGAGGTCTGGGGAACACATTGGCTTAGAGACAGCAGTCAAAAACTTGCTTCCCTTAAGTGTCTGCTCATTGTGGAGTACAAAGACACATGATAATGGTTTGAAAACCTCAGGCGCCTTCAGGGGCCAGGAGGGTAACATAAATACGTAAATCATACTTGCACAGGAGCAAAAGGGAATGGTGAGGTTTGTGGAGAAGGTAGAACCAATCCTACCTGAAAGAATCTAAAATCAGTTATTTTAAAGCCAATGTTGGCCAAACAAAACACTCCTGGGTACTGGCTTCAGTGAGTTTGTGACTCCTGGTAAGAGGGACAAGGTCATATACACTGACCCTCAGGGGTCTTCAGATGTTGGTGTTTTTGTGTAGGGGTCTCTGCATGGGTTGAGAGCTGGAAGTCCCCTTCCCAGAGCTAAGTGTGACAGTGGCTGCTGGTCAGAATTCCCTAACCTGAAGGGCTGGGACGGGGACTGCTTTGCCATCCAGCAACTAAGAGTGTTAGGTGACTAGCTCAGGTCATGCCTGGCCCACAGTGCTCTTTGCTTGGGGTGATTCACCTCTGCCCTGGAATTTACTTTTATATAAATATTTACAGAGCAAATCCAGAAGAATTTGTTGGGGGAAATGATGGGACAGGAGTCCTAGGCCTAATGGAAATTAAGTTCCCTGTTCTGCTACAGGGATTGAAAAGCCCCAATTGAGGGACCTTAGACCTGAGCTCCCTCACACCTCATTAAGGCTACTCCCAGGGAAATCCTGATGTGCAAGGAAAGGGGAGGGGCTGGCAGCCCTGCCCTTCAAGCAGGTCAGGTTCAGCTTCGTGGAACCAGGTAATGATAGAAGCCAAGTTCTGCCTTTGTGTGCCCTTGGGAACACACCTTCCCAGCCACCCCAGTCTCACTACCCATTCCTTTTTCCTTCCCCAAACCACAGAAGAGGTTCTCCTTACCTCCTTCCTTCCCAGAACCAGAGATGGCCAAGTTCACAGCCCTGGTCCCAGGAAGTAGAGCTCAGGATTAAAATGTCTTCATATTCAAGAGGTACTAGAAAAATGAGAAATGTAGAATTTGGGATTTTGTTAAAGTTACAGACACCATCCCCCCACCCCCCACCACCATTCTCTTGAATGGCTGCCGAGTGTCATGTTACACAAGAACTTTGAACAATACTCATTAAATAAATAAAAAAAAAAAAAAAATCCCCAGCAACTGATCCCATGCTCATTTGTTAGGTTTGAGGACAAAATGTGTTTGCGAAAGTTAAGGTCATAAATAATGCTGGCAGCATACATGATCCAGGTTTCCCAGCCAGGCCCTAGAGTGCTGTGGTGAGTGCTAATAACCCACCACACTAATAGGCTCCAGGTCGGTCAGAGAACCTGTAAATCTCTATCTCAGAGACTGTAATTAAGAGAAAGAATTTTGCTTCCAAACCTTGGTGGTGCCAGGTGCCATGGCACATGCCTGTAATCCCAGCAATTTAGGAGGCTGAGACCGGAGGACCATGAGTTCAAGGCTAGTCTCAGCAACTTGGCAAGACCTTCAGCAACTTAGTAAGACCCTGTCTCAAAATAAAAAATGGCCGAGGGTGTGACTCAGTGGTTAAGCACCCCTGGGTTCAATCCCCAGTACCAAAAAACAAAAAAATCCACTAATAACAAAACAACCCTTGGTGGTCCTTTCAGCTGTGTGACCTTGAACCAGTGGCTTATTTCTGTGGTGCTGCTTCCTCTTCTATGAAATGGGGACAGCCATGGACCCTGGCCCCACTGGGGGTTGTGATGAGGAGATGCATGTGAACATGCATGCAGGGACATGTAGCACAGCTGACATTCATGGAGCACATATTAAGCATTCTTTATAGCAAACAAAAGGATATAAAGGGAGAGAACTGTACTGTGTCCTTCTTTGAACTCAAGGTACTTGGTCCCTACTTGCCTATCAGCTCATCAGTCCATCTAGAGGATCTGTGGTAGATGTGGTAGACCAGAGCAGAAGCTGGGTCTCTCCATCTTCAGTAGCCTACAGGAGGCAGAAGGCTCAGAACAGGAGAAGTGGGGAGGGAAGAACTCTACTTTCTACTCATTACTGCTCAAGGGGACTCACACCCGCTGCCTGCCTCACACCACTCCACACACTGCCATTCTGACACATGCTAAGCTCAGGGCCATCTTCAGCCCCAGCTCTGCCCTGCCCTCCCTCGGCTGAGCCCTTGAAGCCCTTCCTGTCTACCCTGTGCAGACACGTGTGCCCTGAGACACTGTGCTACCCTCCTGCCTCCCTCCACAGGCCATCTGCCATGTTCAGTCTCTCCACATTCCTGTCCCTCATGGTGGCTTCCCCTCTCCCCCTGGAGACCAATTTTCACAAACTAAAACAAACAACCCACCCCTGGCCTTGAGGAGAGCAACGGCAGAGCTAGGGAAGGAAGGACATGATGAGGGTGAGGTCCAGAGGCCCGGAGATGCCCTTCACCGGCTTCATCTTCTTGCAGGAGCAGGAAGCCACCCACCACCATGAGCAGCACTCTGTCACCCACAGACTTCGACAGCTTGGAAATCCAGGGCCAGTACAGTGACATCAACAACCGCTGGGACCTGCCCGACTCAGACTGGGACAATGACAGCAGCTCGGCTCGCCTTTTTGAGAGGTCTCGAATCAAGGCCCTGGCAGGTGAGGTCAGGGGAGGACCACTGGAGGTGCTGAGGAGGCTGGAGGAGGCTGGTCCCACGCAGGTGGTGGAGAGTCCTTCACCCCTATGGGAAGACCTCACTTTTTAAGTTGCTGTACTAAGTGGGAAACCCAGAATAGCCCACCAGGCCCCTGGTCCCCAAATCCAGCCTCAAGAGCAAACTTCCTGCAATCCAGAACCTTCCGCAGCCTCCCTTACCCCAGGCCCAGAGATGCCAGCGGAGCTGACCCCTGGACTTGCTCCACTGACTCAACAGCTTCCTTCACTGGCCTGGACCCTGGGTCATGTCCCTTCCTCCTTTTGCACTCTCACCGTCACTCTGTCTCCGCCCCCACATCCCTGCCTTTCATTGCCTTCCTTGATTTCCACTGTCATTTCCCATTCCTGTTCTCCCTCGCCATCCTCTCTGCACCCTCCCCACCTGTTCCTTCCACCTGCCACCTGTTACTCCCATTATTTCATCTACCTGTTTCCGGAAGCAGGTCCTCTCCCACTGCAGTCTTGTCCGCAGCCCATTCTCCAGGGTTTGCTCTCCACCCACCTGGGTCCCTGCCCTTCCCTGTGGCCAGGGCTCTCCCTTTCGGTGGCCCTGAGCACAAACAAACTCGTTCAGCGGGCCTCCCTGCGTTCTGGGGGAGGAGTGTCATGGCAACAGTGCGGCTGCCACCTGACACCACCAGCGGCTGGCGTGGGGCTGAGTCACCCACACACCCCTAGGCCACCCACCCAGTCTGGCTCCCCTCTTCCATCCCTCCCTTGTCATTGCCCAGCCCAGTCCAGTGAGAAGTCAGGACTACTCCTAAGAGGTGGCGCCCCAGTGGGTGGCTGCTGAGAGAAGAGATACTGAGGCTGAGGTTCCCAAACCTGGCCGCATGCTTTATCCAGGAACTATTGTCACAGGCTCCCAAGCTCCTCCCTGGCAACAGTGAATCTTTGGCCATATGGGCCATAACTGAGGCTTTTTAAAAACTCCCCAAATAGCTGGGCACCATGGTGCAGGCCTGTAATCCCAGTGACTCAGGAGACCCAGGCAGGAGAATTGCAAGTTTGGGATCAGCCTCAGCAACTTAGCCAGACTCCATCTCAAAATAAAAAATAAAAAGGTCTGGGGATGTGAGTTAGGGGTTGAGTCTCACTGGGTTAAATCCCCAATACCCTCCCAAATCTCCCCACATAGTTCTTCTCAGCCAATGCAGCATCAGTCTAAGGATCCCTGTGTGGTGGCCATTGGTTCTGAAGACCTGGACCCTTTTCCCTTTTGGCAGGGTCTTTGGCTGGCTGTTGAAATTGTCATACCAATGCTTCTCTATCTCAGAGGAAACAGAGGTGTGGGATATGGAAAATGTCCCTCTTTGAGGGAAAGTGTACCTGGAACCCTAGTTTTTGGTTCATGATTCTCTACTACTGCCATGGTGTGCGGACACCAACCAGGACTCTTACCATATCTGTAATGACACATGCCTCCCAGGACTGTCATGGTGTCTGCATGGTCCACAGGCCAACCTGTATGATCATGATAACTGGGTGCACAGGACATGTGCCACCCGGAACTCTGACCATGTCTGTGTACACACCACCCAATATTGTCCTAACACCTGTGCCCTCGAGACCTGTGCCCCCAGGACTGTTATGAGTCTGTCTGTGCACATATGCGAGCCACTTGGTGCTCTTTATCTCTCCACTACACGGGTGATGCCCTGAAGAGGTAGCTCCATATGGCTGTGCTGGTGTACTCTGTGCCTCACACCCCCAGGTGCTTATGAATACTAAAAGGAAGGCGATGGGGGAGGGGCGAATGTATGAAGCCCAGGAAGAGGCAGGAAGGAGATGCGGTGGACGGCCCAGCAGTGAGGCGTAACTGGGGACTGGGACATTGGCTGAGGAGAGCAAGGAAGGGGCTGGAACCATAGATGATGCTAACCCCCTAGTGGCAAGGACCCTAGCAATACCTATTAGCACAGCTGGGGGCTTGGCTTCTTCCAGAATCTCCTTGTTTCCAGGTTTCTGTTTTTCTGCTTTCTGAGCTAAGATCAAAGCGGGCGTCCTGGAGAGGGACCGCCCAGGGTCACCCTGAGAGGGGCCTGCTTGCAGCCCCTGCAGACGGCTTGCTCTGGGGGCCTCTCTCACGGGTCTTCCCCAGTCTTGTGCAACCTGGGGCTGACGGGCAGGTCTCCCGGCGCTGGCAGCTCCCTCCTCCGCCCCCGCGGGCCTGGCCCTGCCGCAGCCCGGCTCCGCCCCCCAGCCTCCCGCCCCTCCCCCGCCACGGTCCGACCTGTTTGTCGGGAGCTGCTGGTGTCTCCTCTCGCCACAGCCAGGTGTGCCCCGCTCACTGGTTTCAGGAGCTCAGACATCCCGTAACTCCTTTTTCCCACTCCTTGAAACTCCCAGCATCCTTGAATCCCCGCCACCAGGGACGGCAGCCTCCCGGGACCCCAGGCCCAGGCTCCAGGGGACAGACACTTGCCAGCTGCGAGGCGCAGGGGAGCATGGACTCTGGGCCGCGGGCTGTGTAGGGGCAGCGGGCGGCATGAGCGGGAACGCAGTGGGCAGGGTGCACGGGAACGGCCTGAACGGGGCCGAAGAGCTTTACTACGAGGCTGTGGAAGGGTCTCAGAACCCGGGGGGCCTCCTGCTCTCACCGGCTGCCTTCATCAACCCTGCTCAGTATGCCAGCGTGTTGGAAGGACGCTTCAAACAGCTCCAAGGTGAGTGCCCCCAGGCAGAGTGGAGCCCGGTGTGCGAGAGGGGACTAGGGCAGGGGGAACAGCCTGGGCCCAGGAGCTGGAGCGGCACTTTCTGTGACTCAGATGTTTGTGTTGGGAGACAAGTGACCAGCCCTAGAGGGAATCATTACAAGTGGCCAGAAACTCCAGAGATGTAGACGGAATTGGGAAAGGTTTGGACCCTCTGGGAAGGACCATGTGGGGTAGTGGGGGTGGGAGGTTGACCTTGAGGGCCCCACTGGGTGCAAAGGTAAAGAGGATGGAAGGAGCCCTAGGTCAGTGCCAGCAACGGAAGCCTCAGCAGGTTCAGGCAGCTGGCCTCCCAGGGTTTGGCCATGCTCCCCCAGTTAGGGAAGACGGGGAGTGGGCCAGAGGCGCAGGATCTAGAGCTCCTCTGTTTCCATGGGCTTCTGAGTGGGCATCTGAATGTGTGTGAGGGGGCGTGTGTGGAAACTGGGTGGGTGTCAAAGGAGAGGTTGGTAGGTAGATGTCTGAACAGGCATGTCCATCCTGGCACACACATTTAAATATATTTCTGGCAGTCGCTGTTTCATGGTGTGAGTGTGTGTGTGTGTGTCTAGGGATGCTATAGGCATTTTGTGACGTACACTTTGGGACTTGGCATTGCCCATGTTTCCAGCCGTCACTGTTTCCATGTCTTCCCCTTTTATTCTACCTGTGTGCTAAAGTGGCCTCACCCCACTGTGCCTGATAGCAGGGCAGTCCCCCCTGGATCCAGTCATGGCAGGATGATCTGGGCCATCCCCAGCTTAGGCAGAGCCTGTAGACTCTGAATGGTGTCCAGAGGCACCCTTGGTTCCATAGGTGCTCTGGAGCACCCCACGCGGTCATTAGGACCCCAGGTTTGGCACAGGTACAGGGGCTGGAGGTGAGAAAGACAGGAATACACATGGGTGTGTTGCTGTTCTGTGGGTGAGGTGCACAGGAATGTGAGATTAAGGGATGAGTCTTTTCAGTTTCTGAGATGCTGGTGCTGAGATGGGAACAAAGGTGACTTTTCATGCCAGGCCACTTGGGCTAGGTTCTCACACTGGGCTCTTGAAGGAGAACTGGCAGGAATCATAGCCACCAGACAGCTTCCCAAAGGCCTGAACCTCTTTCTTCCCTTGGAAAAATTCTTAATTTTCATTTTTCTTTTGGTATTGGAAATTTAACCCGGGCCTGCTCTGCCACTGAGCTATATCCCCAGCCCTTTTTGTTTTTTATTTTGAAACAGGGTCTTACTAAGTTGCTTAGGGCCTTGCTAAGTTGCTGAGGCTGTCTTTGAACCTGCAATCCTCCTGCCTCACCCTCCTGAGCCACTGGGATAACAGGTGTGCACCCTGCGCCCTGCTAATTCTCATTTTTCTATGGAACCTGACAGCATCCCCAGACCAGGAGCCATCCTGTGGGCCAAGCAGCAGGACTTTTTCTATCTTTTTTTTTTTTTAATTGGCACCTAACTTGGCCTGCCTGCCTCCCTTGTTTTGGAGAGCTCCCCAACTTGCAAGGTCTTGATTCTCAATCTTGGGATGTTGGTGTCCTGGGACTAGGTGCCCTGCAGCCAACTGGGTGACCCCACCCCAGAAGTAGAGTGGCCCATCCTTTCTGTCCATGATCTAAGGACAGTGAGCTGAGAAGGCCCGCAACCTCTCCACTGTCAAGTCCTAATGACCACTTGGTAGAGCCGCTGCTGTAATTTCAGACCACGCCCTCTGCTTTGTTCCTTTATGGCAGCTCCTTACCAGGAAGCCAGCTATGCCAGGCACCCTCTAGGTGTCCCATACTAGTATCTCATTTAACCAACATGATGAGTGTTAAAGTAGAAAGTAGCGTGCCCATTTTACAGGTGGGGAAGTTGATGGGTGGAGTAGCCTGCCTAGTGTTCCCCCACTGTTACGTGAAGGAGCCCAATCCCAGCCCCTCCGTGGACAGTTTCTTTTCTCTTTCTCCTTAGAGCCTGCTTTCTGTCTCTCCTTTTTTTTTTTTTTTTTTTTTTTGTTTTTTACTTTGCTTATGAGCTCATTCCAAATTCCTCACTTCCCACCTCACTTCCTACTTCCCCCCCCCACACACACACAACTGGTATTTAGAAGCAGGCATACCGTCCTCAAAGGATAGAAATGACCCCACGTTGCCACCACAGATGAGCGAGAAGCCGTGCAGAAGAAAACCTTCACCAAGTGGGTGAACTCGCACTTGGCCCGGGTGACGTGTCGGGTGGGAGACCTGTACAGTGACCTCCGGGATGGGCGCAACCTCTTGAGGCTCCTGGAGGTGCTCTCGGGAGAGACACTGGTAAGCTTCGATCATGGGGGTGGGGATCAGCAACTGACCAAAGGGACAAGCCACAGGAGGGGCCCCTAGAGAGACGAGCCACAGCAGGGCAGAGCACAGGGAGCCCCTCTGCCCAGAGGATGGTTCCGCTCCAGGAGGCTTTGCTGCGTGGATTTCACAGGGGCCTTGCTGCGCAGAGCCAGGAACAGTAGCCCCATTGAAAACATTTCTTCTCCCACCCACTCTGGGTGCAATTAATTCCCTTGGGAATCTTAATCTGCCCAAGCCTCATCTATTACCTTAGCTTCAGCTCCTTGACCTTTGCCCCGGCCCTGAGGCTGTCCCTGTGTTCCTGAGGGAGGACATGGGAAGGTGTGCCCAGCACGGCCCTGGGAAGGCTGGGGAGGAAGGAGGAGACCCGTAGCCCCATGCCACTGTGCCACCTCCCCGCTGCCCCCCAACAGCCAAAGCCTACCAAGGGCCGCATGAGGATCCACTGCTTGGAGAATGTAGACAAGGCTCTGCAGTTTCTGAAGGAGCAAAAAGTGCACTTGGAAAACATGGGCTCCCATGACATCGTGGATGGGAACCACCGACTGACCCTTGGGCTGGTCTGGACCATCATCCTTCGGTTCCAGGTACCATCGAAGGTGTTCCTCAGTGAGTGGACCAAGCACCTGTTCTGCACCTCGAACAGTTAAAGCTGGTCCATGATAAGTTCAAAAATGGAGTGTCAGGAACCTGGCCCAGAGTTGGCCAATGCAGCCACATCTGTGTGCCAGATCAGGGGACTCACCTTGTTATACAGGGAGAGAACAGTTTGGAGTAGCCCAACTCCTTGTGGCAAAGTTCCCCAGAGCCTGCTCTGTGTGCTGGTCATGTGCCTTGGGACCCCAGGGTGGTTCACAGGGGATTAGGAACTTATAAACTGGTCCGTCATTGCAGAGAGTTTGAAAGTTTGAGAACCACAGGAAAGGTCTGGCCTCCTCCTCCATGTGCTTATGTCCCAGTGTCATCTCAACTCTCCTGATCACACCTGACCTCTCTGCCTCTTCTAGCCCTAAGCAGAGTTCTGTCGGCTTCACCTTTGAAAGCAGATCTCAGAAAATGTCCACTGATCTGCCCTCAGCTCCCCACCCGGAAGAACCAGCTCTCTTCGCAGGCACTTGTACTCACCGGCTTCCTACCCCTCCTGCTGCCTTAAATTCCTCAGACCCAATGGTTCATGTCACTTGCCCAGGCTGAAAGGGCCCTAGGCTCTGTCCCTTCACCTGTATGACGGCAGTCTAACAAGTCTTTTCCTGCCATTTCTGAGTGTCTCTGATAACGCCAGGTGCCCCTGTCCAGGGAGTGAGGTCCCTGCATTTCTTCCTTTTTAGATCCAAGACATCAGTGTGGAGACAGAAGACAACAAGGAGAAGAAGTCAGCCAAGGATGCCCTGCTGCTCTGGTGCCAGATGAAGACCGCAGGGTGAGGAGGCCCTGGGCATGTGGCAGTGGAGGGCCAGGTGCATTGAGGTTGTGCATCAAAGGATGGAGGGGCTCTGGGATCCACAACCTGGAACTGTCCTTCCCTCCCAGACCAGGGCTCAGCCCCACTCTCCACTTTTCCCTATTTCCAGGTATCCCAATGTTAATGTGCACAACTTCACCACCAGCTGGAGGGATGGACTGGCCTTTAATGCCATCGTACACAAACATCGGTAAGACAGGTTTGCAAGCACATGGGTTAATGACCCAAGGGACACATAGGTAGGCCAAAGGCGATGAGATGAGCTCACCTCAGCTGTAAGGAACAAGTGTACAGAGAGGAACTGGAACGTGGGAGCATCGTGCTCCACCAAGAACTTATGTTAGAAGTAGGGGGTGGTGGGGCTGGGGATGTGGCTCAAGCGGTAGCGCGCTCGCCTGGCATGCGTGCGGCCCGGGTTCGATCCTCAGCACCACATACCAACAAAGATGTTGTGTCCGCCGAGAACTAAAAAATAAATATTAAAAATTCTCTCTCTCTCTCACTCCTCTCTCACTCTCTCTTTAAAAAAAAAAAAAAAGTAGGGGGTGCTATGGGGGAGGGTGGGAGCAGTGGAGGTTTGGTTTGGGTTACTCCCTTACTTTTTTTTTTTTTTGGTACTGAGGATTGAACCTAGGGATACATAACAACTGAGCCACATTCGCAGCCCTTTTTTATATTTTATTTAGAGACAGGGCCTTGCTAAGTTGCTGAGGCTGGCTTTGAACCCATAATCCTCCTGCCTCAGCCTCTGGAGCTACTGAGATTACAGGCATGTGCCACCGCGCCCAGCTGCGGTGCTCCCTTCTAGACAAAATTGAGTTGGACTCTTAGGGATAAAGGGGAACAGGTTGACTTTTCCTCTTTGGGGGTCTCATGTGCTTTTCTTTTAATTTTTAGTGTAAATGGACACAATGCCTTTATTTTATTTATTTATTTTATGTGGTGCTGAGGATGGAACCCAGTGCTTCACACGTGCCAGGCAAGCACTCTACCACTGAGCTACAGCCCCCAGTCCTCATGTGCTTTTGATATCTTCTATCTCCCCCTGCCCCAGGCCAGACCTGCTGGATTTTGAGTCCTTGAAGAAATGCAATGCACACTACAATCTGCAGAATGCTTTCAATCTGGCTGAAAAGGAGCTGGGATTGACCAAGCTGCTGGATCCTGAAGGTGGGGCAGAGGCAGAAGGCATGCTGGGCTGGGGAGGGGAGGACGTGGAGCAGCTACCCGTGGTATGGGGTTTCTTGGGGCAGGGGAATGAAAATGTTCTGGATCTATGTAGTCAACAATAATTGCCCAACCTTGTGAATATACTGAAAACCACTGAGCTGTGTAAAAAGATGAATTTATGGTATGAAAATTATATCTCAAAAAAAAAAAAAAGTCTGGAGGAAGAAAGGGATTCCTGCAGAAGAAAGATCCCAGGGCTCTGGGCTCAATCCCAGCTCCTGCGTAGAGAAGCTCTGTGACTGAGAGCTAGTCCTCGTGGTTTATGGGGGCCCTTCTTATTCTAAAATTCTAGGGTTCTAACTACATGAGCTTGAGGTTCCACTGAGAACTGGCCCCTGGTCAGCTGCCCCTCTGGACTGGCTCCTGTGCTTCTGCTCAGAAATTTGATGAGATTAGTGATGGCCACTCGGCTCTTCCTTTGTACCTGGTGTAGCACTGCACTTGACATGTTTTAATTAATCAAATCCTTATGACAACCCTTTGAAGCCCATACCATTATCATCTTCAGTTTAAGAAAGAGAAAGAACACGGAGCCTATAAAGGTTGAGCACCTGGCTAAGGCCATGTGGCTGGTGGAGCTGAGATCTGACTTCCAGCATCCTGGCTCCAGGGCCAGTTTCCTCAGCTGCCTTTATCAGAGCAGAGAGCAGTCTGGTACAGCCAGAAAGGGGAGCAGGGAGGGGCCAAGCACCTGCCTGTTGGAAGTGCTCCTTCCTAAGCTCGCTGGGCAGGTTTGGGTCTTGGTCACTTTCTCCTGCTTCCCACCCCACCTGTGGCCCCATCTCCTGAGCGCTCTTAGTCCAGCATGGCAACATCACCGTCAGTTACCTAGAGACAGAAGTAGGCTGAATTGAGTTCCCTGGAGAGCTTTTGAGAAGCACATGGCTGTGTCCTGCGACTTCCGAGATGACGTCAGTGGCTCCTGCCTGCCTGCGAGTTTTCAGAAGCAGTCAAGGGGCTTCTAGTCTCATAGTCTGACCTTTGGGAAGGATAAAATCTGGCCTAACTAAAGGAGCCCAGGGATTTCAAGTCACGGTCAGCCTTGCTCAGGTGGTGGAAGCTGTTTCTGCTTGAGGGACTCTCGCCGTTGGGTGGCCCATCGCTGAGGTTTGGGACTTAGGCTGGAAACAAGGGTGACCATGTCCCAGGACAGGGCTAGGCACTGGCCTCCGTGTCTACTGCGCAGCATCCCAGGTCCAGGAGGCTTAGTCTTATGTCCCACTGCCCCAGAATCTGTTGGCTTCTTAGACATCTTTCCAGCCTGCAAGCCCAGGCTCTGACCTCAAATGGCAAGCTCTTTCTTTTCTAGTGTTTCTTCTCTCAAGCAACTAGTTTTCATGTCCAGTGGGCATGCTGGGAAGAAGCGTGCTTTGGCTTCTAGGTTGTGTACACTGTTTGAAGGGCCTGTCCTTGCCTAGGAGAGGGGGAAAAGGTGAGCTTTTCTCAGCCTTTTTAGTCTGAACAGTGGAGGTGTCACTTTGCTTATAAGGGAGCTGAAGACATGCCCACCATGGAGGGTTGGGAGGCCTGGGCACAGTGCAAGTGGCTCAGGTTTGGGGCCTGCTTCCAGGAGGCAGGTTTCTGAAGTCCACCTGACCTGAGTATTCCCATTTCTCAGATGTGAATGTGGACCAACCAGATGAGAAATCCATCATAACCTATGTGGCTACCTACTACCACTACTTCTCCAAGATGAAGGCCCTGGCTGTGGAAGGCAAAAGAATTGGCAAGGTACTGCTCACCGTGAGACAGGAGGTGGAAAGGCCACAACAGGCCTGGCCCAGGGGTCTTACTCCCCGAAAGCAGGGGCAAGGTGGAACTGCAGGACTGTGCCAGGGACCCCCCACTGGCAAGAACCCTATGTCCTTGTCTCCTGTGGTGCAGGTGCTGGACCACGCCATGGAGGCGGAGCGCCTGGTGGAGAAGTATGAGTCCCTGGCCTCTGAACTGCTGCAGTGGATCGAGCAAACCATCGTGACCCTCAATGACAGGCAGTTGGCCAACTCCCTGAGCGGTGTCCAGAACCAGCTGCAATCCTTCAATTCCTACCGCACCGTGGAGAAGCCGCCCAAGTAAGTGCCCCCAGGTCCCACCCTGCCAGGGCATGCCTGCCCTGAGCTGTGCCCACGTGAGAGGAAGCCTCATTTACGAGTGGCCTTATGGGAGGGACGTTTGGCAGTATATGAACTCCGGAGGCTCATTTCCCCCAGCTCAGGGCCAGAATCATACAAACGACATAGTTGCTCCAAAGTAAAAATTCTCAATCATGAGCCATTTTTAAAAATCTGTGCTGTGGAAATGCTCACCACAGTGGGACCCATCCGATGAGATTACAGGCCAGGTGTTGCAGCACCCCAGTCCCCCCACAGGGAAACGTGCCACGACCTGACAGGCAGGTCACACCCAGCAGCACGGGGGTGACTGGTGAATGAGCATCGCAGAGGTTCCTATCATTTATATATTTTAGCAATTAACTGTTTTCATGTGTGGAATTGCTATTAGGTGATTCTATATGGTACATGCTAAAACTTACGGGGTTTTTTTCTGTTTATCATTAAGCCCTTTTTAAATTAATGTGTCAGCTCCAAAACTAATTTTCATTGAGAAAGTAATTGTTTCTGTATAGTCCAGGGATTGATTTAATGTGTGCCTTTGCCCAGAGAATTCTGGATACGAAACAAAGATGTAACTTCAAGGATGTTCACGAGCATGACCTTTGTAAAAGAAAAATAAGTCAAGAGTCTAGCATGGTAACATATGCCTGTAATCCCAGCAATGGGGGAGGCTGAGGCAGGAAGATTGCAAGTCTGAGACCAGCCTCAGCAACTTAGCAAGGCTGTGGCTCCAAATTTTTAAAAAATCAGAGGGACTGGGGTCATAGAGCACCCTTGTGTTCAATCCCCAGTACTGCAAAAGGTGGGGAGGACAGGGCAAGTCACAAGGCAATCACTGAAAATAGTATTGAACAAATGTATTTAATGACATAAAAAGATATTAATGAGAAATAATCGAAGAAGCAGGCTATAGGAATTCTTTGTGGACCACAGAAAACAAAATGCTAAGTGTCCAGCTTCCAAGCATCTGAGTTCAAATCTTGGCTCTGCTACTGAGCCGTTGTGTTGGGCAAACTCTTTGGCCTCTCTGTGTCTCAGCTTTCTCATCTGTAAAATGGGGATAACTGAGAGAATGTAGACTATGGAAAGAGAGAAGCAAGTTAGTGCTTGCCAGATGCTGGGAGCCTGCCCAACTTACAGCAAGAGAGTCCTGGTCTTGTTAGCTGTGGATACACCGGGACTCTGTGGAAAACAAAAATTAACAATCATGTACAAAGGGGTCACAGTGGTCATCATTTCTGTGTGGCTTTTGTTGCTCTAAAACAATGTTTTTGGGTTTACTGGTTTGTTCTGGCTTTCAAACAAGGGCGTGTGTTGCTTTTATGACAAGAAAAGCAACTAGGTCACTCCATGTTGTAGTTGAGTCCTCACAGGCCCCTACTGGCCCTTGCCTCTGACCCCAGTTTGGCCCTTCCTCAGGTTCACTGAGAAAGGGAATTTGGAGGTGCTGCTCTTCACCATCCAGAGCAAGCTACGGGCCAACAACCAGAAGGTCTACACGCCCCGCGAGGGCCGGCTGATCTCTGACATCAACAAGGTCTGTAGGCACCCTGTTGTCACTCAGGGGGCCATCCTCGGCAGCCCAGGCCCAGAGCCCTCTTGACCTCCACCAAGCCCTACCACCCTAACTGAATACTCCACCTCACTGTCCCCACTCTGAGACATGACTCTTGGTGCATCCTCTTAAACATCTTGCCCAGTTCCCCTTCCTCTGACTGTCCCTACAGGGTCATGTAAGGAATTATACTCCAAGTCCCTTGTCTTGTTCAACAGGTCCCCAACTCACTATTTCTACTTTCTATTTCATTTTTTCACAAACAACACATAGAAGATGAATAAAAGTAAAACAAGGTTTGCCCACACTCCCACCACTGCAAACAAATCAAGCAATTTCCAGTGATTTCCCTCCAGCCCTGGTCCAGAAGCAGGCATAGTTATTGTGAGGTTTCCCAGCACGCTCGGCGCTCCTGTTTCTCCATACCACCACACACAGGCAGGCGCCTCGCGGACCACATTCCATGGGTCTGCTGGACGCGGGACTTACCTGTGCCCCTGCCCCTCCTCTCTGACCCTCCCCACCCTGGCTCTGATGCACTGATCCTATCCCCACCATGCAGGCCTGGGAGCGGCTGGAGAAAGCAGAGCATGAGCGGGAACTGGCCCTGCGCACGGAGCTGATCCGCCAGGAGAAGCTGGAGCAGCTGGCCGCCCGCTTCGACCGCAAGGCCGCCATGCGAGAGACCTGGCTCAGTGAGAACCAGCGTCTTGTGTCACAGGTAGGAAACCAGGGCCTCCAGGGACATCCAGGCTGGTGGGTTGAAATGGAAGGGAGGCAGTGATGAGTAAGGAGCCCTGCAAGGTGGGGAGATGATCCAACACGAAATCCATCGCACAGGTAGAAAGACCGAGAAACTCAGGAGCAGCCAGGCACAGTGGCACATGCCTGTATTCCCAGCAATTTGGGAAGCTCAAGCAGGAAGATCACAAACAAGTATGAGACCAGCTTCAGCAAAAAAGCACGACCCTGTCTCAAAATAAAAAAACAAAAGGGACGCCCCTGAGTTCAGTCCCCAGTCAGAACAAGCAAGCAAGAGACAGACTCAGGTCCGGGGGCCAGGAGCTCAAGCAGGAGAAAAGATGGTGGGATGGGGGGAAAGGAAACTGAGAGCCACCTCGAGGGGCTGGCATCTTGCAGCCGGGGCGCTCTGGGAGGCAGCCGGGGCCAGCAGAGGTTCTGTCCTTTGGTTCCCAGACCTCCCCTCTCTCCTCTC
This sequence comes from Spermophilus citellus, assembly GCF_964194105.1. Taxonomy (NCBI): domain Eukaryota; kingdom Metazoa; phylum Chordata; class Mammalia; order Rodentia; family Sciuridae; genus Spermophilus; species Spermophilus citellus. The sequence goes on along the minus strand of NC_138183.1, from coordinate 251,679,085 downwards.
TGCCACAGGACAACTTTGGGCTGGAACTGGCTGCGGTTGAGGCAGCAGTGCGGAAGCACGAAGCCATTGAGACCGACATCGTGGCCTACAGCGGCCGGGTGCAGGCAGTGGATGCTGTGGCCGCCGAGCTGGCCGCCGAGCGCTACCACGATATCAAGCGTATCGCTGCTCGGCAGCACAATGTGGCTCGGCTCTGGGACTTCTTGAGGCAAATGGTGGCTGCGCGGCGGGAGCGGCTCCTCCTCAACCTGGAGCTGCAGAAAGTGCTTCAGGACCTGCTGTACCTCATGGACTGGATGGGAGAGATGAAGGTAACGGCCGGCGCTGGTGGTGGGACTCCGGTGGTCGAAATCGTGGAGGTGCTGAGAGGGCCTGAGTAGATAAAGGGGGGAGCGGCCGGCTCACTAGGTCAAGGAGTTTGAATTTTATTCAAAATAACATGGAGCACTTAGTGATTCAAAGGTTCTGAGAGGGAGAGATGCGATTCTGCCTTACCTGTTAAAAGGGTCCCTTGGGCTACTATGTGGAGAGGGCTGTGGGCAGCCAGAGTGGGAGCACAGAGACCAGTTAGAGTTGTTGCAGTCTTCTGTGTCATAGGTGGCCCTAAGGAAGGGCCTAGGAGAGGCACTGAAGGGAGCTGGGCTGCTGGGGCAGAGCAGTGACAATAGGAGGGTGTGTGTCTGTGATTCTGGGGCTAAGGAAATGAGTCACAGCAGAGATTCCAGGAGCAGAATTTGCATAAAGGCCGTTCCCTGGGAGGGTGCCTAAACAGAACCGTGGTGCGTCCCTGCATGTGGGTGTGAGCAGGTATGCTCGCCTGGGTGCAACACCTGGAACCACCCAAAGAGGTTGGAAGGGAGACCCTGGGAGGTTGGCACGTGTGCCTGACTGGCAGCGAACAAGAAGGTTCTCAGACGGGCACCAGCATGCTGCGTGTTCCGGCAGGGGCGGCTGCAGTCTCAGGACCTGGGCAAGCACCTGGCTGGAGTGGAGGACCTGCTGCAGCTGCATGAGCTGGTGGAGGCTGACATTGCCGTGCAGGCTGAGAGGGTGCGGGCTGTGAGCGCCTCTGCCCTGCGCTTCTGCGACCCAGGGAAAGGTGAGAACCAGAGGGGAAGGTCCTGGAGATGACAGGGCTGGGAAGGGCAACATTAAGAGCAGAGGCAGAAGACTAGGAAAAGCTGGGGACAGGAGAGCTGATGGTGGATGCTGGGTGAGGAGCTGGAGCCAGGGAGGGGGTTGGGGATTTGTCACCAAGGTGGGTGCAGAGGATCCAGAGCTCTGGAACCCCACATGACTATTTTCAGAGTACAGACCATGTGACCCGCAGCTGGTGTCAGAGCGGGTGGCTACCCTGGAGCGGAGCTATGAGGCCCTGTGTGAGTTGGCAGCGGCTCGCAGGGCTCGTCTGGAGGAATCACGGCGCCTCTGGCGGTTCCTCTGGGAAGTGGGAGAGGCTGAGGCCTGGGTGCGGGAGCAGCAGCACCTCCTGGCCTCAGCTGACACTGGCAGGGACCTGACCGGTGTCCTCCGCCTGCTCAACAAGCACACGGCTTTGCGAGGTGAGATGAGTGGCCGGCTGGGGCCCCTGAAGCTCACCCTGGAACAGGGCCAGCAGTTGGTTGCAGAGGGCCATCCTGGAGCCAGCCAGGCTGCTGCCCGTGCAGCCGAGCTCCAGGCCCAGTGGGAGCGGCTGGAGGCCCTGGCCGAGGAACGGGCCCAGCAGCTTGCTCAGGCTGCCAGCCTCTACCAGTTCCAAGCCGACGCAAACGACATGGAGGCCTGGTTGGTGGATGCACTGCGCCTAGTGTCCAGCCCTGAGCTGGGGCACGACGAGTTCTCCACACAGGCCCTGGCCAGGCAGCACCGAGCCCTGGAGGAGGAGATCCGAGGCCACCGACCCACCCTGGAGGCCTTGAAGGAACAGGCTGTGGCCCTGCCTCCCGCACTGAGCCGCACGCCCGAGGTGCAGGGCAGGGTGCCCACACTGGAGCGGCAGTACGAGGAGCTGCAGGCACGGGCGGGCGAGCGTGCCCGGGCCCTGGAAGCAGCCCTGGCACTCTACACCATGCTCAGCGAGGCTGGGGCCTGTGGGCTCTGGGTGGAGGAGAAGGAGCAGTGGCTCAACGGGCTGACCCTGCCTGAGCGCCTGGAGGACCTCGAGGTGGTACAGCAGAGGTAGGGCCTGCAGCTGCTTCGGACCCCCTTGCCTGTGAGCTGGGGCCAGGGTGAGAGGTGGCCACTCCCACCATAAAGCTGTCCACTGCACCTCACTGAGCCTTAATCACATCCTTCTGTCTTAATGGTTGTCTTTTCTAAGTTTTAATGATAATGTTAAACATAACAAAAGTAGACAACATTTCACAACAAAACCCTTCCACCCATCCCCAGGGTCCAACTTTGTCAATATGGTGCTCATTTTGATTCACTCCCTTTTTTAAAAAATTATTCCTGGTTATTTCACATGTAGTCTTCAGGACACATCCTTTAACAAAGAGGAGGAAAAGCCAGGCTTAGCAACACACACCTTTAATCCCAGCAACTCAGGAGGCTGAGTCAGTAGGGTTACAAGTTCAAGACCAGCCTCAGCAACTTAGGGAAAACCTGTCTCAAAATAAAAAAAAAATAAAAAGGGTTGAGGATGTAGCTCAGTGGTAGAGCATTCCTGGGTTCAATCTCTAATGCTGGGGGGATAAAAAATAAAAAGGAGAGAGAACCCTTACATAAAAATATATTTTTTAAATTAAATATGGAATTATAATATATATTATAATATAATAATATTATTGGCCCGTTTAGGCAGAACCTCTCATGAGGTTCACAGAATAATATCTTAAAATCATTTTGAAGAGAGTTTTCTTATAGAACCTCAGTACCATTATTACTTAGAACAAAATGAGCAATTACTTGATATCACCTACCATTAGTCCATAATCAAATTTCCTGACGGTTTAAAAAAATATAATTCAACTTTTTTTTTTTTTAAGTTTTCAAGATATCCTATTAGAGGTTTTGATAAACTAAAACCCTTAGGCCAAACCCAGCCTGCTCCCCGTTTTTTTGGTAAAGCTTTTCTGGGCAGAGCCATGCCCACAGACAGGAGGTGATCCTGTCTGTAGTGACCCTTATCACTGCTACCCCAGAGCTGAGGAGCTGGGACAGACACAGTGACTCTCAGACCTAAAATGTTACTGCCTGGCCCTTTACAGAATAATCCTGCAGACCTGCCCCACTAGAATATAAAATATCCCTGAGAGAAGTTAGAGTTCACGTCTTTGTCACTTAGACACATGCTTTTGGTTGTCACTTCATTTTTTATTGGTGGGGTGGGGCTTGGGTTGGGGGCTAAAGGGTGAGCCCCAAGAGAGTAAGTGAACCTCTGTTAAAGGTCGAGTTTGGCTATCCCTCACCATCTTTTTGAACAACCCCAGAGAGGAGAGTTTTTCCCCTGAGAACCTTGTAGGCAAAGCATCGCAGGGACAGAGCCCTGTGTTGAAGGGAGGCAGTTCTGCAGGCATCTAAGAGAGATGGCCTGGGGCCTCTCTGCCTCCCATCCTCGTGCTCTGCTTGTTTACCCACTCAGGTTTGAGACCCTAGAGCCGGAAATGAATGCCCTGGCCTTGCGAATTACTGCTGTGAATGACATAGCTGAGCAGTTGCTAAAGGCCAACCCTCCAGGGAAGGACCGGATTCTCAACACTCAGAAGCAGCTCAACAACAGGTGGGCTGGGGATGTCAGCCCTGGACACTGAGGGAGAAGGAAGCAGCTGGAGATGGTGCTTCAAAGAGGGTTTGGCAGGGCCTGGGAGGGGGCTAAACACAAGGGGAAGGACAAGCCTGGAATGTGTTGGGGAGGATAAATAGAAAAAAGGATGAAATGGGATCAAAGTGGTCCCAGGAGGCTGAGGATTGGATGGGGAACAATCAAAAAGAGGAGGCGGCAAGGGAATGATGGGGAGCAACCTTCTTACAAAGGCAGAAGTGGGTGGGTGTGCACCATGTGGGGAGAAGCAGGGGTACCCCAAATGTACCTGGCCAGCCAGGGAAGTTGAGCAGCTCTACATGCTACTCCCTCCCCCTACTCAGGTGGCAGCAGTTTCGGTCCCTGGCAGATGGCAAGAAGGCAGCTCTGACATCAGCCCTGAGCATCCAGAACTACCACCTAGAGTGCACGGAGACCCAGGCCTGGATGAGAGAGAAGACCAAGGTTATCGAGTCCACCCAGGGCCTGGGTAATGATCTGGCTGGGGTGCTGGCCCTGCAGCGGAAGCTGGCCGGCACCGAGCGGGACCTGGAGGCCATCGCTGCTCGAGTGGGTGAACTGACCCGAGAGGCCAATGCCTTGGCTGCTGGCCATCCGGCCCAAGCCCCTGCCATCAACACCCGGCTTGGGGAGGTACAGGCCGGCTGGGAGGACCTGCGAGCCACTATGCGGCGAAGAGAGGAGTCCTTGGGTGAGGCACGGAGGCTGCAGGACTTCCTGCGCAGCTTGGATGACTTCCAAGCTTGGCTAGGTCGCACGCAGACCGCTGTGGCCTCCGAAGAAGGGCCAGCTACCCTGCCTGAGGCTGAGGCCCTCTTGGCCCAACACGCAGGCCTACGGGGAGAAGTGGAGCGTGCCCAAAGCGAGTATAGCCGCCTGCGGGCCTTGGGCGAGGAGGTGACCCGGGACCAGGCAGATCCCCAGTGCCTCTTCCTACGGCAGCGGCTGGAAGCCCTGGGAACCGGCTGGGAGGAGCTGGGCCGCATGTGGGAGAGCCGGCAAGGCCGCCTGGCCCAGGCTCATGGCTTCCAGGGATTCCTACGGGATGCTCGCCAGGCTGAGGGCGTGCTCAGCAGCCAGGTGAGAGGCCAGGGGACAAGGTCCCACCCAGGAAGAATAGGAAAATAGGGACCAGGGGATGTGTGAGGAAGAGGATAGTGTCAATGGGTGGAGTAGTTGAGGAAATAACACAGGCAGGAAGGAGTGGGGAAAAAATGATAAACAAAACTTACCAAAGCTGACTTTAGATGACACAGAAAGCATGGCAAGTCATATAACTATTTTAAAATCAAATCAGTTGCTACAAATAAAGTCGAACAGGATTTGGGCCCCAGCTCAGCTCCCTTGGAACTTTCTAGGGTCCCCCAAGTTAGTGATACCCCCCTTCATCTTCAGAGCCATCTGGCTACTCCACCCTTGCTGAGGCTGGCCACCCTTTCATCTGTGTCCCTGGCTGGGTCTGAGGGATGGAATCTGTATGCTTTGAGAAGTGAGCTTGCTCCCTGCTCCCTGCTCCCACACAGGAGTATGTTCTATCTCACACGGAGATGCCAGGGACACTCCAGGCTGCTGATGCTGCCATTAAAAAGCTGGAAGACTTCATGAGCACCATGGATGCCAATGGGGAACGCATCCGTGGGCTCCTGGAGGCTGGGCGTCAGCTGGTGTCAGAGGGCAACATCCACGCCGAGAAGATCCAGGAGAAGGCAGACTCCATCGAGAGCAGGTGGGATGAGGCCGGCGGATAAATGAGGGGTCTGAGAGAGAAATCAGTGGAACAGGGCGGTCTCAGAGATGGAGATGTGGCGTGGGAGACCTGACAGGTGGCAGGAGATAGGGAGCTGACAGCAAAGTAGATCAGGAGCTGGGATGGTCTGCCTCCTGCACACTTGGGCAAAATAGAGCCTACTAGGTGGCAGGCCTGGAAACGTGATTCCTGCCTGGGGTGTCTGGTGGGGTTTCTGAGAGGCTTATCCCTACAGGAAGAGGACTGAAGCCTCTAGGTTACTTAAAGGCCACATCCTCTCACAGCAAGGCCTAGGGTTCACAAGCACTGTCATTACAGACACAGGAAGAATCAAGAAGCCGTGCAGCAGCTTCTGGGCCGCCTGAGGGACAACCGAGAGCAGCAGCACTTCTTGCAAGACTGTCATGAGGTGAGGCACCCAGGTCCCTGCAGCACCTCTAGCCATCCACCCCTTTCCCAACCCTCACCCTGGTGTAAGAGCATCGCAGGGTTGCTGGAGCCTGCAAACACTTTCATGGCCTCTTCCTGAGTCTTTTACATCTCCTGGTCCCCTCGTCCCCTCTCTTTCCCCCTCCAAAATGCCCCCTACCTTCTCCATCCTGGCCTGTGCTTGCTCCAGCTGAAACTCTGGATTGACGAGAAGATGCTGACAGCTCAGGATGTGTCCTATGATGAGGCCCGCAACTTGCACACCAAGTGGCAGAAGCACCAGGCATTCATGGCCGAGCTAGCCGCCAACAAGGACTGGCTGGACAAGGTGGACAAGGTGAGTGGTGTGACAGGAGCAGCAAGAAGTGAGCGTCTGGGGCTGCCTCAGGCAGTGTCCTCTCAACGGTGCAGGCCACAGTCCAGGCTGCAGGCCTAGCTCCAGGCCATGGTTTTCAGAATTAGAGATCATGGGTTTCTGGAGTCACACCACTGAAGTGGCAAGTTGTGTTCTAGGAAATAAAATGTCTTTGGGCTGTGGGACAGTGATTTCAGAGCTTTGAGAAAGCCCAACTTAGTAGGGTGCCAGGCCATAGCCTTGGCTCAAAGCCATAACTGTTCCTGGGTCCAGAGCAGATGGCTGTCTTCATCAGTACTCTGCAGACACTCTGTAAAGGACCAGAAAGTGAATATGTCAGGCTTTGTGGGCCATATGGTTTTGCTGCAACTACTTGTCTCTGCCACTGTGGTGCAAAAGCAGTCATAGAGAATACATGAATGAATGAGCATGACTGTCTCCCAATAAAACTTTATATAAATAGGCAGTGGCCAGACTTGGCCCATCCACCATGGTTCGCCAGTCCTTGCTTTTGAGGATTGCTGTTCCTGATACTTGGTCTCCCACCCAGCTCTTCTAGAATAACTTTATTTCTACTCAGCAAATATTCTTGGAGACCATTGTGTGTGCTCAGCACACTGCTATGCTGCCTGGAATATAAAAAGACACCTTCCCTCCCACAAGGGCATGATGGCTGGGGAGAGGAAACCAGGGTGTTTTCAGTGTTTCCATTTGTTCAGCAAATATGTGCTTGCTGCTGCTGTACAAGATGCCACTTCAGGCTCCACCCTCAAGGAACAATACTGTGGCCAGGATATAGAGATGTATATACAAACAGCTGAATCGAATCCAGAGCAGATTTTGTTGAGTGTCATATGAGAGTCCAGTAAAGTCTGGGGGCTAAAGAAAGAGGAGATTTGGGGATTCTGGAAGCAGGAGCAAGCCAGGACAGTCTGTGACGGGTGAGCGAATGAGGACAAGCCAAGACATTGAAGGAAAAATGTTGTTAGGTAGAGAAAAGAGTGTGAACAGAAAACCAGAGGTGTAGAAGGGGCACCTTTGTGGACAAGGAGGAAATGTGGCAGGAGTGCAGAATGTGTGAAGGGGCTGGTGGAAGCAAAGGCGAGAAGAGCACGTTTGGCCAGGTCAGGAAAAGCCCTGGTTCCTGGATGCGGAGTATGCCCCAGAGCTACCCAAGCAGTGCTAGCCTTTGACACCTTCTCCTTGGCAGTGTTAGAGGCCTGAAGGGAGTGTCTGCCTTGTGTTCCCAGAAGCCGACCTTGAAATCAGGATTCTAGTGCAGGACACTTTCAGGGCAGGTGGTCCCAGGAAGCACTGGTAGGGGAATGAGGAGAAGCAATGGAAGGTCAACCATCTGGACAGGGTACTTTGGGTCGGGGTATAGCCCAGGGGTAGAGTACGTGCTTAGCATGCTTGAAGTTCAAACCCAGGTATGAAAGAGAGGGTGAGGAGTAGGAAAGGAAGGGAAGGGAGGAAAGGAAAGAAGGAAGAAGGGAAGGAAGGAGAGGAAGTCCTCAACCAAAAGGCGGGGAGTGGGGAGACCAGGTAGGACTTGCTCGCTCCAGTTCAAGTGAGGAGTAACAAGTGGAGAAACATGGAATGAGAGCAAATAACCCAAGTTCATGTGCAGCATAGCAGCAGAAGCCATGAGCACCAGGAAAGATTACAATGGCTTCTTAACTGAAGTGAGGTTTGAGCAGAACTGGGAGGAGGAGCCGGTTTAACCAGAAGTGAGGACTGTGCAGTGAAGAAGGGGCCTCTAGAAGCCTATGCTAATGAGCTTACGTGAGGACCTAGAATGATCGTCCATACTTCAGGTACCTGGTCTGCCATTGGCCTATAACATTCAGTGATGTCTAATTCTTTTTTTTTTTAACATTTATTTTTTAGTAAGAGGTGGACACAATATTTTATTTTTATGTGGTGCTGAGGGTCGAACCCAGGGCCTCACACATGCTAGGCAAGTGCTCTACCTCTGAGCCACCCAGTGGTGTCTAATTCTAATTCTGGCACTTACACCCTCTTTGTCTTGCCACCCAGGAAGGGCGAGAGCTGACCCTTGAGAAGCCAGAACTGAAAGCGCTGGTGTCAGAAAAGCTGGGGGACCTGCACAGGCGCTGGGATGAGCTGGAGACCACCACCCAGGCCAAGGCCCGCAGCCTCTTTGATGCCAACCGTGCTGAACTGTTTGCCCAAAGCTGCTCGGCACTGGAGAGCTGGCTAGAGAGCCTGCAGGCCCAGCTGCACTCCGATGACTATGGCAAGGATCTGACCAGCGTCAACATTTTGCTCAAGAAGCAGCAGGTGCGCTGTGGGCCTTCAAGGGGGGAGGGTGAACTGGAGAAGAAAGGATGAAGTGTCTTTGGATCTTGAGATTGGGAGATCATTCTAAGGCCTGCTGCATGATATCTTTTGGTATTTCTCAAGCTGCTGGGATTATAGGCATGTGCCACTGCGCCCAGCTCTCAGAGTGATTTCTACAGGCCAACCGTGTCAGAATCTCCAGGAGTGAGTTAATGGTCAGAGGAAAGTCAGGAGACAGACTGAACAGGGAAACTTTTGTAAAAAGACTTATTTCTTAGTAAAAGGTGGATAACATTTTTTTTTTTTTTTTTTTTTTTTTGGTACCAGGGATTGAACTCAGGGGCACTTAACCATTGAGCCACATCCCCAGCCCTTTTTTGTATTTTATTTAGAGATAGGGTCTCACTGAGTTGCTTAGGGCCTTGCTGAGTTGCTGAAGCTGGCTTTGAATTCAAGATCCTCCTGCCTCAGCCTCCCAAGCCACTGTGATTACAGGCGTGAGTCACTGCACCTGGCAAAAGGTGGCTAACTACTGAAGATGTTTCTTAGTCTATTTTCTGTTTCTATAACAGGATACCTGAGGTTGGGTAATTTATAAAACATAGAAGTTTATCTTGGCACATGGTTCTAGAAGTCAAGAGCATGTCGCCAGCATCTGTTCAGCTTCTGGTGAGGGCCTCAAGCTGCATCATTGATGGCAGAACAGAAAGGAAGTGATTTCATGTGAAAGAGACAAAACACAAGGGACAGCCTTACTTTATAACAACCTGCTCTTGTGGTAACTAAGTTAGCCCCACAAGAAGTGTGTGAGTGCACCTTAATGACCTCTTATAAGTGCCTCTACCTCTCAATACTGTTAAAACTGGGGATCAAATTTCAACATGAGTTTTGGAGGGCATTAACCACATCTAAACTGACAGGTGTAAAGATGACTCTACAGCAGGGGTCAGAAAACTTTTTTTTGTAAAAGGCCAAATAATAAATATTTTGACTTTGTGAATCAGATTGTTTCTGTCACAACTATTAAATTCTGACCTTGTAGGACAAAAAAAAAAAAAAGGCTCAGACTGTATTACAATAAAACTTTATTTACAAAATAGGTAGTAGGCTGTATTTGCTGATCCCTGTTCTTAAGAATCCTAGAATAGCTAGGTGTGGTGTCACACACCCATAAACCCAGATATTTGGGAGACAAGGCTGGAAGGTATAAAGTTTGAGACCAGCCTTGGGAAACTCAGCAAGACCCTGTCTCAAAATAAAAACTAAAAAAAAGGTAAAGTATCTCAGTGGTTGAGTGCCTCTGGGTTCAATCACACAGCTGAATTTCAGATCTCTTTGGAGAGCCAAAGTGAATGGACTAGAAATTTGCTGGGGTGTCATGGGCCAAAGCAGGTCTGCATCTAGCAAGCCCAGGCTGGCCAGCAGGGAACTACCCTGGGAGTGCCAGCAAAACTTGCTGGAGGAACAGAGTCACAGGATCTCTTGCACACTGTAAGCAGTTTTGCTGTAGGAGACAGAAGTAACCTGGAAGAGAGGCCCTTCCTGTACTGAGTTGTAGCATCCCTCCAGCGGCCTCTACTGACAAGGCCTGGTATTGCACCAGCTGGCATAGGAGAGATGTTGACTGGGTCCATCCAGTTCCAACATAACAGAGCAGGGAAAATGTGGATTTACAACTGAAGTGGATTTGGGACAGACGATTCCACCTGACAATTCATAACAGGCACAGTTATCACACAACCTGGATTCCTCCATATATCAAAGTTCAAGATCAATCCAGGCCACAAAAGGATGTACTTCCTGGAGTAAGACCTGGGGATGAGAAATTGTAATTGGAGACTAGTGTCTCCTCTGAGTTTGAAGGTGGAAATGTGGCATTTACATTCCCTTCCTCCTCCTCATTTGCAGATGCTGGAACGGGAGATGGCTGTGAGAGAGAAGGAGGTGGAGGCAATCCAGGCCCAAGCAAAGGCACTGGCCCAGGAAGACCAGGGTGCAGGGGAGGTGGAGAGGACCTCAAGAGCTGTGGAAGAGAAGTTCAGGGCACTGTGCCAGCCCATGAAGGAGCGCTGCCAGCGCCTGCATGCCTCTCGTGAGCAGCACCAGTTCCACCGGGACGTGGAGGATGAGATTGTGAGTCCCCCGGGCTGGGCCTGAGAGCATCTTCGTCTTGGCAAGCTGCCCCTGCCATGTGGCACTCCAGCCTCCTTCCTGGCTTCTGGGGAGATGCCAGCAGTGCTCTGTTCCCTCTTCCCTTCAGCACTGAGAACATCCCCTCTAAAGATACTTGGGGATGTCCTCTAGATCCCTTTGTCCTGAAGCCAGAGATGACCGTTCCCTACACAAACACACACACACACACACACACACACACACACTCACACCTGTAACTGTAGGTATCCCCACTCTCCTGTCCCCCATGCTGACTCTTCCCTCTGCACCTCCACTGACGTCCTCTTTCTTATCCAGTTATGGGTGACAGAGCGGCTGCCCATGGCCAGCTCCATGGAACATGGCAAGGACCTGCCTAGTGTTCAGCTTCTCATGAAGAAAAACCAGGTGAGGCAGAGGCTGAGGGCAAAAGAAAAGTTCCCAAGAGTCTCTCCCCACTTGGACATTTGTTTCTCTAAGAAGGGGTTTCTCTGGCCCCCCGACACTGTGTCTCCCCAGACGTCGGTGGTTTGCTTTTCCCCAGGGGCAGGTTCTCTTGGAGGATTGAGGGGGCATCATCACCATCCTGTCCTGGGGAGAGGGAAATGAGAGGGCTCTGGAAGGAAGAGAGGGAAGAGGGTGAAGGGGGTGCTTGAAGTTGTACAGGTTGGAGGGTGTGGAGGCTCCACGTTCCCTTTGCAAGCCTTATAGTGTCCTCTTCTGTGACGGGGACAGACCCTGCAGAAAGAGATCCAAGGCCACGAGCCCCGGATTGCTGACCTCACAGAGCGGCAGCGGACTCTGGGCACAGCAGCAGCAGGCCCCGAGCTGGCCCAGCTCCAAGAAATGTGGAAACGTCTGAGCCACGAACTGGAGCTTCGGGGGAAGCGATTGGAGGAGGCCCTGAGGGCCCAGCAGTTCTACCGCGATGCTGCAGAGGCCGAGGCCTGGATGGGTGAGCAGGAGCTGCACCTGCTGGGCCAGGAGAAAGCCAAGGTGAGAGCCGGGGCTGAGTCCGCATGGCTGATTCTTTTCACTGCCAGCCTCCCCACCCCACCCCTACTGCCTGAGGCCCACTGTCCCTTCTCCAGGATGAGCTGAGTGCCCAGGCAGAGGTGAAGAAACACCAGGTGTTGGAACAAGCCCTGGCTGACTACGCCCAGACCATCCACCAGCTGGCAGCCAGCAGCCAAGACATGATTGACCATGACCACCCAGAGAGGTGAGTCCCCAGGAGGTAAAGGGGCCCATCCCCTGGAGGAGAGGGAACTGGTTTTCTGAAGGTGCTGGGATGTGGTGCCTCTGTACTGTGTATATACAGAACATTCTAGAAAGCTGGAGAAGCCTGGACTTGATGAGCAGTTAGGGGCCTAGAGGGACAGGGCTCAGAACAAGCCGGGCATCAGAGCAGCAGTGTCTCCTAAACCCTGAGGGGCCTTCGTCATTCCCTCCAGCACGAGGATATCAATCCGCCAGGCCCAGGTGGACAAGCTGTATGCCAGCCTGAAAGAACTGGCCGGAGAGCGGCGCGAGCGCCTGCAGGAGCACCTCCGGCTGTGCCAACTCCGTCGTGAGTTGGATGACCTGGAGCAGTGGATCCAGGAGCGTGAGGTGGTGGCGGCCTCCCATGAGCTGGGCCAGGACTACGAACATGTGACTGTGAGTGTAGGGAGGACGCCAAGAAGGGACCAGGACCCAGGGGAGACGGGGCCTGGACCTGGGCAGAGCATGGAGGGGCAGGGACACAGGGTCAGGCAGAGCAGCTGCCATCTCCTGGATTTTAAGGTTTATAATTGGAAGAATTGTGCGGAAAGAGGAACGTGGGGCCAAGTGTGGGCAAGGATAGAAAGGAAGTTAATTACCAATCAGGCCTGTGCCATCTTGTGCCACATGACAGACTGCATCATCTTAGCCCTCTTAGTTTGTGTGGTGCATTTGTCAGGATGTGTCCTTGTTGAGTGGCACACACTGAACAGGTGGGTGGGAAGCTGCTGCAACTGCTTGTTGACTCGCGCTGGCATACCTGACACAGGGAAGAGAAGTGGGTCCCCAGTTTGGGGGAAGAGGACCCACTCCATCAGTCAGAAACCTCTTCCCTCAGTGTCACACCTTGTCCCTTCAACTGCTTCCTCCATCAGATGCTCCGGGACAAATTCCGCGAGTTCTCTCGGGACACAAGCACCATCGGTCAGGAGCGTGTGGATAGTGCCAACACGCTGGCCAATGGGCTCATTGCCGGGGGCCATGCCGCACGGGCCACCGTGGCTGAGTGGAAGGACAGTCTCAATGAGGCCTGGGCTGACCTGCTCGAGCTGCTGGACACACGGGGTCAAGTGCTGGCTGCTGCCTACGAGCTGCAGCGCTTCCTGCACGGGGCCCGCCAAGCCCTGGCACGGGTGCAGCACAAGCAGCAGCAGCTTCCAGATGGGACCGGCCGTGACCTCAATGCTGCTGAGGCCCTTCAGCGCCGACACTGTGCCTATGAGCACGACATCCAGGCCCTCAGCGCCCAGGTCTGAGCCAAGCCGAGGAGGTGGGGAAGGCTGAGGGGAGACTCTGTAGGAGATGGGAGCAAGGGGGTGTCCTAGTTGCCGGGATGGATCTCAAGAAATGCAGGAGGATGGCCCCTCTGGAGGGCCATTCACAGATGAGGTTAGAATCATTCCAGGAAAACATCCCAGCCAAGCAACATCTAGCCACCATATTCACTGACTTCTTCACAAGCCTCCATGAGGGCCATGACATTTTTAGGTGGTCTTGATGGCTGGACTATTCTTGCTGCCTGTTGGTACCACCCAGACTACAGCTCTAGATCCAGTGAAATAAGCATGAATTCTTCCTTCACCTATTATACAGCCAGTCAGCCCCACCAAATCCCTTCTGCAGGCTCATCCTAGCTACCTATGAGGTCCCTCACATCCAGAACAGGCCTTCGAAAGCTCTACTGGCCAGTGGCCCCCTTTAGAGCCCCACCTCCTGGGCTAAGCCCAGGCCCTTAAATGAGATGCACCAGAGCAGCATTTGGCCAGGCATCTGCCTTCATCTTTCTCGCCCCATCCCCACCCCATTCCTCCCCTTCCTCTTTGGCTAGTGAAATGGGCAGGAGGTAGCAGCTAGGTCCAAGGGAGGCTGCAGCTCCTTCAAGTCTCTCTGCTCTGCCTGACTCTCAGTTGGGACCCTACAGGTCCAGCAGGTGCAGGATGATGGCCACCGACTCCAGAAGGCCTATGCTGGAGATAAGGCTGAGGAGATTGGCCGCCATATGCAGGCTGTAGCCGAGGCCTGGGCCCAGCTTCAGGGAAGCTCTGCTGCACGCCGCCAGCTGCTGCTGGACACCACAGACAAGTTCCGTTTCTTCAAGGCTGTCAGGGAGCTGATGCTGTGGATGGACGGCATTAATGTGCAGATGGATGCCCAGGAGCGGCCCCGGTGAGACACCCAGTAGCCTCTATGGCTCCTGTGGGCTGGTGGCTGTGATGGGACTGGGAGCAGTAGGAGAAGATACTGTGTCTGTATCCTCCCAGGGATGTGTCCTCTGCAGACCTGGTCATCAAGAACCAACAAGGCATCAAAGCAGAAATTGAGGCCAGAGCAGACCGTTTCTCCTCCTGCATCGACATGGGGCAGGAGCTGCTGGCCAGGAGCCACTATGCAGCCGAGGAGGTGGGTGAGGCCTGGTGGGGGTGGGCCAGCCTCACCGAGCAGAGCTCAGTGCTGATTTTTTCGGAGTCTTCCTACTTCCTCTTATTCTTTTTCTGCAAGAACTCTTTCACTGTCTGTCCCCTTGGTGCTGTTCAGAGAGTTCTCACATCCCATCCTTCCTCTAGAACTACCAACCTCTTGACATCAGAAATCACTAGTTTCCCTCAGTGAACCCCTGAGGACTCTGGAAAGGCCCTACTGGGTGCTGACTCTCGTCTCTGTCCCCCAGATCTCAGAGAAGCTGTCTCAGCTGCAAGCCCGGCGCCAGGAGACAGCTGACAAGTGGCAGGAAAAGATGGACTGGCTCCAGCTTGGTGAGCCTCTGCGGGGAACCAGGCCAGGACAGGGGGATGGGAGAGATCAAGAACCCTGGGTGTGAAACTCCAGGCACCCACCCTTGGCAACATCTGGCAGTGCTCTGGGGCAGTGGCTTTCTCTGTGCCCTCTCTGACCAGCCAACTCTCTGCAACCCCTAATCCTGGCAGTTTTGGAGGTGCTCATGTTCGGGAGAGACGCAGGGATGGCAGAGGCCTGGCTGTGCAGTCAAGAGCCACTGGTGCGGAGTGCAGAGCTGGGCTGCACGGTGGATGAAGTGGAGAGCCTCATCAAGCGGCATGAAGCCTTTCAGAAGGCAGCGGTGGCTTGGGAAGAGCGTTTCAGCGCACTGGAGAAGCTCACTGCGGTGAGGGCTCTGGGCCCCGGGGTGCCTACTCCCTGCCCCAGACCCATCCTCTCTCTGCCTGAGAAGACAGTTCTTCTCTTCCCTCTGATCAGCACCTCCTGCGCGTGAGCTGAGAGTGCCCCATGACACCACAGCCTTCATTTCCCCCAGGGGACGCTAAGACCCCCATCTCCCCTGTTGCTCCTTGTCCCCACCTTCTTGTCAGATTTCTCTTCTCCCTCCTTCCAGTTTCAGACCAGAGCTAAGACATTTCAACTTCCCCTGTGCCCTGCTACTCTTAAATGAGCCTTCTTCACGCTGACCTCAGCATTTCTTGACAGCTGGAAGAGCGGGAGAGGGAGAGGAAGAGACAGAGGGAGGAGGAGGAACGGAGGAAACAGCCCCCTGCTCCGGAGCCCACAGCCGGTTTGCCCAAAGGAGACCTGGTGGACAGCCAGACAGCTCCTGATGCTGCCTGGGACGGGTGAGAGCCAGGACACCTGGGCCAGCAGGGTGAGGCTAAGCCCAAGCAAGCTAGGAACTAATTCTGTGTCATCTTTGGCCGTTCCAGAACCCATCCACGCCTGCCACCATCCACACAGGTGCCCAGCGTTAATGGGGTCTGCACAGATGCTGAATCCTCACAGGTAACCCTGTCCCCAAGCGTCCTCATCAACCCTGCCTACCTCACACACCCTCTCACAGCTTTTTGTCCTTGCAGCTCCTGTTGGAACAACAGAGACCTGAGCAGGGTAGCCTCCCAGAAGGGCCTGTGAGTCCCCCTGCAGGTGTGGGTATAGATACCTGAGATGAAGGGCTAAAAAGGGGGGCAAGGAGTCTGAGGATGGGAGAGGGCAAAGACTCAAGGAAATTTGAGGCAGCCAGGGAGTTTCACAACCCACTGAGGAGACACCTTCCGTCTCATCCTGTTTTCCCCCGTAGGGATCTGGTGCAGGGGATGAGGCCAATGGGCCACGGGGAGACAGGCAGACACAGCCCCGCGGCCCAGCTGCTCCTGTGATGCCCCAGAGCAGGTCGTCTGAGTCAGCCCATGTTGCCACCTTGCCCACTCGAGGCCCAGAGCTCTCTGCCCAGGAGCAGATGGAAGGAATGCTCTGCCGCAAACAGGAGATGGAGGCCTTCGGCAAAAAGGCTGCCAACAGGTACCCAGCCTGGCCATGCAGTGCCTGTGGCCTCTCAGGTTCCTGCCTCTGGGGAGGCGTCCCTGGAGGGGATGTTTCTGGAGGCAGGAAAGTTATTCAGAATGGGGCACTTCATAGGACTGTGACCTTTGGAAAAGGGATGGGGCTCAGGACCACTATGGCCCTTAGGAGACAGCCTGAGGGGGTAAAGACAGGAGAGGAACTTCAAGTTCCAGGACATCCAAGGGGGCCCCAGAATGTAGGTCCCACCCACGCCAGTCCATTTGACCATCTGGCCTCCTGACTGGCACAATGTCCCACCCAGATCCTGGCAGAACGTGTACTGTGTCCTGCGGCGTGGGAGCCTTGGCTTTTACAAGGATTCAAAAGCAGCCAGTGCAGGAGTGCCATACCATGGAGAAGTGCCTGTCAGCCTGGCCAGGGCCCAGGGCAGTGTGGCCTTCGATTATCGAAAGCGAAAACATGTCTTCAAGCTGGGGTAGGAACTGCACTGTGCTCTCAGGATGGGAGGAGGAGTCAGGAGTGACACAGGTGGGCCCAGTGGGAGCGGTCACCTGTAAGAAGTACAGGAATAGAGCTGCCATGCCAGGACTTTGGGGACACCTGTGCATGAGGGAGAGGCAGGGATTGTACTGCACACTAAGGAGGGGGTGGGTGGGGTTGGGGGGTAGGTGGGTAATGGGGGGGTTAAGACGCAGGTTGATGACTGATGATGTCAAGTTAAAAAGCCATCCTGGTGAGAAACCCCAAGGCAGCGTGCCGGCACTGCTCTGCCTCAGGGACCTTCAGAGGCATGGCCCTGCCTGGCAGCAAGCAGCTGGCAAGGCCTAGGTTGGAAGCAAGCTCACTCTGGTCCTCTGCAGGCATTCAGAAAGGATTTGGTTTTGCACATCTGCAAAAACCTGGGAATCTGAAAATGTGCAACACCTGTAGATACGGCTCTGGGGGCTGCCTGGATGTTCTCCAGTTCCTCTTGGGTGACGACTGAACTCTAACACGCACTGACCTGGCACATACAGATTCTCATCTCTGCTCTGTGACTTTTCTCTCTCAACAGGTTACAGGATGGAAAAGAATATTTGTTCCAGGCCAAGGATGAGGTAAGCTTTCCCCTCCCACCCACATGTTCCTGGATGAAAAAATCCTGCAGTAGCAGATTTCCTTCCTTCCCTCCCCTATCTTTTTCCTTGTCCACCTCTCTTGTTCTTTATAATAACCTAGCCCATGACATGCCCACTGGTTGTCTAGGAGGCCCACACCAAAACATGCTCTCCGAGATGAAATAGTTACTTTTTTGCCTTTTCCTTTCACATTTCTCTGCTGTCTGCCACCAATAGCCCCCACACAGGGTCCTTGAGGCTGAGATGTTGTCTCCCTGTCACCATAGGCAGAGATGAGCTCGTGGCTGCGGGTGGTGAATGCGGCCATTACTGCTGCATCCTCGGCCTCTGGAGAGCCAGAAGAGCCAGCGGTGCCCAGTGCCACTCGTGGCATGACTCGGGCCATGACCATGCCCCCAGTGTCACCAGCAGGGGCTGAGGGGCCTGTCGTGCTGCGCAGCAAGGACGGCAGAGAACGGGAGCGAGAAAAACGTTTCAGCTTCTTCAAGAAGAACAAATAGATAGGGGGACAAGACTCCCAGGTCAGCTCCCTCCCTCTGTTCAGGAAACTGCCAGGGACTGTTGACAGGGACCACCCTTTTGTCAGGACAACTGCCTGCTGCTAGGGTCTGTTGCCAAGGTCAGCCCATCACCAGGAACTGTCACTGGGGACAAGCCAATGTTCCCAAGAACAACCTTCTCTTCTATTTAATTCCAGACTGGTGGTGGGACTAGGGCAACCCCCAATCCCACTCCTCCCATCCCCTTCTCCCCTCTTCCCCAGCCTTATGGTCCCATCCCCCCAGCACAGTGCGGATAGCACTGCATCCCGGACATAGGCCATGTGGGACACGGCTGCCCCACCTCAGGGTCGTTCTCTTACCACAACTAGGGCGCACTGTCCACCACTGGTTCCTTGCCCCTGGGGACCAGCCAGGAACCTCTCAGAGCTGAAGCAGGCCCCAGGGGCAGGAGCGCCAGATGATGGAGCCAGAGGCGCTGCAGCTGTCCCTTCCCATCCTGCCTCACCCTCTGACTCAAGTGGCCATTTTATCTTCAGTTGCTCTCAGTGGCTTCCAGGTGTGGGTTGTTCAGGGGCAGCCACAGCCTTGATTCTGGCCAAGGAGGTGATTAAACCGCTCAGCTTCTCTCACTGCCTCTGGGTGTCTTTGCTTTCCTGACCACAGCCTCTGTGCCTAAGCCCATGTTCCTCTCTTAGGCTCTGATCTCCTGCATGCCACATTTCCACTCTGTCCCCAGCCTCCAAGCCCTCAAAGAACCATATGGTTCCGAGAGCCTCCTTAGCAGGTCAGGATGATGCTAACAAGCAGTATTTCTGTCAAAAGGCAGAGTGCCCCTTACCTGGGACACAACATTCTTCACTCATGAGTCTCTCAACTCTCCTGACCACAGCCCTGATGGTGGGCAAGGGGTCCTCTGTTCTCTGCCCTGTGACTTTTATCTCCCAAAAGTTTAAGGGATGAGCACAGAGGGTGACTACCGACCCCATGCCTATTTCCTCCCCAGAGAGCTTACGCAAGGATCAAAGGAGTAGCAGTTCCTAATCCACTTGCCATGAGGTACGCCCTAAGCATGTAAATAAAAAACACACACAGGACCATATAGTCTAGATCCAGCCAAGTATCTTAAAAAGAGCAGGCAGCTTCTCCCTTGACTCTGGCTTGGCAATTGGAGGTTGCAGGGCAACCAAGTTTGACTCCAGATGTTGTTGACAGCAGCCACTCCTTGCTGACCTCCTGCAGAAAAAAACCTTTGTTCTTGCATTGTTTTCTCTACACAAACAGCCGTCTTTCAGGAAAACTTCCTTATCTTTAGCATAATTGGTTAGGAGCCCTGAGCAGACCCCTGACTGAATAACATCAGTTAAGACAGACAGGTAATGTGCAGTCCTTGGACTAGCACAGCACAGTCCCAGACTGAGCTGCAAACATGAGATCTGGTGGACCAGGTAACCCACATGATAATTATCCCTTTCTATTAAGAAAGGGAGGTTCAGTCTTCCATGGTAAACATGTGGGGATATATATATAACTGCAGGAGCATGTCCTGGGACCAAATGTGTAGTGCTGCTCTGTTATTCCATTTAGTCCCAGGACATGCTCTTGCAGTTACATATAGAGCAGCACTACACAGAGACTGTCTTTTGTGCTTCCAGCACAGCGGTAAAACCTCCACTGTGTGAAGGAGACAGTCACACAGTATGAGTGCTCAGGGAACCTGGATATATGTACCCCAAAGCAGCAAACCAATCGTTGGAAATTTTTACACGGGGGAGAGGAATTAATGGAGAAATGATCATTTGAATGTAAAACATAAGTGTAAACAGGGCAATTGAAGTGACCCCTAAAGAACATCATTGTTCATGGAAAGGTAAGATGGAAAATGTGGTCTGAGAATCATCTGCACACACCTGGCAGCTGAAGCTACTTGAGAGCATAATCAGTAAGGACGGGTTGGAGAAGAGGGTAAACTAAGGGTCAGGGAGAGACTTTGAGCTGTGGGTGGAGGAAAGGCAAAGTTCTAGGAAAGAGAACAGGTGGAATGGGGCAGTAAAGGATTCAAGACAAGTCAAAGCAAAAAAAATCAAGGCAGGCAATGGGAATATGGACAGATCAAAATGGATGAATTCTCTAGAGATCAACATGTCTGCTTTCTTACTAACCACCACCTGCAAGGGTGGACCTGAATGATCCAATATGGCAGCCACCAGCCACATGGCTACTGAGCACTTGTAGTGAATACAAGCCAAGATGTGCTGCAAGTCCAAAATGCTCACTGGATTTCAAGGACTTCAGGGGAATTTTTTTTAATCTCATTTTTATATGTTGAAATGATGAGTCAAAATATCATTAAAGTGGATTTCAAACTTTGGCTTTAGTCTTTTTTTTTTTTTTTTTTAAAGATAGAGTGAGAGAGAGGGGGACAGAGAGGGACAGAGAGAGAGAGAGAATTTTTAATATTTATTTATTTTTTCTTAGTTCTCGGCGAACACAACATCTTTGTTGGTATGTGGTGCTGAGGATCGAACCGGGGCCGCACGCATGCCAGGCGAGCGCGCTACGCTTGAGCCACATCCCCAGCCCCGGCTTTAGTCTTTTGATGTGTTTACTGAAATTTTTCTGCTATTTCATGTTTATTTATTTATTTATTGTGGTGTTGGGGATTGAACCTAGAGCTTTGTGCATGCTAGGGAAGTGCCACACCACTGAGCTACATCACCAGCCCTATTGGACATTTATATTTTCTATTATTATTATTATTATTATTATTATTATTATTAGTCATTGAAGTGCTGAGAATGGCACCTGGGGCCTCATGCATGCTAGGCAAGCACTGTACTACTGAGCAACACCCAAGCCCTTTTTAAAATTACTTATGTGGCTCACATTATATTTCTGTTGGACAGCATTTCTCTAAATGGATTATAGACCTCACTATGAAAGGTAAAAAAATTAAAACACTGTTAATAGAAGAAAATGCAGAATACCTTTGTGATTTGGGAGTAGAAAAGACATGAAACTTCAAAAACAAATTTTTTAAGATAAAAATTTATTTCATAAAAAATAATTTCTGACCGATGAAGGACACTGTGGCCAAAGTTAACACGGTGAAATGAGATTTTTTTAAACCAATGCAGAGCAACATCCAGAAATATGCAAGAAAATCCTACACATCAACAACAAAAAAGAGACTGCAATCTGAGACACAGACAAAAGACACAGAAAATTCATGAGAGTAAACAATAAACTTAAGAAAATTCTTAAACTTAAGAAATTCTTAAAATCATTAGTAACCAGACAAATGCTAATCAAAACAACAAAGAACTATGGCTACTGAGCACTTGTAATGAATACAAGCCAAGATGTGCTGCGAGTCCAAAATCCTGGCAAAAATTAGGAACCCAAATAATGTCAAACATTATGGCAGAAACAGAAATAACAGGGCCCCTTGTGCCCTGCTGGAGGAAGGGTATACCAGCACAGCTTTTCCAGAGAACAACTTGGCACTACATAGACAAGCTAGTTTTCTGTATACTCAGCATTGCAGCAGTATCCCCCCACACACTACCATGAGAATTAGGGCACACACATAAGGATGTTAATTAAAACCTTGTTCATAATGATGGGGAGCAGAGGCAGTATTCTATATCCAGAGATGGTAGATAAAATGTGTGGCTGCACAGCATGGAGTATTACTTAGGAGTTAGATATCACATAGTATAGACTGCTTAATGGAGAAAAGTAAGAAACAGTGAGCTATACACACATAATTTACATAATTTATGCAAATATACAATGGGTGAACTTTGCTTAGGTCCATATTAGAAGAGGCCAACTGTGAAAAGACATTTGTTAACAATCTAGGCAAAACTTGAATACAATTATAATTAACACAGCATATGGGCTCAGTAGGTAGTGTGCTTGCCTAGAGTATATAAGCCCTGGCTTGATCCCCAGCATCAAAAAAAGTGCTGATGTTCTAAATTAGAAGCAGATAATGAGGTGCTTATGGGTAAATTAGCATTATATCTTGATATTGGTTTCAAAATACTCCAGGGGAGGGGAATAAAAGGAAAGGCTGCTTGAAATAAGATCAGCAAAATGTTGATAATGCCAAAGCTGGATAAAGTGTCCAGAGGAGTTCATTAACCTATTATCTCTACATTTGCACTTTTTTGACAATTTCTTCAACAAAAAGTTTTTGAAAAATTAAAAAAAAAAAACATGAATGAAAAATGTCTTCCAAGAGCACAAAGTAATATACATTAAACTTATTAGAATTGTTGCCTATGGAGGAATGAGAATGGAGATAAAAGGGAATAAATTTAAAAATGGGGGGAAGGAGATGGAATGGTACAGTCAGCTAAGAGAATAAACAGTGTTAAGAACACAGAGGAGACTGGGCATGGTGGTGTGCACATGTAATCCCAGATACTCTGGAGGCTGAGGCAGGAGGATTGCAAATTTGAAACCAGCTTCAGCAATTCAGCAAGACTCTGTTTCAAAATAAAATCTTAGAAAGGGCTGGAGATATGGCTCAGTGGTAGACCCTTTTCCTAGCATGTGTGATGGTCTAGTTTCAATTCCCATGTGATAGTCAATTCTTCCTCACTGGGACCAAAATACCTGACAAGAACAATTTAGAGGAAGAAAAGTTTATTTTGGCTCACAGTTTCAGAGGTCTTAGTCTTAGGTAAGCTGACTCCACCACTGTGGCCCTGAGGTGAGGCATTGTGGCAGAAGGGTGTGTGGAAGGAAAGCCACTCACCTCATAGTAGCCAGGAAGCAGCAAGAAAGAGACAGAAGCCAAGGGGACAAGATGATTACATTTTGAGACCTACTTCCTCCAATCACACCCTGCCTGCTTATAGTTATCACACAGCACAGTAGTAATATTTTCATTATTAATCCATCAAATGAACTAATCGACTGCTTAGGTTACAGCTCTCAAAATCTAATCATTTCACTCTGAACATTGCTACATTGTCTCCTGAGCTTTTGGGGGACACCTCATAGTCAAATCACAGCACTCAGTACCAAAACACACACATACAAACACCATACAAGGAAAGGGATGGTGAGTGAAATGAACGTTTTAGAAGGATGAAAGTTACTAAGGAAATATTAGCTTCGGAAACCTCAGAAAACTGGAGAATTGGAGAGAACAGAATCCAAAAGACACTATATGAAGTTTCAGACTATCTCAAGAAGTCTCTTCTGGAGCATCAGTGGAAAAGGAGAAGGGAAGGAGACAGGTAAATAGAATTTACCTGACATAGCTTTTGCTAATATGGAAGATAATAATAATAATAATTATTATTATTAGATTAATGAAAGCTGTTTCAGAAATGGTGAAGGAAGCTTCTAGAGATGTCCAAAAGTAAAAAGTCTGAATACAGAAAGAAACTGGAAATGTCCAGAGAAAAGGGAAAGGGACAGGAGAGGTAAATAGAATTAGCTGGGAGCCAAGTACCAGTATGGGTTATTAAAATTGTAAAGACAGTGCATCTTCGGAAATGGCTGGGAAACAAAAAGAATTCAGTGAAGCAAACATAATCAAGTAGTTGGGTGGAGGAAGGCAACTGAGAGAATTTGTGCCTTGAAAGTATCAGAGAAGCTGTTACGGAGACTCCACAGTGAAAAATGGTGATTGACAACCACCTGGCACCTCTACTCTGAGATAAATTCAACCCATCAATCTCCATAAATGTCTCTGCTTTGTTGGAGGATGACAGCGAACCCACCTAATAGCTTCCCTTTTGCCACCAGGAGGTGCCCTTAGACCGCAGCTGAATTTTGAATGCCAGAAAGTCAGTCGGGAGACTCACAGTTACCTTCCTCCAGTATCTCGGTGAGGACTTGGAGACCTGTCCCACCCTAAAGCAAGGAATCTGTCTCGTCCTCTGTACCAAGTATTCTTTTGGCGTGTCCACCACCAACGACACACATTTTGAGCTTATACTCTGGCCAGAGAGAGAAAACCAGCCACGTATGTAGATGAATAAATTGTAGTTTGGGTAGATATACCTCCTAGTCCTCTCCCAGCTCTATCGCAGATCATCTTTCTGTTCCTTGGTTCTGTTTTGTCACTAATGAATAACTCGTTTGCAATAAAAAAAAATTTAATTGTTTAAAGCGCTACAAAAAAATAAAAGTCAAGGTTTGCTGTGTTTCTGAAATGTTGCCCCCAGCTGCCATAAAAACGGACCAGCCCACTAAGTAACCCCCTTCTAGAGGACCCGGTGAGATAACCCTTTGTCATCAGCAACCCCTCTGCAAGGGCCCAATAGCGCGACCCATTGTGATGGCTAGCGACTCCCCCGAGCTTCTGAGTTTACCCACACAGTGGTTGCGTCCCGAGCCCTTCTGACGCGGAGCTGCGACCCCCTCCCAGGGCGGTGATTGGCTAGCCGGGGCTGGGGGCTGACTGACCTCGGACCCGCAGCGCCGTCCCCTGCTGGCCCCGCCCCCGAGCCGGGCGACTATTTGTGTGCGGCCGCGGGATTGGTCGCCCGGCTCCCGCGAGGGGGAGGAGAGGAGGCCGCGCGCACCCGCGAGTGCGTGAGCTGGCGCGCGAGAAAGGGCCCGGTCGCGCCGAGGCTCGAGCGGCCGTCGCCATTTTGTCGGGTTCTCTCTGACGCGGGAGCCGCCGCCACCGCCGCCGCCACCGGGAGGTACGAGGGGGTCGTGTGGGTGTGCGGAGAGCCGGGAGCGGGCGGGCCGGGCCCCTTGTGGACGGGCTTTGGGCTCCTGGTGGCGCTGTGGGCAGCCCCGGGAAGACAACGAGGGGAGGCGGGGCCGGACGGAGGGGGCGGGGCCGGGGTCGGGCCGAGTCTTTGTTGGGTGAGGAAGGCGGAGGTCGGGCCGCTGCCGGGGTCCTGGTTTGGCCCCGAGCGGGCCTTTTATCTTAGAGCGTGTGGGAAGGCGATATCGTGCAGTGCAGAGGTACACAGATTTCCCTCCAAAACCGTGTCACCCGGGACACTCGGGTGCCTCTTGCCCTACGCTTGCTTTTTCCTCGCTGTTTAGACATGCAGCTCCAACCCGCTGCCTCCTCTCCGGGAGATGCACTGTGTTGTGCATGCTGACCTCCGACCTCCTATTTGCTTGTCACTCGTACCTCGCAATGCTCATTGTCAAACCTTCCCGCCTCCCTCGAGGAAGAATAATGAACTTCTCTGGGAGGGTCTTGAAGGTGCCTAGAACTTTGGAGGATTAAACAGAAATGTTGCCGTGCACTTGAATTTCCCACCCATCCGACTTTTGAAATCTTGTTTCTTCTCTTCCAGGCTCTTGTCAGGATGGTGAAGCTGTTCATTGGAAACCTGCCCCGGGAGGCCACAGAGCAAGAGATCCGCTCACTCTTCGAGCAATATGGGAAGGTGCTGGAATGTGACATCATCAAGAACTACGGCTTTGTGCACATAGAGGACAAGACGGCGGCCGAGGATGCCATACGCAACCTGCACCACTACAAGCTGCATGGGGTGAACATCAATGTGGAAGCCAGCAAAAACAAGAGCAAAGCTTCAACCAAGTTACATGTGGGCAACATCAGTCCCACTTGTACCAACCAAGAGCTTCGGGCCAAGTTTGAGGAGTATGGCCCCGTTATCGAATGTGACATCGTGAAAGATTATGCCTTTGTACACATGGAGCGGGCAGAGGATGCAGTCGAAGCCATCAGGGGCCTTGACAACACAGAGTTTCAAGGTGAACTGCTTTGGGGCCTGGGTGGCAGAGCTGAGTGGGGTCTAGCTCAAGACAGGTGCAAGAACAAGACCATGGGGCTGGCAGGATCTTTTAACTGGAAATAATAGATTATGTCTACTGCTCTTAAGCATAACTTACTCTTGGGGAAGCAGAACACTGCTAGGAGCCACAAGCAAAATATACGATGTATGGCACCTTTGGTTGTAAAGTGACGCCAGCTAGCCACTGAGGTATTATTATGCATGTTTGCGGAGATGTTCCTCAACAGCTATGTAGGACCACAAAGTGTGGGTCACTTTATTCTGTGGTCTTCATTAATTCAAATGCTGATGAAACTGTTTGCTGGGGAGAGGGGAGGATAAAGTCTGTGACTTATCTACTACTTTTGTTATGCCTAAGAAGCCTTTGGTTTGAGGGTTTAAATGCTTAGGGTTTATATTCCACTGCCTTGGGTGAGGGGTAGTGATGAGGAAAAGGTATTTAGAGGAAGCCCTATATTATAAATCTGAGTGGTGAGTCTGGATTTGGGGAAGTGTCTTTTGGGTGAATTTGTTAAGTCTTTGGACTATACAAGCACAACCAAGAAAAAAGTAAATTTTTCTAAAAATTCAAGGTTAAATGGAAATGATAGTCTTACTTCTATGATAAAATTTCAGTTAAGGGGCTGGGGATGTGGCTCAAGCGGTAGCACGCTCGCCTTGCATGCGTGCGGCCCAGGTTCGATCCTCAGCACCACATACCAACAAAGATGTTGTGTCCGTCGAGAACTAAAAAATAAAAAATTAAAAAAAAAAATTCAGTTAAGCATCATAGAGTGTATCATTGTTTATATTGATAATAAAGTTATATTTGTTGTCATTAATACCACAAGAGGATATCTGAAAACTCTAGAACTGTGCTAATATGGTAGCCTCTAGCCACATGTGGCTGGTAAGTTTAAATTAATTGAAATTAAATAAAACAAAAAGTTCACTTTTTCAGTTGTCTTGGACACATTTCAAACAATAGTCATATGAGGGTAATGGCTACTGAATTAGCACATGTATAGAATATTTTCACTATCACAGATAGTTCTGTTGAATAGCATTGTACAGCAAGGTTTTTGTAAAAGTATCATGTTGGACTACACATTCACAGCCACTTCTGGTTCTTAAAATAAACACCCTTCCTGCCCTGAGTGCCACTAAAAGAGTTGTTAAGTACTTCGAGTTCCTCTGCTAAACCTAGAAAGCAGAATGGAAAGAATAGGGAAAATATAGAAATTGACCAGAAAAAAATGAGAAAGTGTGCAGATAGTGGAGTTTAGTGGTTGAGGACCATCAAGTATATGTGGCTTCAGCCAGTGATGCTTTGGTCTTCAGCTACTCTTAAAAACATAGGGCAAAAGTTGCTGGTATTAATTACCAAGTGGTCAAATGTTTTAACCTCTTTCTGCTTCATTTGCCCTACTTACAAAATAGAGTTAACGATCCCTGTTGTACCATCCCCACAGTATGGTACTGAGACTAGGATGAGGTAATAGTTGTGAAAATGTTTCCACAGTGAAAGCACTGTATGATGAAAGGTGAGTGCTGTTTGCAACCATGAGTGTTTGTATTGAGAGAAAGTTATTTAAAATGTGATAGGATAGTTAAGCTTTTCTTATTTGTTTTTTAAATTTATATTTGTCTTTCTTTTATTATTTTGGGATGCTGGTGCACTTTACCTTTAAAAGTATTATTGTTTTCATTCAATGGTGGAAGGAGATCATGGATGGAGAATGGGGAAAGAGGGTTCTCTCTTAACAGGTAATAAGCAGAATTTAAAAGAATGTAAATTCAGGTACAGACTCTTCAGAGGTGTTGTAGCAGAAATACTACATGCCCTTACCTTTTAATGTGCAGTTGAATAAAAGGAAAAGGGCAAAAATATGTATAAGAAAAATTAGTTAACTGGAGGAAGATGGCTTAGAATGACTATTTTTTGTTTGTTTTTATTTTTGCAGTGTTGGGGATTGAACCCAGGGCCTTGTGCATGCTGGGCTTGTGCTCTACCACTGAGCTATGCCCCTAGCCCTGAGTGTTTTAATAAAACTGGTGTTATTACTTATGAAGTAGATACCTGAATAATGCAATGGATCCCATGAGACATTTAAAAGTGTTATCATTTCCTTAGAAGCACAGACACTAAACTGAATTAGGAAAGAAAAATCTTTTACTCTGTTTTTATGTTGTGTGCCTTTGCCTTCTGGAGAGTGATCTTTGAGTTACATATGTAGACATTTTTGTAACCTTCTATATTTTCCCAAAATGACAAGTTTATTATTGGAAAATAAATCAGTTTTGCAGAAAATACAATGTAGATATCAGTTTGCATAATTTTCTAATAAAAGCCTTTTTAGTCATCTACTAATGAAGATAGTCTCTGGAAAATGCCACTTTGGGCATCTTCTGAACCTTTATTTATGTACTTAATGGTTGCCATTTGGGTTTCTGCATTGTATGATTTCTAAAAGGAAGCAGTAGAAGCTGAATTATCTGTGCCTTTCAGATTTTGTTTTCTCTCCATAAGCACCAGGGGAACATAGTTGTATTGGAAAGGAAGGTGTTCCCAAATTTATATGTCTTGTTTTCAGATATACTGCTGTATATCAACTACATCTCCAGCCATCTCTGGATCCTGGCACATAATAGGAGCTAAAAAATTAGGACCCCATTTTTCCCACCTCAGCATTTTAATATTCTCTTCTGATCCAGCTTTCAAGATAAAATAGTATTATTGCGCTAATTTTGTGAGAAATTTTGGCATATTTCAGTAACTTTGAGGTCTCAGAAAATCTTTTAAACTTCCGGCCTATCTACATGTAGTAGAATAGAGTGGTAGAATTTGTCTTTGCCCTGATTCTGAAAGGTAATAGAGAAACACAGTACTTTTTAATTATTACAGGAACTTTAGGGGATTTAAATTAAAAGCTTGGTTATGACTGTGTTGGAAAGACTATTTTTTAAAAAAGCCTACTATCACTTTATTATAGATGTTTTTTAGTTCTAGATTTTTTTTTTTTAAACTGTATCCTTTTCACAACTACACCGATAGATTTTGATTTTGCTACAGATGTTTATACACTTAGGAGTTCCCACCCTCTAAGAAAAACAGAAATGAAGATTGGATTTAGTATCAGAAACATCAAGGTAAAATCACTGGATTTTGTTTCTCTAAAAAACAGACCCAGAATCTATAAAAATAAAATGCAAGTTTAATTGGATTTTTTCCCCTTACAAATGTTACTTCTAGGTCTCTGGATTGGCTACTTTTTAGGTTATCATTGTTACTTTGACTTCAGAATTAGAGCACAGTTTGTGTCTGTCACATAGCTTAATGTGTATGTTTGAAAGCCAAGTAATTTATAATTTTATAGTCTAAATTATAGAGAATTCTATATTTGATATAGAGAGAGAGAGTGTGTGTGTGTGTGTGTGTGAGAGAGAGAGAGAGAGAGTGTGTGTGTGTGTGTAGGGGCAGAAATCTATTTCTTTTGTAAGCACAGGTAACATTGAATAACTTGTAAAAATTAGATGCAAGTATTTAAATCTCTGAAAACTGGGATGGCTCACTAAAATGCTGCTTGCAGAGTTATTGCTGCTTGGTGTCTGCTAATTGAGTCTGGTGATGGTGGATGCTGCCTGTTCATTAGCAGCTGGGGGTCAAAAGCCTGAACATCTTTGTTTCTGCTGAAGAGTGAGTTCTGGGGCAGAACCAAGTTAGACTAAAGTGATAGGACTGCACTAATCCACACCCCTCTCATGGTTAGTGCATGGTGCTGTTTTGGCTCCCATCCTAAATCAGGTTGTTCCCAAAAAGATAGTGGAAGTACAAAGCTTCCTATTGCACAGCTGTATTCAGACCAAGACCTATTAAAAGAGAGCAATATGCTGATGGCAGAGGGGGAAACTGTTCTGAGCAGCCCTTAAAAATGACAAGAAGCCCATTTTCTTTATTTTTACTGGCCTTATGGCCACAATTTTTTTAAAGTATTGACTTGATCTCCAGAATCTTAATGCAGTTCAGTACTAAATTACTGCCACTACCACTCCCTTTTCCTGAACTGCTTTTAAAGACTCCAGATGCTTTCATCTATCAGTAAGGGACCTTCAGTTTGGCTGCACACAGCCTTGAGCAAAGGAGCAAAGGTGATTTCTTCTCAAAGCTGTTCCTCAATGCTAGTCATTTCTTAGAAACATAGATGTGAATTGTTTGAATGGGGGCCCAAAATCCTTTAGGCAAATGCTGCAATTTTCAAACAAACAGAAAATCCCCTATAAAGAAGTATAAGCACTGAACACAGTGACATAAGTCTATAATCCTGGCTTCTCAGGAGGCTAAGGCAAGAGAATTGCAAGCTCAAGGTTAGCCTCAGCAATTTAGCAACGCCTTATCTCAAAAACTAAAAAGGGCTGTAGATGTAGCTTAGTGGTAGAGCACCCATGGGTTCAGTTCCTAGTACATTAAAATAAAGAAAAGAGGGCTGGGCTTGTGGCTCAGTGGTAGAGCGTTCACCTAACATGCATGAAGCACTGAGTTCGATCCTCAGCACAACATAAAAATAAAAAATAAAGTTATTGTGTCCACCTACAAAAAAAGATATGTATATATATATATATATATATATATATATGTATGTGTATATATATATATATATATGTGTGTATATATATATATATATATATATATTTTTTTTTTTTTTTTAAGAAAAGAATTGTAAACTAAGTAGCAAGTTGAAATCCTGATTGTTCCATTACATGGGAACACATTATCCCTAAGCAGCTGGTACTGTTTTAAGATCTTCCTAATTCTTATTGAGAGGCCTTGGTCAGAGTTTTCTGCAGTAGACATGGATTAGCCCTTGAGGATAAAAGTGAGGATGAGGTTAAAATGTCTTATTTCTCAGAAATACAGGGGATGAAGCAGATGATGAGCCAGATATGTGATTTGGCATCCAACATAGCCTTCCCCTGCAGAAACTGCTGAAGGAAACAAGGTGGAAAGAAGACTGCTGTTGGGTTTTGTTGGTGGTGATTGAGCCCAGGGCCTTATGCATGCTAATGAGCACATGCTCTTCCCACTGTGAAACAACCTGACCTATTGCTGGGGTGGTCCCCTCCCCACCCCTCCAGCCATACTGGGGATTGAAACCTATATCCCTAGCCCTTTTTATTTTTTGAGACAGGTTCTTGCTAAATTACTGCAGCAAGTCACTGGGATTACAGCATGTATCACCATGCCTGGCTGTTGCTGTGGCTTCTAAGCTGCAGTAAGTGCTCAAGCCTTATATGGCCTTCAGTAAATCAGGGAAAAAGAACGAAGATGCCTTCCAGATCTAGCATAACTGAGGTTTTGTTGGATGTATCATTGAAAAGTATTCAGGTTTTGAATCATTATAGTTGATAATAGTCTTTAAGAATTAGAATTTTTTTTTACTTTTGTGTTTGGGGTAAAGGAAAGTTGCAGAGACAGAAGTAGGTAGGAATTTGCTACGGGGGTAAGTAGAAAGGACTAACTGGTCTCTGAGGACTAACGTTTTCTGGCTGTCATCTGTATTGAAACTTCAGCTATTTTTTTTAGAGGGCATTGCTGAAATAGGGTCACAAGAGTGTGTGTATGTATGTGTCCTGTGTTTACTTTCCTTTGGGGGAGGATAAAGAGTGTCAATGAGTTATAATCTTCTTAATCTATTTCTTCAAGGCAAAAGGATGCACGTGCAGTTGTCTACCAGCCGGCTTCGAACCGCCCCCGGGATGGGAGACCAGAGTGGCTGCTATCGGTGTGGGAAAGAGGGACACTGGTCCAAAGAGTGCCCAGTAGATCGTACTGGGCGGGTGGCAGACTTTACTGAGCAATACAATGAACAGTATGGAGCAGTGCGCACACCCTATACCATGGGCTATGGGGAATCCATGTATTACAATGACGCCTATGGAGCACTCGACTACTATAAGCGCTACCGGGTCCGCTCTTATGAAGCGGTGGCGGCGGCGGCTGCTGCTTCTGCATACAACTATGCAGAGCAGACCATGTCTCATCTGCCTCAAGTCCAGAGCTCAGTTGTGACCAGTCACCTCAACTCTACTTCTGTTGATCCCTATGACAGACACCTATTGCCGAACTCTGGTGCTGCTGCTACCTCAGCTGCTATGGCTGCTGCTGCCGCCACCTCTTCCTCCTATTATGGAAGGGACAGAAGCCCACTGCGTCGTGCTACAGCTGTGCTCCCCACAGTTGGAGAGGGCTACGGTTATGGGCCAGAAAGTGAGTTGTCTCAGGCTTCAGCAGCTACACGGAATTCTCTGTATGACATGGCCCGGTATGAGCGGGAGCAATATGTGGACCGAGCACGGTACTCAGCCTTTTAAAAACTGGAGGTGAGAGTGGGATGGGTGTG
This sequence comes from Spermophilus citellus, assembly GCF_964194105.1. NCBI lineage: Eukaryota > Metazoa > Chordata > Mammalia > Rodentia > Sciuridae > Spermophilus > Spermophilus citellus. The sequence continues at coordinate 251,647,058 of NC_138183.1, read as the reverse complement.
ATTAAGAGATTCCATTTAGTTCCCTTGCAAGAGACCTTCATAGAGGAGGCTAGAGGTACTTGTTTGCTATTAGAACAGAATCCAAAAAGTACTAATTATGTGTTATTCTTTATTATTTCTCTAGCTTAGGCCACAGGTTCACTTGGCCTGTTGAGGTTTTAGCGTGTGACTTCACATACTAAAGGAACAGTTTATTAGGAATAATATTCCTATAATCAGTTGTAAATCCACTTGAGTTGCAGAAAAACATTTAAGATAACTAATGTTTGGTGACCTGTGTATATTGATATCTAGACAGTAAGAGATATTTCTTTATACAGGAAGGGAACTAAGGCTCCAGAGATTCAGTAGTTTGCCCATCATCATTTGGTAATGAGGGAGGTGAAGCTAAAATTCAAATTCAAGCCTGACTCTTAAAATTCCCAGTCAGTGTGGTATTAAGCTGAAGGGTACAGGTTCAGGACTTAGCAATGGAAATCACAGAGTATTTGCTAATAAGATTGTTTATTGGGTCACTAGCCTTTATCATGGAAGCTCTTCAAGTATGATATCTGCAAGCCAGATAAAGTCCTATAAATGTTAAGTGTCTAATTCTAAGATACTTGTTTGCTGAATGTTTGATGCTCTGCCCCATGTAGTTCTTTCCTTATTCACATCTAGAGCATTGGAGTGCTTAACCCCTATTTTCTTGTAACCTATGATACGTTTCCCATTTCTTTCAGCATTTTGGGTTTTTTGTGTGGGAACACTACTTAAGGCATTAGAAATTGGCAATCTTCTGATGTACATAAAATCCTCTAGGTTGTGACTGAAAAGTTAATGTTTCCTACTTCTGGAATTGTGTATCAAAGTTGCTAAGTTACTACAAGTCACTGGGGTAGGAAATATTGAGTATTGAGTTAATCAGAGTGGAAATAGCATCATGACATTATATTTTCATGGTTTTACTTATACTTTGAAATTGGGCATCACTTGAATTTGAGCCCCAGTAGCAAGGTTAAACCGAATTACTATTGAGCTTCCAAGATTTCAAGTTATCCCCTTTGGTATAGGTGTAGAAGAAAGAAAAGCTACAGAATTTGCTTTTTGTGAAGTGAGAAGCACTGTGTCATGAACCTGTGATTTTATATCTTATATGACCATGTCAGTAAGACTTGGGATTTCCTGAGACCACTGTGCAGCAGTGTGTTCATGTGTGTGAAGTAGATTAAGCTTAGAAGCTATGGAGTTTGCCATTAATTTTTACAGCTGGATCTACCATGAGTTGAGATGCCTCTGAAGTGAAGTAAGTTGTTATCAATCTGTCAGATAACTTCTGTTTCTTTTAAGTATGTTTCAAAGTTAATTTTTAAATTAATATATTGTGATCTTTAAAGGGTATTGATACATCATTTTAAAAGTGAATTTTAACTGAGAACAGTGGTTGTTCAACTAACCTCTTTGTAGTGATGACTTTTAAAGAAACTTACCTTCCAGGTGTGAACCTCAAATGGACTGAATAACCCTGAGTTGGTTGCAGTCCCAGGAGCCTGATGTTAATGAGGCTGCCAGGAGGAAATACCACAGAACTGTTGGGGATCCAAATTCGGGTCTCACTAGCAGAACTGATCCAAGAACGTCACAGCTTTTGAAGTCGATTGGCACAGATCAAGACCAAGATTTGGCCCTTTGTCTGTAATAAGTAGAGGAACTTGGTGTGAGTTAACTTCTTTTTTCCCCCAGCCATTGGTGTCTGGAGTTTCCATCATCAATGGAAGAATTAGAGAATTCTAGCAGTGATTTCTTCTTTCGATTTGGCAGATTTGGTCAATTAGAGAAAACACTGGAACTGTGGTTCTAACTCTGTGACAGTGTGACATGTAGTTGTGTTAGAGATTGGTGAATGACCCACTGTTCCTTGAGAACTGTACCTTTTACAAATGTCATTTCTAAAAGTTTGTTTACTATGAAAAATTAAAAATGGGTGTGGTTATTTGCGCCTATAGTCCCAGCTACTCAGAAGGAACACTTATAAGCCCAGGAAAATTCAACCAGAGCAACATAGTGAAATTCCATATCATTTTTTTTAAAGGGGAAAGTAGAACAATTGGCCATATTTGAGATCTCAGTATCTTCTGCTTTTCCCAGATCCAAAAATTAAACTGTTATTTTTGTTGATATATGTTTGCCCTTTGTTGGAGCAATAGTAGCCTTCTGTTAAAGAGGTTATTTTGCCGGGCGCCGTGGCACACACCTGTAATCCCAGCGGCTTGGGAGGCTGAGGCAGGAGGATCACAAGTTCAAAACCAGCCTCAGCAACTTAGCAAGGCTGTAAGCAACTTAGTGAGACCCTGACTCTAAATAAAATATAAAAAGGGGCTGAGGATGTTGCTCAGTAGTTAAGCTCCCCTGGGTTTAATCCCTGGAATCAAAAAAATAGTTATATTGTTTAAAAGATGGCTAAGAAAATGAGAAAGTTGAATTTATCATTAACACAGCAGACTTTCACCTAGATTACATCTGTGTGTCCTATATAGCTATTAGTATATTCTTTTATAGACCTATTTAATAGAACCCTAGATGATTTTGTGGAATATAAATTTGATCCAATCTGACTTGGTTTTGTTTTGTTCTTTTTTTTCCCCCCCTGGAATACAGGACGGGACCAGGGCCCTTGTACTCGGAGCCAAGCTGCTCTCCAGGCATTGTGTAAGCCTCTTGTGTTGTGCTCTCTTTCAGGTAGGATAATTGCGGACTGAACCCTCGGGCTGCGGTCATATATGAGAACTTGCTCCGCGCGGTCCCCTTTGCCGGGATGTTTCCATTGCTTCATGTTTCAGTAAACAGAGGAGTTTGAGACCAACTATGTTTTCTTTCTTAATTTAATTCTTCTAAGTTTACTTTTCTTTCCTCCTGATACTAGTCTTAGTAGCCTTTCACTTTGTTCCTTATATTCTCAGCCTCAGATCATCCCTAGGTAAGGATTATGCTGGCATTCCCTTTTTCCTGTACAGTGGAACCCCTCTTATTTTGCTTTCCCTAGGATTTGAACCCTTCCTCCCTGCCTACCTACAGCATCTCCCTTTAAATGACCATGTAGTGGCAAACAGCCTTTTACTCTTCTCTGTTAGCTCTGGACTCTTAACATTGAAGCTAATCTTCTGAAATTGCTAGGACCATTGGGGATTTTGTTGTTGTTTTTGTTTGTTTGGTGTTTTTGTTTGGTTTTTTTTTTTTTTTTGGTCTGACCTGTGATCGTGGTACAGCATTAGCTGAAATTTAGCCTTGTTTTAACTCCACTCCTCCCACTTTTATTTTTATTTTTTTGACAAATAAATATTTCTAACACTGAAGTATCTTTTTGTTTGTATGATTGTTTTTACCACCAGAATCTTCTCATTCTTGTCCAGTGTGCTCAAACTACAAAATTCTAGTCAATGAATGTCTCACATGTAGAAGGAAGGAATTAGTGAGTAATATGGCTTCAGAAATAGGTGATAGTGAGAAAAAATGCCAGAATATTGAGACACTGATGAATGTGTAAGCTGGTGGTCAGGCTTTTCTCTAAATAACCAGAATTGCTCTAGTTTAAAGGCTAGAACTTAGATTAGTAGTGATAGAAACCCCACAGGAAACTTGAGTCAGGAAAAGGCCCAGCCAGAATATCTACAGGAACCTATCAGGTGACTCAATTTGACTTCATAGTTTGCTGGGCTGGTATAATGAACATATATTTGAGAGGCTGAGGCAGGAAAATCAGAAGTTCAAGGCCAGCCTTAGCAATTTAGCAAAGCCTAAGAAATGTCATGAGATCCTGTCTCAAAAAAATAAAAAGGGATTGGGATGTAGCTTGGTAACAGAGTACCCTTGGGTTCAATTCCCAGTACCACACCAAGAAAAAGGGTGGGAGGTAGGCCAGTTGCAGTGGTACACACCGGTAAACCCAGCTACTTAGGAGGCTGAGGGTGGGGGATTACAAGTTTGCAACCTGGGAAACTTAGCAAGATCTCATTTTAAAATAAAAGGACAAGGGATGTGGCTTAGTGTTAGAGCACTTTTGTCTTGCATGCAAGAGGAGGCCCTGGGTTCAATCCCCTGCAGTAACAAAATTTTTAAAGTGTCATAATACTTAGAGCAGAAAAGCAAATAGTCGTCTACGGCCATACCAAAAAAAAAAAGAAAAAGAGAAAAAAAACAAATAGTGTTTTAATACACGGTGATAATATTGTATAGTAAAGCGTGTCTATATTTGAGACTTTTTTCTTTTCTTTTTGTTGTTGTTTTTCTGGACTTGGGATTGAACCTAGGGGTGCTTTACCACTGAGCTACATCCCCAGCCCTTTTTACTTTAATTTTGCTAAATTGCTGAGGCTGGCCAAGAACTTGGAATTTTGCCTTAGCCTCCCAAATAGCCAGGATTTCAGGTATATGCCACCATGGACAGCCTGGTTTTTTGTTTTCTTAAAAAAAAAAAAAAAATCATTGTTCTGTCTCCATAAAATGAATTTTAATGATGGATTCAACCATGCTTAAGCTTTATTGTGACATATTACTTCTGGCTACATGTGAAATTTTACCTACAATTGTAGCATTCCCACATCCTCCCTACCTTGGGGATCAAACCAGGGCCCAGAGCATGCTAAGGACACACTTCACCCCTGAGCTACACCCTTCAGCCCTCCCATTTTATGCTTAAAATAGTCCTGACAGGGTTCAGTGAAACAGAAGTTTTCCCTGATTTGGGAGACAAGGGCCTAAGGATGTGGTGATATAAAGATCTATGCCCACATTTCCAACTAGTGTATTTCACACAGGGCCCAGGTTAGCTTTGATGGGGACACAAGACTGACAGGACTGTCCATGTAACAAAAGAAAAGAAGGCAAAGATATGCTGGGATTTCCTCATGATTGATGTGCATGATACCAGGCATAGCCAACCACCACAATCTGATGTTAGGGTAGGTTTTGACCAACATGTTTGCCAGATGTGGTGGGTGCATATCTGTAATCCAGTAACTCAGGGCTAAGGCAACAGGATCACAGGTTTCAGGCCAGCCTCAGCAACTTGGATCCTATTTGAACATTCTTTTTTTTAAAGGGCTGGGGATGTATCTCTGTGGTAAAGCACTCCTGGGTTCAGTCTCCAGTACTGAAAGGAAAAGAGAAGGAAGGTGGGGGAGGGAGGGAAGGAAGGAAGAGAGAGAGAAAGAAAGAATAGCCCTGTATCCCTCAAAGGATTAAGGTTTCAGCCAGTTAAAGAACTCCTGAGGGGCTGGGGTTGTAGCTCAGTGGTAGAGCACTGGCCTCACAAGCATGAGGTTTAATCCTCAACACCACATAAAAATAAAGATATTTTTAAAAATTTACTGAGGTAGGGACAAATGTATTATGTCTAAACCACAGTTCTTACATGAGAAATTGCATGTTGTAGAAATCCTTTTATTCACCAAGACCAAGTTTCTTGTAGACTACACTTCAGAGTTCCATGACTTCTCACACTAAAAGCTCCTAAATTCCTTTATCATCTGTATGAACTCCTACTGTATGCCAGAATCTGGGGATATAGTGATAAATGGAACTGAATATTCCTAATAGGAGAAGCAAACCTTAATTACTTTTTTGGTAAGTATTATGGAGTGAAAACTATTACAGTGATATAGCAAGCCTAAGCAACTTAGCAGGACCCTAAGTTTTTCAAAAAGGTTGAGATGTAGCTAAGTGGAGAGCTTGCCAAGCATTCACAAGGCCCTGGGTTCCAGATCCCCAGTACACCAAAAAAACAAATCACAAGGACTGACGTGGAGTGTGGTTACAACAAAGTGGAGAAGGCAGCACATGTGAAGGCTCCTAAGTAAGATGCCATTAGGATCCAGAAAGGCAGTTCTGTGGCAGGGAAAAACTGTATACAAGAAATCTGAAGAGGTAAGTTTATGGCAAGTCTTTAAGCTCTGTTAAGAAATTTCATTTTTAAGCTTAGAATAACTGGAAGCTTCAGGTTTTAAGCTTAGGAATAACAGGCTGATTCTTAAAAGATTATGCTGGGGGGGACTGGGATTGTGGCTCAGCGGTAGAGCACTCACATAGTACAACCCCCTGGGTTCGATTCTCAGCACTACACAAAATAAATAAAATAAAGCTATTGTGTCCAACTACAACTAAAAATATATATATATATTTAAAAAAAAAAATCATGCCAGACAATGACACACACCTGTAACCTCAACTGAAGCTGAGGAAAGAGGATTGCAAATCTGAAGCTAGCCTGGGCAACTTAAAGAGAACTTAATGAGGGCTGGGGATGTGGCTCAAACAATAGCATGCTTGCCCGGGTTCGATCCTCAGCACCACATACAAAGATGTTGTGTCTGCCGAAAACTAAAAAATAAATATTAAAATTCTCTATTTAAAAAAAAAATCTTTGTGTTTAAAAATAAATAAAAAGAACTTAATGAGAAAATATAAAAAGGGCTAGGAGTGCAGATCAATGTGGAAATCCCTGTGTTCAATCTCCAGTACTGCCCCCCACCAAAAAAATCACTGATTGGAAAGGAACAAAAGTGAACAGCATTTGTCTAATGTGTGAGAGGTCTTCTCCCTGAATCAGGAAGTCGGCAGAATTGATTCTTGTTTTTCTGGTACTAGGAATTGAACTCTGGGGTGCTCTGCCACTAAGCTACATTCCATCCATTTGCTAACTTGCTATCTTCCTGCCTCAGCCCACCACATCGCTGGGATCACAGGTGTGTGCCACCATACCTGATTTAAAGTTTTATTTTAAAGGAAGAAAAGATACCTTTGTAGACAGGAAATGGACCATTCATGAGGATGTGAGATTCTGGGTACAACCCTGAGGTTGATCAAGTCATAAATAAGAAGACAGACTGTTTCTCCAACCTTAATATTTGCTTAGTACCTGGTATAGGTCAGGGTTTGCTGGAAGGATTTGCAAAGAGCACCGTTGAGTGCTAAGGGGCAGAGGAGATGAGATGGGATCCCTTAGAGATCTTCAGAGACTACTGAGATTGAGTATAGTGGTTAGAAACAGGTCTGAGGTCAGAGTTCTGGGATTACAATCTTATCACTACCACTTAAATGAGACCTGACACAGATAATTGTAACAAACAGGATAAAATGGTAATTGTGATGAGAAATCTAAAACAGCTGTTAGAGTTGTGCCTTAAGATTGACTTTTCCCTATAATACCACCAAGTCAGGAGGCTGAGGCAGGAGGATCACGAGTTCAAAGACAGCCTAAGCAATTGTGGGAGGCCCCAAGCAACTCAGTGAGACCTTCTCTCTAAATAAAATATTAAAAATGTGGCTTACAAAAGATGTGGCATAGTAGTTAAGCACCCCTAGGTTCAATCCCTAGTCCTAGTAACGTGCCCCCCACCTCCAAAAAAAAGACTTCTTTGAAAATGTGTGTCTTGGAATATAACTTATCTGTCCTACACAGACAGTGAATGTTTCTAAAGGATGGATGAAGGCTAAGGGGATGTCCCTGGCCCAGGATAGGGTTTATTTTCCCTTGGACTTCAAGTGCTTCTTAGAATATGACCACTGTGCCTGGCCCTTGCTTAGGTGAATGCCCAGAACCCTGCCCTAAGTGGCTGACTACTTAGGAAGAAATTCATGTAGGCTTGGGTTACTGTTCTCCAAAACTGGGCCAGGGACATCCCCTTGGCTTTCATGATCCCTCACAAACATTCACTGCGTATGTAGGACAGATTAGCTCTATTCCAAGACATTTTCAAAAAAGTCCCAGGGTTTTTTTTTTTTTTTTTTTTTTGGAGGGCAGTGCGGGGGGGGGGGGGGCATATTACCAGGGATTGAACCTAGGGGTGTTTAACCACTATTAACCTGCAGTCCTAAGAGGACCTACCTGTCCACATAGAGGGGAGGTTTCCCAGCTCTTCATATGCTAAGGCCAACAAGGCTACCAGTGTGGTGGCCCTGGATGGTCATTGGAACTGGCATCAGGACAGTGGCCGAGAGAATAGGGAAAGTTGAGTGGCTAGCAAAAGGACTTCCTACATGTGCTATGAGCACAACTGTCTTCCCCAATGTTGAGGCATGGCCAGTATACTTCAATGGCTGTGAATCACACCTGATTGTGTGGACATGATGAGTTCTGTGAAGTTCAGTTTAGCTGAACTTCCAACCCAGTTTAGCTGAGCGTGCATCCAACACTCTACATGTAACTACCTTAAACTGCACAGCACTGAAAAGGGTAGAGAAATGGATTACTACTTCTGCCAGGCAGCAAAGGCAAGCCAGCATTCTCTGTGTACCTACCCCTTCTCTCAAGACCTTGGGGACAAAGGCAAGAAGCAAGAATCTAAAAGTTCAGAGCCTAGGTGCACTAGCCATGGAGTGGGTGCTGCTAATGGCCCTGGACCTACTCACTGCTGGACTAATGGTTCAAAA